>NC_046666.1:19890730-20016116 GCF_010883055.1 Belonocnema kinseyi | reverse complement strand
CCGTGAGAAATAAAATTGTCGATTTTCATTTAAACGCGGTCTACCTGCTCCTCTCATCCTCTCCACTCGACTTCCCCTCACGTCGCTGACTGAGCGAGAGCGCTGTGTCGAGCCTTGCTAGCGAGGTGTCGCTTTGTCACAATGAGAAATAAAATAATAAAGATAAAAATTTTCTACTTTTGCAATCATGAATTTAAAAATATTATATTCGCAATCTACAATTTTTTCGATTTCAATCTATATGTCACTTGCAATCAAAAGATTTTAATTGGAATAAATTATTGCAGATTTTAGTTTATGTGTTGACCTCGGCTAGCTAGCATTATGGAATTTTCCGTAGTATAGTTTAAAATGCAACAGTTTATTTCGTAGAAAATTCGTCTGTTGACAATTCAACTGCTGAACTTTGTTGAAAACTTAACTGTTAAAAGTCTAACTTGTAGAAAATTCGTGTGTTGTTAATTAAATTGTGCAATTTCGTATCAACTTTATTTCTGGGAAAGTTAAATTTGGAATTTAAAAAAGAATATATTAATTTTTACCCAATTACCTAGAAGAATGTTATACAAAGATAAATTTTAAACCAAAAATGGAATAGTTGAATTTACAGATGAAAAAATTAATTTTTCAACAAAATAATTCATTTTTCAATCAGAGATAAATATCACACTAACATGATTGCATTTTAACCAAGCAAGCGTGATGTTTAATTTTATTTGAAAAAAATTTAATTTCAAATTTAATAAAACGATTTTTTAATCAAAGAGATGAATTTTCAACTAAAATGATCAATCTTAAACAAAAGAAAATGAATTTAAAGCAAAGTAGTTCAATTATTAAGATGTACAATTCATTAATTTTCAGCTGCCGATTCTTTAAAATTATACCATTTTAAGTATTCCTTTAAAATTGTTTAAAGTCACATTACAGTTCAAAATTAATTATTTAAATAAGCATTTTTCTTTATTATTTCTCTATTATCTCCAGTTTTTAAAAGAATATAATTATTAAATATTTTATAATCAATAATATGAATAATTATACATAAATTATTTTAATCCATGTTGTTTAAATTTAAATTTATTATTATTATTATTATTATGTTTTTAAAGATTAAGAGTTTATATAATAATAATTAAAGGATGATCTTCAGATTCAATATATTGTTTATTAGGAGCTGAATTAAATTCTAATTCATTTGGTTTAGCTGAAAGAGAATCTAAATTAGTAGTTACAATTTTTATTTTTTATTAAAAGTTTGATAATAATAATTGATATTATTATTTTTCGTATAACTTTTCGTGAATATTAATACGATAAATTATTAATATTAATTTGAAAAAGATTCTTACCTATGAATTTAAATTTGTTATTATATTCATAGTTAATTAAATGGTTAATAATTACTAATATTGCATTAAATAATAAATGGTAACATTTAATTTGGCAATAAACTAAAAGAGTTTAAAGACTCCACTTATTCTTAAATTAAAAGAATGTAATAGATTTAAATTTATTGTAGATTCAAACTTGCACCTAGAGAATTTCATATATTTTTTCTTTTTCTTTCGATTTTCCGTATAGAGAATTACATTTTTTTAACTATATAGAGAAATGCATTTTAAATTCTTTTTAGTAATTATTAACCATTTCATTAACTATAAATATAATATCAAGTTTAAAATTTTAGTAAAAATATTTTTAAAATAATATTATTAATTCATCGTATCGATAATCAGAAAAAGTAAAAAAAAATCAATTATTAGTAAACTTTTAGTAAGAAATAAAAATAGTTACTACTAATTAAGAATATTTTTTCACTAAATTAAAAGATGTCGAATTTAATTCTGCAACGATTCTGATCTGAAACAAAATATTAAATTTAAATACCATGGTTTAAAATAATTTTTGGTATAGTTATTCATATTATTGGATAAAAATTATTAAATAATTATATTATTCTAAAAACTGGAGATAATAAAGAAAAAATTGTGTTTATTATAATAACACTTTTTATATTTTTTTAAATTATTAAACCCAATACTTAGTTAAATAATTAATCTTGAACTTTAATATAAAATCAAAGAATTTTAAAGAAATACTTAAAATAGTGTACTTTACAAAAATTGGTAGCTGAAAATTAATGAAATTTACTGTTTAATATTTGAAATACTTTGTTAAAAATAAATTTGTTGTTCAAGTTTAATCATTTTAGTTGAAAATATTTATCTCTGGTTGAAAATCGTTTTTTTAAATTTGATTAATTTTTTTTAACTAAAAATAATTCTTGTTTGGTTGAAACTTTATCATTTTAGATATTTGTCTCATTGTTTAAAAAGTTAATTATTTTGTTGAAGACTGCTTTTTAATCTAAAAATTCATCTATTCGTTTTTTGGTTAAAAATTCATGCTTTCAAGTATAACATTCTTCTAATTAAGTTTTTTTTCGTCAAATTCTTACCATTTTTAAAAGCTTTAAAAAATTTTCAAGGTGTTTGAAGAATTTTAAATAGTTTATCTTAGTTTAAAATATTGTCAAGAAATTTTTTATTTATTTCAGTAATTTAATGCGATTTAAAAGGATTTGAAAAACTTGAGGGCATTGTAAATGATTATTAGGCATTTTCAAGGTTTTTAAAACGTGTAAAGGGATTTAAAAATATATTAAAGGATTGGAAATATTTTATGAAATTTTAAAATTCCCAGAAATTTTTTATTCATTCCAGTAGTTTAAAGTCCTTCAAGAACCGAAATATTTTAGGGTATTTAAAAAGACTCAAAGGTATTGTGAAGATATTTAAACAATTTCAAGGGATTTCCAAGGGTTTTAATAATTTTAAGGGATTATAATATTTTTAATAGAATTTAAAGAATTTTTCATAAGAAATGAGAGATTTCTTAGGGTTTCGAATATTTGAAGAGATTTTCAAATGTTTTTTGCAATTTAATTGGAATTCGCACTGAAATCTTATTAAATTGCCCTAAATCCTTTTAAATTCTTTTGAATTCTTCTAAATTCACGCAGTTCTAAACAATTCAATTAATTTTTCCATATTTTTAAAATGTTTCCAATTCACTTGATTTCTTTCTAAATTCAGCTTGATTTTTTATTAATTTTATCCAATTCTTCTCATTTCTTTCAAATTTCTCTAAATTCACTCAAAGTTGATTGCAATCAATCAAACTTTTGTTGATTCCTAAAATTGTTTAAAGATTTTTGAGATTTAAAATTTTGCGGAATTCATCCTGAATTCTTTTATATTCTTTGGAATTCTCTTGAATTTTTTAAGTTTACTTAAATCTTTCAAAATTTACTCAATTCTACTTAATTAAGTGATTTATTTTTTATTTTCAAGAGTTATTTGAATTCTTTAAATTTTTCGAAGCTTATTTCAAAATTACTGAATTCCATTAAGATTTCACTAATTTTCAAATTGTTTTAAATTCATTTGATTTTTTTTTTAAATTCTCCTTGAATCTTTATGAATTTCATCGAATTCTTCTCTTTTATCTTAAATTACTTTAAATTCTTTCTAATTTTACATAAATCAATAGATTTGTTTGATTTTTTAACCATTTTTCCAATTCATTTGAATTCTTTTGAATGTAACTTAAATTGTTCTAAAATATTATGAATTTCCTTTCTAATTTGTACTCAAAATTGGCATCAGCTTTCAAGAATAGAATCCATCTAGAACATGGTGGAATAACCCAGATCTGAGGAATTGTCAACGAAAATTGGTTTCTTTCTCGTTGGTGGTCAAAAACCAGTTCGAAGAACACAAATCTTTGAAACTGTCGAACATTGTTTCCTTTCGCGTTGGTAGTCGAAATAGATTTCTTATTAAGAGACCAATGCATCTAGAACCGGCTCGAAGGACCAATACCATCTTTGACACGGACGCTATGTTAGCAAACCTTATGGAAACACTTTACATTTAAGGTAAAAGTTCCTCATAATGGGATTGTGAGTGATAAAATAGTGGAGAGATTCAGCCAATGAATTCTTTAGAGTTTAGAGAGGCAGTTAGTCGACATGGTCCCTTCGCTGGCTTTGGAAACCCTGTAGGGTCGCTTCCTTTCTCGTTGGTGAACAATACGGAGGCAAAGTTGGTGCAAAGTTTCCCATGGTTGAGGAGAGGAGAGAGGCAGAGAGGACCTGAAAGAGTCGAGAGGATGAGGCGGGTTTCAGGTTCTTGCGGCAAGGCTGAGCGGTTTAGGCAAGGCGTTAAATAGCTCGCAAGTTTGCCATGGCAAAACAATGTGGCCCGAGTGTGAACCTGGCAGCCGTTTCGCTGGAAGTTGCCTTTAGCCACTAGAGGCTGTCTATAGTCTGCTCTAGATCCACGCTTACACCTTTGCGTTTCCTGCCACGCTTGTTCGCTCTTTGCGTGTCGAGGGCACCGGCTCTACATGCTTTCCTGTCCGGACATGTTGTGGTATGGCCATCGATCCATGCCAGGATTTTGCTTTAACTCCCAAGTCCCTAAGTCTTTAAAGCTAAACCCATCTGATTCTCATTCACACCTCTTTGAATGACCGGGGTCATTAGGCATCATCCGCAATATTTGATGAGCAAACTCAGGGCGCCTTTTTTATTTTTATTATTATCAAAACAAAAAAAGAAAAACATTTTTAAAAAATCATTACCAGCTTCGGCATTCATAGACACGCTTATCAAGGCAAGAAAAATTTGAGCAGAAAGGAACAACAACGAAACCTGTACCAGGAAGAGAACATCGTCGTTTCGTTGCTGTTCTTTTCTATTACAATTTTTCTTACCTTGATAAGGGTCCTGTATGAATGCCGAAATGTTGCTGTTTATTTTTTACAAATGTCATATATTTCTTTCATCTTTTTTTATTTTTATTATTCTCAAATGAAAATGAACAAACATTTGTAAGAAAAAATAACCAACATTTTGGCACTCATACAGCATCCTTATCAAGGCAAGAAAAATTTAAACAGGCAGGAACAACAACGAAAACCTTACCAGGAAGAGAACATCGTCGTATCGTTGCTGTTCCTTTCTGTTTAAATTTTTCTTTGTCTAATAAGGGTGCTGCATGAGTGTCGAAATGTTGGTGATTATTTTTTACGAATGTCTTTTTTATATTTCTTTATCTTTTTTAATTTTATTTTTTTATAATCAAAATTTTAAAAAAAATTTGTAAAAAATAATAACCAACGTTTCGGCACTCATACAGCACCCTTATCAAGACAAGAAAAATTTGAGCAAGAAGGTACAACAACGAAACCTGTATGAGGGAGAGAGAATTGTGTTTTCGTTGCTGTTGCTTGCTGTTCAAAGTTTTTTTTCTGGTGACCAAAAAATGTCTCTAGCAACCGTTTATATAAACATTAACAATGGTCTTAGAAACTTACCTATGATCTAAAAATAAAAGCTTTTTTAGCATGTATCACCAGTCATGAAGATAATTAAAAGTTCATTAGCAGAGTGTCGCCTTGGCAGGGAAACCGGGAAATGACCGGCAATTTTGTAGACCAGATAAAAGCCGAGAAATGACAGAAAATATTATTAAAAACCGGGAATTTACTTCTGATCGCAGTAAAGTTCAGGTTTTCATTATTTTAATAACTTTGGTCAATTTATAAAAGTAATTTCTGCTTATTTATTTATTTATTTATTTAGAAATTAAATTAGTTTTGGAAAATGTGTTTACCTTGTGAAAAATTTCCCATTTTAAATAGAAAGTTAATTTCTATAGCTGAAAATTCATCTTTTTGGTATAAAATTCAAGAATTCCAGTTGAAGATTCATCATTTTAGATGAAAATTCATCATTTTTTATGGAAATTTATCTTTTCTTTTTCAAAATACAACAATTTGGATGAAAATTGGACGTTTTTATTTCAAAAGTTAACTATTTGTTTTAAAATCCACGTATTTTGTTAGAAATCGATTTTTTTGTAGAAAATTGTCTTTTTATTTGCAAGTTAATCTTCTTGTTTAAAAATTCTTCGTTTGGATTAAAAACTCAAGTATTACAGTTAAATATTTGTCATTTCAGTGAAAATTTATTTTTTAGGTTGGAAATAAAATTACTTGGTTGAACGTTCAACTCTTTTGTCAAAAATTAATTTTGTTGACTGAAAATTCATCATCTTAATTAAAAGTTCATTTCCTGGATTAATTTTTAAATATTTCATTGAAAACCTGTTTTTTCTTTGGATGAAAACAAATTTTGTGTTGAAAATTTAACTATGTTGTTGAATTTTCGTTGTTGTTGGAAATTATTTTGTTTTTTAAACAGAAATTTTAAACATTGTCCTAGTTAAATTATCATAATTTTAGGTAAAAATTCATCTTTTTGGTTAAACATTCATTTTTCACTAAAAATTAAATTATTCTAGTTAAAGATACATCATTTTAGTTGAAAGTTTATTTTCCGATTTAAAATCGTTCCAAGTCAGTATTCGTCACAATTTTAAAGTTACCTGTTCCAAATTTAAAAAAAAGTAAAATACTTCAAATAGTTTTTTCAATATTTCTTTTGTTATGAACTAATTTTTTGTTTGAAAATCATTTTTTTGCAGCTAAAAATGTAACTAAAAAATCCAACTATTTTTCTGAAAATCCGATTTGTTTTTGGTTGAGAATTAGATTTTTAACAAAAAATTTAATTATTTTGTGTTGAAATGTTATCTTTTATGAATGAAAACTCAACTATTTGGTTGAAAATGTGCTCTTTTTGATTTAAAAATTAAACCATTTTCTTGAAAATGCATGCATTGTGTGGAAAATTCGTCTTTTTTGCAGAAAATTATTCGTATTGGTTTAAAATTAATCTCTTTGGTAAGTATAAAATTCAACAATTCCAGTTGAAGATTCATCATTTTAGTTTAAAATTCATCAATTTGGTTTAATGTTAATTTTTTCATCTGAAAATTTAACCCTTCCATTTTGGGCAGAAAATTAGCCTTTTCGAGTAAGTGTTTAACAATTTGGAGGTAATTTTATCTTTTTAAATTAAAAATTCATTTCTTTCATTGAAAAATGATCTATTTGATTGAAAATTTGTTCCTTTTTTGGTTGCACATTAATTTTCGTAAATTAAAAATTAATTATTTAAGTTTTGGTTGTCAATTGATCTTTTTTGGTCAAATTTATTGTTTTTTTGGTTGTAAGTTCAACTATTTTAGTTGAAGATTCATCATTTTAATTGAAAATTCATTATTTAATAAAAATTAAATTTTTTACTAGATATTTATCTATTCCATTTTCTGTTTAAAAAAATTTTTATAGTTCAAAATTCAACTATTCGGTTGAAAATTTGTCTCCTTTGATTGAAAACTCAGGTATTTAATTAAATATTCATATATTTTGTCATGAAATTTTACTTTTTTGTAGAAAATTAATCTTCTTGTTTGAAAATTATTCTTCTTGTTTAAAATTTCACCTTTTTGGTTAAAAATTCAAGTATTTCAGATAAATATTAATCATTTTAGTTGAAAATTAATCTGTTTGGTTTGTAATTCCAGTTGAAGATTTATAGTTCATTTGAAAATTTAATTTATTTTGTAATTTTTTACTCTGTTGTGTGTTAAAGGTTGTTCAGAATGAATGTCGTGATTTAAAATAAATGTTTGCTTCTTGCGACAAGTATGAATATGTTACTTTTAATTGACCGGGAAAACTTAAAAACTTGACCGGGAATTTTAAGTCGTCCGTCGAATCGCCATTCGAAAACAATTTAAATATATTGGGAGCGTGCATTAATTTTGAGTGATTTTTTTTGGTAAAATTGCGGGTTTATCTACAAAAATTGGTCACCAGTTGATCATTCAAAGTATTGTCCATCGCTAGCCACTAACTTTCTCCAATCATTCTGGCATCATGCGGATGCCACCTCGTAGAAACGACTCGTCCTTTGAAGCTGTCCACGAATCAACCCATTTTTTTGCATCTTCATAACTATTCTGTTAATATTTCGTTTAAACGACACCTAAAGCAAATGAAGACTACATGATGGGGTTTCAAAATGCCTATTGTAACAATATGTCTCGATGTGATATAGTAAAAGCAACGCCATCTCTTAGAAATCTCTCAAAATTAATGCACGCTCCCATTATTTTTCATCATTTGAAGAGAATCGAAGAGTGAGGCTCTTTCGTCATTACTTTCGCGCGATCAATATGCAATGGAAGGTACGTGTAGTGCTGAGTACAAGGATTTTCAGGAATGAAGGATAAAAGGGTGGGAAAGTCCGAGCTTTGGAGAAGTGCCTTCTGGTATTTGATGCGGATGAAGCACGAGAGATTTGCAGTGGATGTGCGCTTATCGAGCAGAGACGGATGCTCCATTATGTCTACATACTCGACATGCCAGCCGATTAAATTGAATCGTTCGCCAGATTACCCAATGACGCATAATGCCAGTTTGAAGGTATGCCGCTCCGTCGACTATTGTACCCCTCCAACGGAGTAATTCCAGACACGTAAAAGCAATTCCTGGAATCTCCTCATTGTTATGCAATCATGGGTCAGTGCAAGCCACTAGATCATAATTCCTTCACGAAACCAACTGCAAACAGTCGCAAAGTCTGAGAGATTTCCTTTTTTTTCCTCACCTGTTTTTCTCTTAGTTTCTGCATCCTATTTTTGCATTTTAATTAGCAGTATACTTAATGAATTAAAGTTAACCAAAGTTAAAGTGCGCTATAATTAAAAGACACTTTTAAATGCATTCTGATTTGGAGATAAACTCTACTCTGGAGTAAAAATGATAATAGAAGATTGAAATTATATTTGTGAAGGAAATGAGAAACAAAACTTTATTTTCGACGTGCATCGGAGTCGAGCAGCCCGCTGTTAACTGAAAGTTTCATTATATTGTACATTATCCAATTCCACTTATGAAACTTTGTTTCTAGCGTGAATTGACCTTGGAAGTTTACTGACCGGAAAATGACCGAGAATTCAATTAGCAGGGTGGCGATTTGACCGGGAAACCGGGAAATGGCCGTTAATTCAATTAACAGGGTGGCTTCTGATCGCAAAAAAATTCAAGTTTTCATTATTTTAATAATTTTGGTCAATTTAGAAAAGTGATTTCTATTTTCGGGGACGTACTTAAATTACTTAACGGATTATAGGCCCTCTCTAAGACCCCCCCCCTCCCATGTAATAAACAGTAATAAATATGTCTACCCCCCCTCTTATTGCACGGAATTTTTAGTTTCTAGAAGCTGGTAAAATTAGACAGGGTGTCCAAGAACTTCATTTTCAAAATTCCCCGATTTTTCCTTGACTAATTTTTCATTTTCCTTGATCATTAATATTTAAATATCAGTATTTTAATACATTTAAAATGTAATCTTTTATAATCGGAATAAAATAGTATCTCAGACAAAAATTTAAAAGTTTCAAAATTATTAGATTATTAAAATATATATATTCTCTGCTATAAACGATGATTTTTAAACAAAACTATTAATCTTTTTAACATAATAGTTGAATTTTCAACCTGAAAAGATAAATTCCAAGCAAAAATTGTCATAGTTTCTATTTTCATAAAAAAGATGATATTTATATAAAAAACTATTTTAAATCCAAGAAGACTAATTTCCAAGATAATAAATATTTTTCACTAAAGAAATAAATAAAAGTTTATCTAAATTGTTGAACCCTCAAGCTAAAACACGAATTTGTTCTACAAAAATTCAATTCTCAAACAAAAAATATAGCTTCAGCAAAAAATTAATTTTCCAAGAAACTTATTTTTTTACCAGAAAAGGAGAATTTTCAATTAAAAAAGGTAAACCTTAAAAAATGGAAAAGTTATATTTTCCGTTACAAAATTAACTTTAAATAAAAAAGGCTTTTCCACTAAACAGCTCAATTTGGAACCAAAGAGGTGAATTTTAAACTAAACATATAAATCTTGCAAAAAAAAAATGATTTCTTAACCAACTGATTCTATCAAATCTTTCAAACAAAATATTTGAATACTCTTGCAATGAAAAATCCTTTTTAATCAAAAAGTGACATTTTTATTTAAAAAATTACATTTATACTAAAAGAGATGAATTTGTAAATCGATTTATGTATTTAAATAAAGTATTTTTTAATAAAATACTACAATTTTATTTTTTTAAGTTGAACTTTCAAATAGAAAAGATTTCAGGCAATTTTTCAACAGCCAAAATATAAATTTTAAACAAAAAGTAAATTTTCTACGAAAGAGTTACGTTTTCAATAAAACGGCAGAATTTTCAACCAAAAAGTATGTAATTTCTGCTAAAGCAAATAAATTTAAAAATCAAAAAGATAAACTTTAAAAAAAGAGTTGAATTTTCAAACGAACAGTTGCATTTTTATTTTAAAAAGATGAAATTTCTTTGAAAACAGATGAATTTATAGAGAAAAAACACCGTAAAAAATATATTTAATTTTTCATCCAAAGAAGAGTCCAATTCACTGTCCAACACCAAAATAAGAATTGGAAACAATAAGTTAATTTTCTGCTAAAAAGTAGAATTTTTAACCAAAGTGTATGACTTGTTAACAAGATTGTTAAATTTTGAACCGAAAAGTTGTATTTTTGTCCAAGAAAAATGAATATTCTATTAAAACGGGTGATTTTTTAAATCAAAAAGAAATTTTTTTAAAAAATAAGTTTAATTTTTAACCCAAAAAGCCAAATTAAAACAGGGAAGTTGAATTAGCAACTCAAAAGGATGAATTCTTAACAAAAATTTTTATTTTTGAACTAATTAATAAAATTTATAACTGAAAAGATAAAAAGATAAAAACTTTTCAATTTTTTGCACTGTGAGATTTTTTTGCTGATTTATATGGTTCGTTGAGAATTCATCTTTCTTTGGTAAAAAATTCAACTATATTTGGATAAAAGTTAAACTCATTTATTAAAAATTATTTTATCGGTTGAAGATTCGTCATTTTGATTGGAAATTCATTTCCGGTTGAAAATGTAACTACTTGGTTGAAAATCAATTTTTGTAAATAAAATCTCAACTGTTACAGCCGAAAATTTGACTATTTTTCTGACAATCCATTTTTTTTTGCTGGAATTAGATTTTTATCAGTAAATTTAACTTTTCTATATTTTTTTGAAAATGTATCGTTTTAGGATAAAAATTCAACTATTTGGTTGAAAATTGATATTTCTTATTTAGAAATTAATTTATTTGTTTGAAAATTGATAAATGTTGTAAAAAATTTCCCTTCTTCTTATCTAGAAAATTAATCACTCTATTTGAAAATTAATGTTTCTCATTCAAAATTGATCGTTTCTTGCTCAAATTTCAACAATTCGGATTAAAATTTGTCTTTTTTAATTGAAAATTCAACTATTTAGTTGAAAATTTACATAGTTTATTAACAAAAATCTATTTTTTTATTAAAAAATTACCTTTTTCTTTGCAAGTTAATCTTCTTGTTTAAAATCCGTTATTTTTATTGTTAAGAATTATACTTTTAACAGAAAATTTGCAAGTTAATCTCGTTTGTTAAAAATAAATTTGTTTGGGTGAAGATTCGTCATTTTATTGGAAATTTCTATTTTATTTGGTTGGAAAGGAATATTGTTTGCCGAACAGTAAACTTTCCTGCTGGAATTTTTTGTATTCTTTTCTTTTAAACTATTTTGTTTTTTAAGCTGAAAAGGTATAATTATTCAAGTTAAAAAGTTAGTTTTTTTGTAAAAATTAATTTTTTAAACTGAAACTTTATCTTATTCCAATTGAATATTCCGTAGTTTGGTTGAAAATTCATCTGATATAAAATTAATTTCTTTAAATTAAAAATTAATTTTTTAGCTTCAGACTGACAATTTGTTGTTATTGTAAAAATTAATTTTTTGTTATTGAAAATTTAACTATTTCAGTTGAAAATTTATATTTTTAGTTGAAAACTCATCTTTTTGTTTGTCCGGGAAAATTGAAAGTCTTGAACGGGAAATTGTTTAAAATATCTGTGATTTTTACACTCAAAAATAGTGTTAATGTTTAATTTATCTGTAGTTTAATAAGCAGTTCTGAATCATTATCACGAAACAAAAATTTTCGAATTTTTCCACAAGAATTCGAAAGGTTCCGAAGGACACCATAACTGCTTATGTGTGCGTTCAATTTTGGATATTTACGAGTACATACTTCCTTTGTCAAATAAACCCAGAGAATTTTCCCAGTTTTCCCCAGAGGTCTGGATACTATCAAAACAGTCAAAACTTTCCACCGTCCGGTTAGCCATGTGTGTTGTCTCGATTCCCTAAGAAACTCGGTTTTATTCGAAGAGATGTGAAAAGATGGTCAGATAACATTTTCCAGAACTGGAAAAACAAACATCTAACTTTTCAATTCCTCTATTTCTCTTCCACAAGTTTTGCAGAACTTGCAACTAATTTTTTGAAAAACGGATTCCTTTAAAGAAAAGAATAATGCCAACATGTTGCAATAAAAGTAATTGGTGCGTTTGTGGAAATTAAGAGCCAAGTCTGCTGAACGCAATTTTCAATCTGGACCCATTGCCAGAAGCGTAGAGATTTATCGAGGGTCGTATACACCTTTTCACAGTTGTCGTCGTCATTACTTGGGTCGGGAAGCGAAACTTCCAGAAATTGCTAAGATTTCAATCGGGAGCGATTAGGACCTCGAGTTATATCGCCACCAAGGGGTTCGACATTCCCTGGTCAGTAAATTCAGAGGTTGGTGGCGATGGGGACGCCCAATATTGCTCTCGTTACTCACTCGCCAGACATTGGCAAACAACACGAAGGTGTTGCTATATTCTTTATCTTTCTGCAAATTTCCTCATAAACCTTCCCACACATTGGCAATACACTCAAACCTGGATTTAGTGTCAACTTTGGGACTGAGTGAACATTAAATCCAGTGTCTAGGAATTATTTTGTCTCTCCTGTTTTTTCTCTTGTTTCTCTCTCTGTGTTGAGACGCTTAGAGTTCTTAACCCTTCGAGTACACACTGGGTCATATTGACCCTGTCGCCAAATTTCACCGACTACAGTTTCTGTAGCGTGCCGAGTCATCAGTCGTCGTTGAGAAGCAATTTAAATCGAAGCAGGATCAAGCTGACCCATGTGTGTACTTAACGTCGAATTTAATCAAATTTGGATTATTCGTTTTCATCAATTATAAAAGTTTGTTAGTACAAAAAGTGTCAAAGCTGTTTTTTAAATTTTGTGCAAGTATACCTCTTAATTTTGGCTAGTTAAAAGGTTTAGTAGTTATGAAGTTATAGACAACCAAAAAGAGAAGAGGGTCAGTTTGACCCAGTGTGTAGGAAATGTTTTTGACAAAATAGGTGTGTACTCGAAGGGTGAAATTCCCGAGAATTTAAATTCAGGTTATATAACCGAGAATGTTACATAATTTATAAGAATTTAAAAGAATTTAAGAGAATTCAAGAATTTATTATTTTTAACAATATTCTTATTGTTCAGGTTATCTCAGTGGTTGAATATACATTATTTTCTAGTTCAGACATATTCAGGAATTACAGTGTTCTATATACTTAAAAATTTTTATATGTATTAATTTATTAAAAAAAAGCTTTTTCTGCTTTAAAAGGTAATTCCTTAACAAAATACTGTAATTTTCAACAAAATATTTGAATTTTTAACATAATAGTTGAATATTCAACCTTAAAAGACAAATTGTGAACAAAAAAGTGTCATAGTTTATATTTTAATAAAAAAGAATGAAATTTATACAACAAAAGAAAAGAATTTTGAAACAAAAAAGACGAATTTCCAACAAATAAAGATTTTTCACACAAAAAAAATCAGTAAAAGTTTATCTAAATTATTGAACCTTCAAACCAAAAGACAAATAGTCTTTACAAAGATTCAATTTTTAAACAAAAAATATGACTTTCTAAAAATTAATTTTCCACGAAACTGATGCATTTTTACGCAAAAAAAATGAAATTTCAAATTAAAAACTTATTTTTTACAACAAAAAACGCGAATTTTTAACTAAAAAATACCAATCTTAAAAAATTGGAAAAATTCCAATTTCTATTGAAAAATTAATTCTAAAAAAAGTATTTTCCACAATACAGTTGAATTTTATTAATTAAAAATTCGTTGTTTTTTATTGAAAATTATTATTTTTAAACTAAAAGTGTAACTATGATTTCAGTTAAATTAGCATACTTGTAGATAAAAATTGATCTTTTTTTCTAAAAGCACATATGGTTATTAAATTCATCCCTTTGCTTAAAAATTCTCTTTTTTTAATTGTAAATTTAACATTTGTTTCAGAATTATTGAGTTTTGTTGAAAATCAATCTATTTTTGTATTAAATGAATCTTTTATAATTAAAAATTCAACTTTTTGGTTGATATCGAACTAAATTAATCTTTTATAGTAAAAAATTCAACTTTTTAGTTAATATAGTAGTAAATTAATATTTTTGTTTAAAAGTTCATCTTTTTCGTAAAAAATTTAACAACTAGGGTTTAAAGTTGAAATACTTTAAAAAAATATAAAATAATTTTTTTTCTCTGTTAAAAATTAAACTTTTTGGATGAGAATTTTTGAATTTTATTAACACTTTTTTTATTTTGTAGTAAATTAATGTTTTTGTTAAGAAATTAATCCTTTTAGTTGAAAATTACACTTTTAGGTTGTCACATCATGCATTTTGTTGAAAACTTCTATTTTTTGGTAGTAAATTAATGTTTTTGTATGAAGATTAATCTTTTTTAGTTGATAATTCTACTTTTTGGTTGAGAATTTCTGAATTTTATTGAAGATTCGTCTTTCTTTGTAAAAAATTATTTTGCTTGTCTACTTTTCGCTTGTCTACTTTTCGCTTAATAAATCTTGAACTTTATGCAAACTTCGTGTTTGTTGAGAGTAAATTAATTTTTTAATTTAATAACTCATCTCCTTTAATTGAAAATTCGACTTTTTGGTTGGCAATTCATGCATTTTGTTGATAAATTTTTTGTTGTTGTAAATTAACCTCTTTCTTAAAAATGAATTTTTTGGTTGGCGTTTCAAAATTTTAGTTTAAAATTTATCTCCTCATTTAGAAATTGTACTGTTTTGTTGAAAATTTCTTTTTTTTTGTTTAAAAATTGCTTTCGTATTTGAAAATCTACCTATTCCATTTTTGCTCGAAAATAGTTCTTTTTCAAGTAAAAATTCATCTTCTTGGTAAAATTGAACTATTTGATTAAAAATTAGTTTTTTTGTTGTTGTTCATGAAAATTAATCTAGTTTAGTTGAATATTTAACTTTTGGGTTGAGAGTTCTTGTATTCTGTTTGAAATTCCTCTTTTTTGGTATAAAATTAACCGTTTTATCAAAATTTCATATTTTTATTTGAGAAATAATCTGTTTTGTATAGAAAATTCGTCATTTTTTTTTGAAAATTCAATAATTTAGTAAAAAAATAAACTATTTGGTAGAAAATTAGTTTTTTTAAAACTTAAAATTATTTGTTTTTAATTAAAAGTATAGCTACTCCACTTTTGGCTAAAAATTTACCTTGCTTATTTAAAAAATTCAATAATACCCGGATGAACTGTCTCATAAAATTCACTTAGGCACGTTTTAACACTTGCTCTAAAAAACACTTTATTTAAATTGTTGTTTATTACCCAAGTTTGTAATTTGCCATGCGTTCAGATAGATAATATAGAATTATATTTTATTTTAGTGGGGGGGGGTGCACAATCAAAGGTTGTCAGTGACTGGGGGGGGGGGTAAAATTGGCCAAAATTGGTAACGTAGTTTATGGATGATCCCTGAGAATATTTTTTTTTATCCAATGAGAGATAGCTTCTCCTGGATGATACCTGTTTATATTGTGTATCCATCCAGAACTGGCTCGAAGGACCAATTTTTGTTTGTCCATTATGAGGAAAATTTTTTCGAACGATTTTGAGTAAATCTTCTGATCTGTAAATAGTATTGGATTGAAACGAAAGACAGGGCTTCCAATCCTGAGTAAGATCCAAGAAATCTTTTTATTTGCCTACATTTTCCAAATTCAGAACATATGTTTGAAGAAGAAATACGAGCTTTCGATAAGGGGTCAGTGGAGTCACGTACGTCCTGGCAAACGTATTACTGGAAAACCGAGTTAGAAAGGGATTTAAGGTTTCAGCACCGAGGGGCGCGGTAACACAAATGGTTTTAGAGGCATTTGTCGTGAGAGCAGTTTCAAATAGAAAGGAAACGAGGTTTTGTTTACACTGTGTGAATAACATTTGGAAAAGTATATGGACGATATTCCATTCTCATTTAATTACACATGCGCCAGGAATTTTCTCTGCATTTCAGTAGAAGGCAATAACCTGCATTTCCGGAAATGGAAAACCAATAATATTACGATAACTATACTAAAATTAGAGAAATTTAAATGAGAATAAAATCCTATTTGAAGTCTTAATAATTAAGTTGATCTGCAGAATTCCTGAAAATGAAACTCAAGAATCCAAAGTCTAAATTTGGACAAGCGCCATAAAAGATTCATATTGTAATTAAAAAAAAAAAAAAATAGAAATAGAAATTTTCCTAAAAAAGAAAAGAATAAAATTAATTTCTTTGGACTTTTTTTATTTTTATTATTATCAAATCAAAATAAAAGACATTTGTAAAAATCAGCAACGTTTCGGGACTCATACAGCACCCTTAGCATGGAAAAAAAATCGAGCAGGCAGAAACAGCAACGAAACCACGATGCTCTCTCGGGTGTCTGGGAGAGAGCATCGTGGTTTCGTTGCTGTTCCTGCCTGCTCGAATTTTTTTTACTTGGATTTTCAATAAAATAATTAATTTTGAATATAATAGTTGAATTTTCAACCTGGAAAGTTAAATTTCTTACAAAAAATGGTTGTAGTTTATATTTCAATAAAAAAACATGAAATTTTTATTAAAAAAATATAATTTTAAAAACAAAAAGAGGAATTCTCAAACTGATAAAGATATTTCACTCAAGAAAGAAATAAAAGTTTATCAATATTGTTGAACCTTCAAGCCAAAAGGCGAATTTTCTCTACAAAAATTGAATTTTTAAACAAAAAATATGATGCATTTTTACCCGACAAAAATGAAAATTGAAACCAAGAAAATTATATTTTTTTTTCTACCAAGAAAGCAGAATTTTTCACTAAAAAAATCTATTAAAAAAATGGAAGGCACGTTACAGTTAAAAACTTAATTTTTAACCAAAAACGGCATTTCCATTAAATAGTTAAGTTTTCAACCAAAGATATTCCTTTAATTAGAAAAATAAATGTTTACATTGAAGTTTAGATTGTACCCAAGCAGTTGAATTTTCAATTGAAGATGATGAGAGATGAATTTTCAACTAAAAATATAAGTTTTCAAAAAATGATTTCTTAACAAACTGATTCAACCTAATCCTTCAAACGAAATAGTTAAATATAAATACTCAAGCAAAGAAGAAACATTTTATTTTTTAATGTGAATTTTTAAACAAAAAGTAAGTTTATACGAAAAAAACATTAAATTTCCAATCCAAAAAGACGAATTTTCAAACAAGAAGGATCGACTTTAAACAAAATAGTTGAATTCTCTACTAAATAGCTGCATTTTTATCCGAAAAAGATTAAATTGTTCTTAAAAAGAGATTAATTTATCTTTAAAAAAATATTGAATTTTCATCCAAAAAAGATTCCAGTTGAATTTTACGATCAAAATATGAACGTTGTCACAAAAAATAAGCTTTTACGAAAAAATTTAAATTTTCCATCCAAAAAGACGAATTTTTCAACTAAAAAGGATTATTGTTTAACTAAATAGTTGAAATGTCTACCAATTAGTTGCATTTTATCTAGAAAAGACGAAATTTCTTTTAAAACAGTTTAATTTTTAATTAAATAAAATTATAGAATTTTCATCCAAAAAATATTACAGTTGACTTTTCAAGTCAAAATATGATTTCTTTCACAAAAAAATAAGTTTCTTTGAAAAAATTGAATATTTAATCCTAAAACACGAATTTTTTTAACCAAAAAGAATAATTTATTAACAAAATAGTTGAATTCTCTACCAAATAGTTTCATTCTTATCCAAGAAAGATGAAGTTTGTACTCAAAGAGCGAATTTTTTATAAAAAAATACCATTTTTTAAAGTTGAATTTTCATCGAGACAAGATTTCAGTGCCTTTTTCAACACTAAAATATAAACTTTAAGTAAAAAGTATAGTTTCTACTAGTAATTCAATTTTCAACAAAATAGAGGGAATTTCAACCAAAAAGTATGACTTTGTAACAAAATAGTTTAATTTTCAACCAAACAGTAGCATTTTTATCCAAGAAAGATGAAATTTCTCTTAAAACAGATGAATTCTCAATTAAGGAATTTTTTTATAATAGTGGAATTTTCATCCAAAAAATATTTTGTTTTTATTTTTAACACCAAAATATTAAATTTAAACAAAAAGTAAATTTTCTACGAAATAGTTACTTTTTCAAAAAAGCAGAATTTTCAACCTAAAAGTATGACTGTAATTTCTTGTAATTTCTTCTAAAGCAGGTAGATTTAAAAACAAAAAGTTAAGCTTTAAAAAAAGAGTTAAATTTTTGATTAAATAGGTGCATTTTTATTAAAGAAAGATGAAGTTTCTTTTTAAACCGATGAATTTGAAGAAAATTTGTTTTTTAAAATAGTTAAATTCTCATCCAAAGAAGATTACAGTTCACTTTCCAACACCAAAATAATAATTGTAAACAATAAGTTATTTTTCTGCTAAATAGTCGAATTTTTAACCAAATAGTTTTATTTTGTAACAAGCTTGTTAAATTTTCAACCAAACATTTGCATTCTTTGCAAAGAAAAATGAAAGTTCTACTAAAACAAGTGAATTTTCAAACCAGAAAGACAGATTTAAAAAAAAAAAGAGTTGAGTTTTTAACTCAAAAATGCAAATTAAAAAGAAACAGTTGAATTTGCTAATTAAAAGTATGCATTTTAAAGAAAATTGTTAAATTTTCTACCAAATAATACAATTTATAACTAAAAATATAATCTTTATGAGAAAGTTTTTGCGAATTTGCAAAATTGACCTACATGAAAGAAGGACCCCCTCCCCCCTACCGTGACAAATCTTAACAAATTGTCACGACTCCCCCCCCCTTTGAGTTGTTATGTAATTTAAGTACGTCCCCTAATTATACTTCTTTTTCTATGACAAGTTGTAATTTCTCTCATTTTCTAACTTTAATCAACAAGTTGGCAATAACACAAAAAGTACTTTAAACAAGTAGGTTATATTTTGATAAAGTTTTGCAAAGATCGCTTCAGCGAATTGACTAATTGAAGCGTATTTGTAAAGGCGATCGATTACGAGCAGATAGGCGATTTTGTAAATTATTGGAATTACATGAATATCAGGATGCACTGGAGCAAGGAATTGTAACGTATGTGCAGAGAGAGTGGATTTGCAATCGTGCTAAGCAGATTTTTCAATTTCCGGTGGTTAGTTACTTTCCCAAAAGGGTTAATCCTGTGTACCACCGCACGTTCATTTGCTCAAATTACGTGGACTTCCGTGACGCGTTTATAACGGTATTACCATTTAAGCCGACCCAATTAAATAAATGACTCGCGGTTGCTTTGCAATGATCCGATTACATTTTTTAGAATCTACCTTTGATAATACAGGAATACGAAGAAATTCCTATACAAAATATCGATTTTGATTCATCATAATTTGATACGTTATTTTAATTACTCAATAAAACATTCTTAAAAGCTTAGATTCATGTTACGGTAATAATCAGGATAGCGACTTGAACGGAAAACCGGGAACTGACCGGGAATTTTATTGAACTGTAAATGACAAGGAATTTTACGGATCTGGAAATGACTGGGAATCCAATTAACTGCGCGGGGACTAGACCTGGAAAGACTAGTAAATGACCGGGAATTTCACGGGTCAAGAAATGACCGGGAATTCAATTAGCAGGGTGGCCACAAGACCGGGAAATGACCGAGAAATTTACTGACAGGGAAATGACAGGGAATTTTACGGACCTGGAAATGACCGGAAATTTTACGGACCCGGAAATGACGGGGAATCCAATTAACTGGGTGGCCACTAGACCTGTAAAGACCAGTAAATGACCGGGAATTTCACGGACCAAGAAATGACCGGGAATTCAATTAGCAGGGTGGTCACAAGACCGGGAAATGGCCCAGAATTTTACTGACAGGGCAATGATCGGGAATTTTACGGACCTGGAAATGACTGGGAATCCAATTAACTGGGTAGCGTCTCGACCTGGAAAGGTCAGTAAATGAGCGGGAATTTCAAGGGCCAAGAAATGACCAGGAACTAATTAACTGGGTGGCGACTAGACCTGGATAACCAGTAAATGACCGGGAATTTCACGGACCAAGAAATGACCGGGAATTCAATTAGCAGGGTGGTCACAAGACCGGGAAATGGCCCAGAATTTTACTGACAGGGCAATGATCGGGAATTTTACGGACCTGGAAATGACCAGGAATCCAATTAACTGGGTAACGTCTCGACCTGGAAAGGTCAGTAAATGAGCGGGAATTTCAAGGGGCAAGAAATGACCAGGAACTAATTAACTGGGTGGCGACTAGATCTGGAAAGACCAGTAAATGACTGGGAATTTCACGGACCAAGAAATAACCGAAATTCAATTAGCAGGATGGCCACAAGACCGGGAAATGACCGAGAATCTTACTGACGGGGAAATGACTGGGAATTTTACGGACCTGGAAATGACCGGAAATCCAATTAACTGGGTGGCCACTAGACCTGGAAAGACCAGTAAATGACCGGGAATCCAATTAACTGAGTGGCGACTAGACCTGGAAAGACCAGTAAATGACCGATAATTTTACCGACCAAGAAATGACCGGGAATCCAATTAACTGGGTGGCGACTAGACCTGGAAAGACCAGTAAAAGACCGGGAATTTCACGGACCAAGAAATGATCGGGAATTCAATTAGCAGGGTGGTCACAAGACCGGGAAATGGCCCAGAATTTTACTGACAGGGAAATGACGGGGAATTTTACGGACCTGGAAATTACCGGGAATCCAATTAACTGGGTAGCATCTCGACCTGGATAGGTCAATAAATGAGCGGGAATTTCAAGGGCCAGGAAATGACCGGGAATGCAATTAACTGGGTGGCGACTAGACTTGGACAGACCACTAAATGACTGGGAATTTCACGGACCAAGAAATGACCGGGAATTCAATTAGCAGGGTGGCCGCAAGACCGGGAAATGGCTCAGAATTTTACTGACAGGGAAATGACCGGGAATTTTACGGATCTGGAAATGACCGGGAATCCAATTAACTGGGTGACGACTAGACCTGGAAAGATCAGTAAATCACCGGGAATTTCAAAGACCGGGAGATGATCGGGAATTGAATTAACAGGGTGGCGACTTGACTGGGAAACCGGGAAAGGCCGGACAATTACCGCGAATCTTCCATACCGGGAAAAAGCGGGAAATGACGGGGAATTTACTGCTGATCGTAACAAAATTAAAGTTTTCATGATTTTAATAATTTTTGTCAGTTTAGAAAAGGGACTTCTACATTATCTACACTATTATTGAAAATAATTATTGTTTTTATTTTAGAACAGGGAGCTTCCGTAAATTAAAATTATAAAATTAAAATTAGGATTTAGAAAAAAGCAGTTTAAAAAATCCGATCCAATTCAAAATTCGTCCCAATTTAATAGTTCATCCTTCTAAATTTTATATAAAGAAATAGGACTTTGAAGAGGAAATTTGTTTGAATGTAATATAATTTTTTTTAAAGTTTGCTTTGGAATTTATCTTTTTTTTTCTAGAAAATTCGACTACTTGTTTATAAAAGCTAAATTCTTCTGTTTATAATTAAATTTGTCGTTGGAAGATTCGTTATTTTAATTCTGAAATTCATCTCTTTTTTAAAAATGTAACTGCTTTCTTGATAATCTAATTTCCAACTGAAAATTCAACGATTCCAGTAGATAATTTTACTGTTTCCTGGAAATCCGCTCTTTTTTAGTTAAGAAACAGTTTTTAACGGAAAATTAAACTATTCTAGTTTTGGTTGAAATTCGATATTTTTTGGATGAAAATTGGTAGGTATAAAGTTCAACAATTCCAGTTGAAGATTCATCATTTTAGTTAAAAATTCATCAATTTGGTTCTAAGTTAATTTTTTCAAGTAAACATTTAACCGTTTCATTTTGTGTGGAAAATTGACATCTTCTGGATTAAAAAATAACAATTTGGATGTAATTATATATTTTTCAATTTAAATTTCATTTATTTCTTTGAAAATGCATGAATTTCGTTTAAAAAATCGACTTTTTCCTTAGAATATCGACCTTCTTGGTGGAAAATCATTTTTTCCTTTGCAAGTTAATTTTCTTGTTTAAAAATTCTTCTCTTTTGCCGTGAATTCAAGTATTCCAATTTAATATTCATCATTTTATTTAAAAATTCATTTATTTGATTGAAAAATGAGCGATTTGATTAAAAGCTCGTTTTTTTCTTTTTTAAATAAAAGAAATTTTTTATCGAATATCTAACTGTTTTTCTGAAAATCGGATTTTTTTTGTTAAGAATTACATTTTTAACGGCAAATTTAATTATTCTATGTTAAGTTGAAATTTTTTCTTTTTTGGGTGAAAATTCAACTATTTGGTTGAAAATTGATATCTTTTATTTAAAAATTAAATTTTTTTCTGTTGAAAATTCGTGTAATTTGTGGAAAAATCAACTTTTTTTGTAGAAATTAATCTATTGGTTGAGAATTTATCTTTTTGCTAGGTATAAAATGTAAATATTCCAGTTGAAGATTTATCATTTTAGTTCAAAATTAATAAGTTTAGTTGAAAGTTAAATTTTGAACAGAAAAATCAACCGTTCCACTTTTATAGCTTAAAATTTAAGAATTTGGATGTAAATTTATCTTTTTTAATTGAAAATCTATTTTTTTTTTAATCCACGTATTTAGTTGAAAAAAAAAAACTTTTATTGGTTGAAAATCCACTTTATTTTTCAAGTTAAGAAATAAATTTACTTGGTTGAAAAAGAAACTCTTTTGGTGAAAATTAATGGTTTTTTTCTGTGTGCAGATTCATGATATTAATTAAAAATGCATTTCTTTGTTTGAAAATTTGTTTATTTTTGGTTGAAAATAATTTTTGTCTTAAAATTAAAATACTATTTTAATTGGTAATTCTTTTTTTTTTGTTTGATCATTCATTTTTTTACTGAAAATCGAATCAGTGAATTTTTGGTTGAAAAATTATCTTTTTTATTTGAAATTCGTCTTTTTCGATTGAACATTGAGTTTCTTAACTTGAAACTTAATTATTTAAGTTTTTTTTTTGACAATTTATCTTTTTTAGTAATAATAATTTTTTTTTTGTAGAAAGGTAAACTATTTCAGATGATGATTCATTGTTTTAATTTAAAACTCAATATTTTGCTTAAAAAATTAACTATTCCAGTTAAAAATCTATCATTCTCGTGGAAAATTCACCAGTTAAGATGCAAATTAATTTCTTTAGTAAAAATGTATCTAATTATTCCATTTTGTGTTGAAAATTTGTCTCCAATGCTTGAAAATTCAACTAATTTGTTAAAATTTATGTATTTTTTGGTGGAAAATTACACTTTTTGTTGGAAAATTATTCTTCTTGTCTAAAAGCCATATTTTTGTTAAAAAATCAAGTACTTCGGTTAAATGTTAGTAATTTAAGTTGAAAATTTATCAGTTTATTTTAAAATTCCAGTTAAAGATTCATAATTTTATTTGAAGGTTAATTTATTTTGCGATTTTTTGATCTGTTGTGTTGACCGGAAAAATTAAAAAAACTTGACCGGGAAATGATCGGGAATTTGAAATCGTCTGCAGAATCGCCACCATGATAATGGAAAACAGGATCAGAGATTTGTTTCGATAGAATGTGACAGTGAAAATGTTTGAAATGTCTGTTTACAATCGACATGTTGTATAACATTTTTTAGAACCACTACGGATTTGGTTTATATTTTACGCCAGTTTTATACCATATTGTTCTTTTTTTCAATTCGCACATCCCTCGACGGTTCGATAGTCCGGGTTTGTACAATGTACCATTTATATGCACTACAATCGATATTCAGCAATCTATTTACCTTTGTAATTCGAGTGTTGTTTTTCCTCGAAAATTTAGAAATATCTAGTTTCTATTTAATCGAAAAAAGTATCTGTAAACTAAAGGTTTTGATGTGTTTTGTAATCTGAAACTCCTTTGATTATAAAATATAGTGAAAAAACTATGATGACCGAAATATTAGAGTTTTGGACAGTGAAAGATGATCGAGATTGAAATGCCTACTCTAATGAGGGCAATATGACTTTTTCTTTGCACTAGAAACTCAATTAGTTAGGTACTTTTGCCGACAAATGTTGCAATAAAATTAGATTGAAGTGGGTATATACGTCTTCTCGAGCGCGTCATAACTAAGTTCGAATAGACGTCATTTCTAAGCCGCTGCATATTTCATTGTATCGACCTCATCATGACGCAGATGCATTACCAACGTATTTAAAATTACTAATCTGGTAGCACACGTCTCGCTAATCTACGTCAATGCACTAGTCTAGAATAACGATTTTGTCGTAATATTCTAAAGGGCAATTGTCATCCTATTAATAAATCTGTTACCGACATTTACCCAGATTTCGAACAATCTGGCGTTCGACGCGCCAAAGAATATTTTTTTGAAGCAAAGCAAACTATTTTTGTGAGCCTTATGGCTTCTTTCCGGTCAGAATGAACACTTTTATAGTAGAATAATTGAACCTTGTCCATTTTATGATCTCTTAGCGTGCAAGAAATCCTGTAGTAGAGCGAAGGAAGAACAGGAATAACGGTGAGAGAACCAAAGGAAAGAAATAGGCGATAATACAACCCTTATTGAGGAGAAATCCAATTTAGCGTTATATTCGAACTCTGAAGATTTTCTCGACTTACCGACTGGCTAAATTGGATCGACTCAGTCACTTCGATTACTAAAGTTCTTTTAGAAATTTTTCACACGCAACAAATTCTCTCTCTTCAACAATAACCTTTTTTTAACTGGGTTCTAAATTTTACGGATCCCGTTTCTGTTTTTAAAAAGATCTTTTTTTCTTGCTTTCTACAAGCGTTTATCGTCCGACTCGTATCCGTCTACCTGCCAAGTCTACCCCCACCATTGCTATCCCTAATCTGCTTTCTCCACGCGTTCATCATCCCACCTGCATCCTTTTACCTTTTAAGTATACCCCCACCATTCCTATCTCTCACTTGCCTTCTCTAAGCGGTCATCGCCCGACTCGCATCCTTTTACCTGCTAAGTATACCCCCACTATGCCTATCCCTCACTTGCCTTTGCCAAGCGTTCATCGCTTGACTCGCAAAATAAAAAATGTCAAGTTGTTACAAATTAATAATTGCCCAATTGTTATTTATACATCAAAAATTATTTTAAAATCTCATAAAATATTCTTTAAAATTATTATTTAAAAAGAAAAATCATTTAAAATTATCCCAGGTATCTCAAGTATATTTTTTATTATCTTAGAAGCCCAAAAATCAGTTGAAAACATTAAAATGTTATTTAACAATCTTCAAAAGAATACATTTGTTAAAAATTTGTTGGAATCATTCCAAATTTCAAATTATTTTTGATTTTTTTTTAATTTCAAAATATCCCTTAAAATGATTTAAATTATTGTTAGAACTTTAAATCATTCGTGCAAAATAAAAAAATAACTTAAAATGTTCTGATTTTTAATGTAAAATTTTGATAGTGTTTTGAAATCTTCTTAATATTTTCTAAAAATTAATTTTCTGAAATAAAAAAACATTTCTAATTTTCATAGGAATCTTGATAAAATGTGTGAATGATATACTTTGATTTTAAATTATTTGGAATATTTTAACTTTTAAATTATTTTTAAAAAACTTTCTAAACTTCTAAATATCTCTTAAAATGATTCGAACCTTTTCTACAGTTTTTAATAAAACCTGCCAAATTATAAAATACCTAAAAATCTCCCAGATTATTTATTTTACATTTGAATCGTTTTAATAGATATTTAGAAGTTTTGAAAGAATTTCAAAAATAATTTAACATTTAAAAAGATACCGAAAAATTTAAAGAAAAATGTACATTTTTTAAAGTTTTGAAAGTAAATTTTGAAACTTTTTGAGGATTTTAAAACTTTAAAGATAATGAAAAAATGTTCTAAAGATTGGTGGGAAAATGTAAAATAATTCTTTTTTTTAAATTAATTTTTACAGAATAATTGAAAAGAATTTAAGACAAAAACAAATGTTAAAGAATAAATAAGTATTATACAATTATTAATTCAGAAAAAATTTGATAAATTTTAAAAGATCTTTAAAAGTTTTGAAGATATTCAAAAATAACTTAAAATTTAGAATAATTCCAACATTTTTTTCACAAAATGTATATTTTTGAAGATTTTCAAATAAGATTTTGATGTTTCAAAATGATTTTTTAAGCTTTTTAGATAATGAAAACTATACTTAAGATTCTGGGAAAATTGTTAATGATTTACATTTTTAAAGAATAATTTAAAAAGAATATTTAACAAGATTTTAAATCAAATAAAAATAAAAGGAAATAATTTAAACATCAATCTCAAATTAGTTGATTTTTCTTTCAATTAAGAGCATTTAAAATGACAGCGTGGATTTTTTTACCTTCGATCTGTACACTTCATGAAAGTTAGCATTTTGTTATTTATTTAAATATTAAATATTTAAATATTTAATTTAAAATTGCAAAATTAATAATGATTCTATATTTACAAAAATTAAAGAATCTTCCTTTTTGTGAAAATTTTCATGTTATGAAATAAAATTTTTTCTTGAAGTAGTTACTGTGACCTAAAAAGTCAAAGAAACATGAAAATTTCAGAAAAAACCGCAATTTTTTAGAATTATTCTAAGAAAATATTATTAAAAATAATAAATTGTTGCAACGATGTTTGTTTACTTGCCTTAATTATTACCTCAATAAAATTTGAAACTGGACCGAAAGTGAAAAATATTTGAAAAAACTGCGATTTTCTAGCATTATTATAAGAGAATATTATTACCGCTGAATAAATTGTTTAAACAATATTTTCTGTTAAATTCAGTTGATCATTGCCTCGATCTAATTGGAAATTTGAAAATCAGTTGAAAATCTTGGATAAAACGGTGACTTACAACCTTTATTTTAAGATTTATATTGTTCAAATTATTCGAAGGTATATTATTCTAGCAAGATTTGCATCAATTAAAAAAATGAAGGGAAATCCAACCTTGAAAAAACGTTCCATTAAATTATTTTGCTATAAACACTATTTACAGCAATGGTTATTTTTAAATTCAAAGTCATAAAGGTTAACGAACTATAAATTGAAAATGATAAGAAAGTGTTTAATATGTAACTTAGTAACTTCAGTCAATTTTCAAATTAGTAGCGTGTAAATTTTATTAATTTTAAATTTTCTGTCTGTGAAACTGAATTTCTTTAGAATCTTTAGATGGCAAAGTTATTTTAAATTAAAAGCATTAACATTTCAATCATTTTAAATTTATAGGAAATGTTCCTAGACGAACTATTGCAAATTGATACAATAAAAATGGCATTAAAATCATTTAAAACGTTAGAGCTGTTAAAATTAGCGAAGTTTTTAATGTCCAGTTTAAAATTCTTCAGAACAGAATAAATTTAAATTCTTAGCCTTCCAAATTTGAGTATTATGCAGAGAATTTATGAATGAGTATTGAATAAAAGAAGATATAAGTAGATTGGATACGAATCTCTAGATCTCAGGTAGTCGGACTCGAATCTGACGCGAGATATGATTGGTGCAGGCAAATGAGGGGTAGCAATGGTGGGGATATACTTAGAAGGTAAAACGATGCGAATTAGGCGATTACCGTTTGATAAAGGCAAGTGAGGGTAGCAATGGTGGGGGTATATTTAGCAGGTAGACTGATGTAAGTCGGGCGATGGCCATTACTTTCGTGCATGTGTGAAATTAACAAAACCTTTTCAAAGCATCAAAGGGTTCCGTAAAATTTGTAAACACATTTCTTGTCTAGGGTAAATCTTCTACCTTATCATAAAAAGAACTAATTCTAGAAGATGGAGAATTTTTCGCTTGTAATAAATTTCCAAAAGGACTGCAGTAATCGAAGTGACTGAGTTGATCCAATTTATGGAGCAAGTAAAAGAATGTTAGTCGGGTGATGACTGATTGGCGAAGGCAACTGAGGGGTAGCAATAGTGGGGGTATAATTAGCAGGTAAAATGATGCGAGTCGGGTGATTGCCGATTGGTGAAGGCAAGTGAGAAGTAGCAATGGTGGGGGTATACTTAGCAGGTAGACTGATGCGAGACGGGCGATGACCTTTAAAATATAATCTCAGGTGAGAAAAAACAAGCGAGGGGTAACATGCTGGATGCAATGGTGGGGGTATACACAGCAGGTAAACGAATGCAAATTGTGAGTGAATCGTGGATCGTCCCTTTCGAGGAATGTACTCTTCAGTGTGAAAATATATCTTGAAGTTTATTGCCTGCAATTTGTGTCTGATTCACGTCATAAAGTGAACAATGTTACTTCAGTGGCGATGTTTCTGACGTACGTCATTCTCAACCTAAGTTCGTGTAAAGCTTCCTGCACGTAAGCATCAGTCGCCACAGAGGGCAGAAGTTCAAGAATAGCCGCGATCTAGATTGCCATGTGAAATATAAGACGAGAGCCACATTTATGGGCGATAAAGTCCAACAAATCCCATTACTCATATAATATTTCCTTGTTCTGTTCGTCAACTTGGACACTGTGCCTCCTGACCATATCACTCCAGGTAGCGACAAGGGGGGTTGAGATTTTCGAGAAAGGGGTGGTTTTCTGAACCACCTTCATCCCCTATCGTGGTGAACTAGAGTTTAAACATTGGTTGGAAGGGGTATATATATCGAGGAATTTATGGCCACTAAACGAAAACCCCTTGGCTATAAACTATATAGAAAATCGTTAATTGTCTCCACGAGTGCCCGCGTTAATTTAACTTGATGTATGGCCCAATTTATCCAACGGAACGAGATGAGGATTTTTATGTTGGGGACTCACATCTTTCGCATTGGCTTTTAAAAGTCGGGTGGTCTTCCAAATGAACTTTTACAAAACTTTTACTGAACCTTTGCTTTGCAAAAGAGCTCCATCGTTAAAAAAAACACTGTTTTGAATTTCAGGGTGACGAATTGACCGGGAAATCGGGAAAGATCGGGAAATGACCTGGAATTTAATTTAAAAACCGGGAATTTACTTCTGATCGCAGTAAAATTCCAGTTTTTATTACTTAAATAATTTTAGTCAAATTTAGAACTTTTTTTATTGCAGATTCATTATTTTAATTGAAAATTCTTTTCTGGTCGAAAATGTTACTAGTTTATTGAAAATAAATTTTTTTGTCTAAAAATTTAACAATTCTAGTAGAAAATTGAACAATTTTGCTGAAAATAAGTTGTTTTTTTTGTAATGAATTAGATTTTTAAGAAAAAATTAAACCATTCTATTTTTTTTTTGAAAAATTATTTATTCCATGCTGTTTTCAATTGTTATTTTTATCTCTGATAAATCGAAACGTAAGGTACTTTAGAAGTCGCTGTTTTAAATGTAAATCTTTTTCATTCGTTTTTTATAAAAAAATTTTTCATAAGAAAAAAGATTTCTGTTCGACCTTAAATAAAAAAATTTATCTTATTTTTTTGAAGTGAAACTTCAATTATTTGGCTGACATTTTTTACTTAAAAATGCAACTATTTGCTTGAAAGTTTATGTACTTTCTAAAAAATGCTTTTTTTTATATAAAATTAATCTGTATGGTTGAAACTTCCTCTTTTTCATAGAAATTTCGTCTATGCTAGTTGAAAATTTATAATTTTAATTACTTTCATCAGTTTTGGGGAAAATTAATTTCTTCGACTGAAAATTCCATCTATTTTTAATTGAAAATTGATCTTTCCTAGTTCACAAATCTATCATTTTATTAAAAATTGGTCTTTTCTAAATATGAAATTCAACTATATTGTTGAAAATACACGTATTTTGTTAAAAAATCGATTTTTCAAAAGAAGATTATCTTTTTCTTTGAAAGTTAATCTTCTTGTCCAAAAGATCGTCTGATGTTTATCTTTCAAAAATTTCTGAATATTAAGAATAGTTGAATAGTTGAATTTTTAGTTTGAACCAATTAATTTTAATAAAGAGACAATAAAATTGTTTTATTCGCAACAGAAAATTTAATTTTAAGAGAATAGCTGAAATTTTTACTAAAATAGTTCTTTTTTCAAGCCAAAAAGAAAAATTTTCAACTTTAAATAGGATAGTGAAAATTTCAGTTAAAAAATATAATTTTCAACAAAAAAACAATATTTTCAATCAAATTGACGAATCCTCAACGAAAATTTTTAATTTTAACCAAATGTTTGAACTTTCTACCAAAATAATAAAATTTGCAACAAAAAAGGTCGAGTTTTCCACCAAAAATAGATGTTTAAATTTTCAGTAAACAAATTTAATTAATAAAAAAATGTTCAATTAAATTGTCAAATTCTCAACAGGAAGTTAAACTTATAACCAAATAGTTGAAATTTCTACGAAAATAGTGTAATTTTAACCAAAAAGAATGAATTTTAAATAAAAAATAGGATACTTAAATTTTTAGTTACAAATTAATTTCAAAGAAAATGTCAATCAAATTGTTGAATTCTCAAAGGAAATTTAACTTTTAACCAAATAGTTGAAAATTTTACCAAAATATTTTTTAGTTACAAAAGAACTAATTCTCGAAAAAAAACAATATTTTCAATCAAATTGTTGAATGTTCGACAGAAAATGTAATTTTTATCCAAATATTTAGTTTAAATTTCTACCAGAAGTAAAATATTTTAATTTTTAAGCCAGAAAGACTAAGTTTTAACCAAACAGGATGAATTTTTCACTAAAAATAAGATAGTTAAATTTTCAGTTAATAAAAATTAATTAAGAAACAAATTTTTAAATCAAATTATTGAATTCTGAACAGAAAATTTAATTTTCAGCTAAATAGTTAAATTTTCTCCGAAAATGCTTGAATATTTAACGATAAAGGATGCATTTTAAATCAAAAATAGGATACTTAAATTTTCAGTTAAAAATAAATTTAAAAAAAAACAATTGCACACTCTACCAGAAACAAAATTTTTAAGCCAGAAAGACGAACTTTCAACCAAACCAGCTGAATTTTTCGCCAAAAATAGGATAGTTAAATATTCAGTTAGAAAGAAATTAATTAAGAAAAAATGTTTTCAATCAAATTGTTAAATTCAAACAAAACAAAAAATTATTTTCAATGCATTTGTTGAATTCTCAACAAAAAATTTAGTACTTTAACCAAACAGTTGAACTTTCTACCAAAAATAAAATACTCGAACTTTTAAGCTAGAAAGACGAATTTTTAACCAAAAAACCAAAAAGGATAAATTTTTAATAAAAATTGGGATATTTCGTTAAAAAATTCACGTCTTTTTTTAAATTTGTATTTTGGTAGAATATAAATCTTCTTGACTGAAAATTGATCTTAATATTTAAAAATTCAACCATTTCAGTCAATTATTTATCATTTTAGTTGAAACTTTATCTTTATGGCTTAAAATTCAACTATTCTAACTAATGTTTCTAACTGAAACTTTAAGTTTTCCATTTTTGATGGAAATTTATATTTTTTAGTGGAAAGGTTATATTTTTGAGTATGGAGAATTTAAGTCTTTTTTTCAAAATTAATTTATGTTGCACTTCTTGGCTCTACTGTGTTTAAGGATGTTTAGAATGAACATCGTAAATTAAAATAAAGGTTTGATTATTGCGGCAAATAATATTTTACTTTTGATTGACCTGGAAAATAAAAAAAATTGATCAGGAAAAATCGGGAATTTAGAATCGTCCGCCAAATCCCCACCCTAAATTTCTCAAATGAGTCAGAGGCCTCTATTTTATAAATCCTTTTTTAAAAGGGCTAAACGAACCCAGATAGATTTTGTTGTTGGGATGTTTCGGTTTGCTTTTCCGTCAGAGAATTGTTGCATTGTATCGAAATCGGTTGAAACGACAACTGGCATTCAGGGTATTAAACGTAGCTTTACAAATAAAGAAAAAAAGGGAACAGCAACCCCATCGATTTCATGGCGCGCAGACCACTCGACCGACCGATCGACCGGTTCGATAACCACCCATGTATCGAAATTGCTGTGGATTCGAGTTACACTCACCTGCCTATGTGCGCATCTGGCCTCTGGCCCCGGCCCCTAAAATTACCAAGGATTGGATATCGCCATAGCAACTCCTCCGAATTAACCTGAGGATTAAATTGTCGATGAAGAAACTTTTAGTATGCTTGAGTAACTTACACTACCGTCGAAAATTATTTACCCGGTTGGCGCGAGTAGTAATAAAAATCACTACTGAAATTAAAAAAAAAAGAAAAAAAAAATTATTTCTGAAAATAAAACCAAAAATCCAACGACCAAATTTGGAAAACCACAATGAAGTTTGCCTATTGAAATTTGAATAAAAATAAAAAAAATTTCTAAAAAGAAAAAAATTTCTTTCGTCGACAAACAAAAAAATAAAGAGATAAGAATAATAAGAAGGCAACCTTTCGTCTTTTTTATTTTTATTATTATCAAATCACAATAAAAAAACATTTCTAAAAAAATCACCAAAATTTTGGAATTCATGCAGCACCCTTATCAAGGAAAAATATATATAAATTCTTGCAGGCAGGAACAGCAACGAAACCAGGATGCTCTCTCCCTGACACCCGAGAGAGCATCATGGTTTCGTTGCTGTTCCTGCCTGCTCGAATTCATATTTTTTTTTCTTGATAAGGGTGCTTCATAAGTGTCAAATCGTTGATGATTATTTGTTACCATTTTTTTTATTGTGATTTGATAATAAAAAATAAAAAAAAACGAAAGGAATAAAAAGAGAAGGAAGGGGGTTTGCTTGGTTGACTTCTCATTTTTCTTCCTTCTTTTTTATTTTTGTCAATAAAAAAATTTTTCTTTTATTTTTAGAAAAATTTGTATCTTTTTTTTAAATTGCAATAGGAACACATCATGGTGGTTGTCCAAATTTGGTCGTTGGATTCTTCGCTTTATTTTCAGGGCTGCTGTTCATTAACATGAATATTGACAGTTAAATAGAATTTTAAATTTGATTTTAATCTTATTTAAATTTTTTAGTTTTTTAGTTAATCTCGGTTTACCATTACGATACTCTAAAATCGTCTTCTATTATTCAATCTAGGTTCTTTAGAAAGCGTTCGACCGAGACGAAATTTTCGTGTTTTTTTTTAATCAGATTTTTTCACATAGAAAACTTTGATTACCAGATTGAACACAAAAAATGGACTCTTGGTGTTTTTAATACATTTCATGTAAATATTTTCATTATTAATAGACAATCAAAAACACTTAGTGTCACTAACTTTTTTCTCCATAGGAAACAGAGCTTTTATTTATTTTCATATTTATAATCAACTTTTTTGAAATACAATCTAAAATATTATAACTGTAGTATATGATATTCATCATAAAAAATTAGGAATATTAAAAAGATCCAATCAAATTGTTGTATTCTCAACGGAAAATTTAATTTAAACCAAACAGCGGAACTTTTTACCAAAATAGTTGAAATTTCTAGCCAAAAAGACCAATTTTCAACTTAAAACGGAATAGTTCAATTCTTAGTTAAAAAATTAATTAAAAAAAAAATCAATGAAGTTGTTGAATTCTCAACAGAAAGTTGAATTGTTTTCCAAATATTTAGTTAAAGTTTCTACCACAAATAAAATTTATTAGTTTTCAAGCCAGAAAGACGAATTTTCAACCAAAAATAGGATAATTAAAATTTCAGTTAAAAAAAATTTATTAAAAAAAAATGTTTTTAATCAAATTGTTTAATTCTCAATATAAAGTTTAATTTATAACTAAATACGCATTTTCAAACAAAAATAGGATACTTAAATTATCAGTTAAAAAAAAATACAGTATTGCTAATAACATGTTGAATTTTCAACAAAAATAAAATTTTTTATCAAATAGTTGAACTTGCTACCAGAAATAAAATAGTCGAATTGTCAAGACAGAAACACCAATTTTTAATAAAAAAGGATGAATTTTCAACCTAAAATAGGATAGTTAAATTTTCGGTTAAAAAAAAATTATTGAAACAAAAATATTTTCCAGAAAATTGTTTAATTAACAAAAGAAATGTAATTTTTTACCAAATAATCGAAATTTCTACCAAAATAGTTGAACTTTCTACTAAAATAGTTAAATTTTCAACCAAAAAGCATGGATTTTCGACCAAAAATAGGATACTTAAATTTTCATTTTAAAAAAGTAATGTTAAAAAAAAATATATTCTCAATCAAATTGTTGAATTCCCAATAGAAAATTTAATTCTTAATCAAATAGTTGAATGTTTTAATAGAATTTTTATAATTTGTAAAATTTCAAACTTAATTTAAATTTTGAATCTTGTCAATATATTTAAAAACATTAAATATAGAAATAAATAATGTATATTACATTAATTTCAAAAGTCACTTTTATTATGACAGTTCTGATTTTTCCGATATTATTGGTCGAATTTGATTGGAAATTAGACATCAGACGATATGATTAGTAACAAATAAATGTAACAGAAGTTGGTTTTAGATTAACCATGTGCGGAGCAAAACAAAAAATTAAAAAATTGCACTATGTTTGTTCTTTGAATTCAACTCGTAATGTGACCTAGAAAAATTGTAGAAAAAATATGAAATTTAAATTCCGCTCTTTTTGAAGTTTTATCTTTAATTAAAGCGAATAAAAATTTAAAATATTTACAGGTTTCCGAGATATGACTAAAAATTTCCAAGCGTTTCTGCGTCGAGTTTCAGTCGCTTAAGCAGCGAGGCTGGCCGATAGCGATCATCGCCAACTGAAACCCAACGCAGGCATGTTTGGACATTTGGTGTCCTATTTTCGGAACCCGTCAGTATTTTTGAAATTTTATCAGCGCAAAGGAATAATAAGGTTTCAAAAATTATGTCCTGGCAGTTTCACTTTTCTTTCAGAAGTTTTTTTGACTTAAAATGTCCAAGTGTTTCTACGTCGGATTTCAGCCGGCGTAACCAGAAAGGCTGGTCGACAGCGGTGATTGTTAACTGAAATCCTAGGTAGAAATGCTTGGACATTTGTTGTCATATCTTGGAAACCCGTTAAGACTTAGAAAAATTTATTGACTTAAACGAAAAATAACATTTCCAAGATTGTGTCCTGTCATTTTTAGTTTTCTTAAACAACTTTTTTTGACTGAAAATTTCTAAGCGTCTCGGCGTCGGGTTTGAGTTGGCGTAACTAGAAAAGCTGTGGCTGACTGCGGTGATTGCCAACTGAAATCCAACGCAGATAATTTTGGACATTTGTTGTCATATCTTGTGAACCTTTTCAGATTTTTGAAAATTTATTGGCTCAAACAAAAAATAATATTTCAAAGATTGCGTCCTGTCATTTTCAGTTTTCTTAAACAAGTTTCTTGACTAAAAATGTCCTAGCATCTCTGCATTGGATTTTAGTTGGCGTAACCAGAAAGGCTGGCCAACAGCGGTGATTTCCAACTATAATCCAACATAGATTCGCTTGGACATTTATTCCCATATCTTGGGAAACCTTGACGATTTTTAAAATTTTGTAGGCCAAGATTTCAAATATCACGTCCTGTAATTTTCAGTTTTCTGAAACAAGTTTCTTGACTAAAAATGTCCAAACATCTCTGCGTCGGATTTCAGTAGGCGTAACCAGAAAGGCTGGTCGACACCGGTTATTGCTAACTGAAATCAAAGGTAGAAACGCTTGGACATTTGTTGTCATATCTTGGAAACCCGTTAAGATTTAAAAAAATTTATTTGGATTTTATGAAAAATAGTTTGATGATTCAATTATTTTATTACAAATTCTTCTTTCAAGTTGAATTCAATTCTTTTTTATTTAAGCTTCTTCTATTTAATCCTGTTTGATCGGAATATCCACTATTACATTATTCGTTACAAATTTATCTTTTTTTTATTGAAAATTGAACCTCTTTTTTATAATTTTTTTTTATAAATTGAGGAAATAGCATTTTAAATCCAAAACGGATATGGGATGCTGAACGATCAGGGATTATCTGCTCTTCATACGCTTTGCTGGCATTTTCTCATAGTTCGACTGGATCAGGCCTTATGTCTAGACTAAGCATTAGCAGAGGGATAAAAAGAGAAATAAAGGTAAACGGGAAACGTTTGAGAAGGGAATATGCAGCTCCAGCTCGTATGGAGACCGAATCTATCGATCAGCCTCGTTCTACATACTTAAAACAACAAAAAAACCTCCCCCAAACTCGAAGAATTACTAAAAATATTCTTATAAAACTTGAAAAATATAAATGTAAAAAATTTTGGAAATATTTTGAACAATTTTTTAGGATAAATGACCTTAAAATTGACAATTTCTCTATTATTTAGGAAAATTATCGTTTTTAAATTTATTACTATTACGGCTATAAACTTTTTTCTCATTTTTTCTAGAACTTTGATTCTTTTTAGTTTGTAAGAAATTTTTTCTTTTTATAATTTATTCCCTTAAATGTGACCTGGATTATAAAAATCCAACAAAGGTTTGAAATTCAGCTCGTTTAGTAATTGTAGTATTTCTTTGAATATTTATTGTTTTTTTTTATAATGCAATAAGTTTGTTAATTTGATCTTTTCTTGGTAAAAAAATAAACTACTTAGTTTAAAGTCATATTGTTTCACAAAAAATGCTTTTTTGATTGAAAATTCATCTCTTTGGTTGCTAATCTAACAATTTTGTTGAAAATTCGTTTCTTGTTGGTTTAAACCTAATTTTTTAAACTGGAAATGTATGTTCCATTTTTTTTATTTATCCTTTTTAGTCCAAAATTTAACCATTTGGTTGAATTTAAAACTTTTCCTTTGAAAATTATTTTTTTAGTTGAAAATCGACTTTTCTGCTAAAAATGCATATGTGTCGTTTAAAATTCAATTATTTTTGTAGAATTATTTTTGTAGAAAAATTGGTTATTTGGTTGAATATTTTGATAAAAATTAGTCTTTTTGGTTTAAAAATTTACCCCCTTTGATAGAAATTAAATTTTTTCGAATAAAAATGTAACTATTTTGTGAAAAGTTATTTTGTGCTGGTAGAAAATTTTTTTTCTGGTTTAAAATGCGCATTTAAAAATATATATTTTTCGATTGAGGATTCAATTATTTCGTTAAAAATTCTTCTTTTTTGATTAAGAAATAAAGTAATTGGTTTAGAGTTGAACTACACTGAAAAAATGGTTAGTTGGGCCAACTATTTAGTTTGTAAGATATGGTACTGCGATTTTATTAGTTGGGACAACCATTTTCTTAGTTGCTGGTACTAACTGAATAGTCACTGCAACTAATGGAATTGTTGTACTCCCTAATAAAATAGCAGTACGATATCTCACTAACTAAATAGTTGGCTCAAATAACCATTTTTCAGTGTAATTTAAAATTTAATTAATTTAAATTTAATTTAAAATTTAACTTCTATTTTCGGGTTAAATTGTTATTTTATCTGAAAATTCAACTATATTTGGTCAATAATTCATATATTGTGTTTTAAATTTGTCGTTTTGGTAAAAAATTAATCTTCTTAGTTCAAAATTGAACTTCTTTGTTAAAAATTCTTGTCTTTGGTTAAGGATTCATATTTTTTGTTAAAAATTTAACTATTTTGTTCAAAAGTCGTCTTTTTGATTCAAAATTTATCTTTTGGGGTAAAAATTCAATTATTTTGTTCGAAAATTCGGGTACCTTATTGCAAATTAACTTATTTGTTGAAAATTCTACATTTTGTGGAAAATTCGTTTCTTTTTGGTTAAAAAATTTATTTATATCTTTTCAACCAACAAATTTTTGTTTGCTTGAGAATTTATTGCTTTTGTCGAAAATTCGTCTTTTTGGTTTTAAAATTTATCTCTTCTAGAGAAAATAAAATTTTTGTCCGAATGAAAATGCAACTGTTTGGTTGAAAATTAATCGGCTTTGGTCTAAAAAAATTTCTTTTGGTTTAACTAATTTTTTGCTGAAATTTTAACTATTGCATGTGTGGTTGATCATAAAACTATCTTATTGACAATTCGTCTGTTTTGTTAGAAAATTAGTTAATTTTGTTTTATTTCCTTTTTGTTTGAAAAAAAGTCCTAGGTTTAGAGGTAATATTAAAATTAATTAATTGAAATTCCCAAAATATGTAACAAGTTTAAGAAACTGTCACAAAATTTCCTTAAAGTTATTTTCGTACAAATTCTGAAAATATCTTGAAAATTTACCGAACTTGTTAGGAAATTCTTGAGGTAAAAAATACTGCAACCTCTTTTTTATCTAAATCGTTTAAAAAATCGATATTTGCAAGCGAGGAAAAGTAATGCGTAAATAATTGTGCCATTAGAGATTCGCGGTTGACGAGTCACTCGTTCGTGTTTCACGTTTTATCAGCCGACTACGATAGTATCAATCCGATATAATACGCTTAAATGGGAAAATAATGGATTCCCGTCCCACCTCCGCGCTTGGTTTCAACGCGAATTTACCCTTTAAAGTATTAATATTTCCTCTATGTTGCAGTCGATACAGAAAGCTACTCATTTTTACTGCATAACTAGTCATATTTATTCACGCTAATGTAAATAAAGATCCTAAGATATTTTGCACAATTGTAATTGATGTGTGACTACTTTTCTTCTAGGAAAGAAGTAATTGACATGTGCTCATCTATAAAAAAATCATCAGAATTTTTCTTTTTTAGAAACAAAATTGAACTCTGTGGTGGAAAATTTAATTATTTTGTTGAACCCTCAATTTTGTTGGTTAAAAGTAATCTTTTTTGTTCGAAAATTTAACTGTTTTTGATTAGAAATTCATTTTTGTTTTAGAAGTTATCTTTTGTGGTTTAAAATGAGTTTTTACTTTCTCAATATTTTAATGAAAAAAGACAATGCGGAAAGTATCTCCAAGGGAGAAGATGTTTTACTCTGTAGATAAGATTTCACCCTCTAACCATATCTCATCTCGAAACATAATTACCTACAACTTCCGCCTCTTTTTCACAAAAAAATTTTCAAGAAAGATTATAATTGTATTCTGAGTCCGATCCAAGTCCGATTCAAGTCATCACAATTTTTATTCAAGTAAAATCCAAATCTGATCACAATTCCGATTCAAGTCTGATCCAATCTTGATCCAATTTCGGTCCAAGTCCGATCCAATTTCAATCCAATTTCGATTCTAGTCCGATCCAAATCCGATCACTATTCCGATCCAAGTCTGATCCAATTTCAATTTAAGTCAGATACGATATCGATCCAAGCACGATCAAGGTCTGATCACAATTCTAATTTAAGTTCGATCCAATTTCGATCTAAATCTGAACAAATTCCGATCCAAGTCCAAACAAATTCCGATCCAAGTCCGATCCATTTTTCATCCAAGTCCGATCCAAGTCCGATCTAATTTCGATCCAATTTCGATCCAAGTCCGATCCAATTTCGATCCAATTCCGATCCAATTTCGATCCAAGTCCGATCCAATTTCGATCAAATTCCGATCCAATTTCGATCCAGGTCAGATCTAATTTCGACCCAAGTCCGATCTAATTTCGATCCAGGTCTGATCCAATTTCGATTCAAGTCCGATCCAATTTCGATCCAAGTCCGATCTCATTTCGATCCAAGTCCGATCCAATTTCGATCAAATTCCGATCGAAGTCCAATCCAATTTCAATCAAATTTCGATCCAATTTCCATGCAAGTCCGAATTTTTTGTTTCTAATATAAGCATTTTTATTACAGGAATCTCAATAAACATTTTTAAAAGCTCTGAAAACAGAAAGGATAGGATAATTATTGGATTAAAAATTCATCTTTTTTATAGAAGCCATCTTTTATGATTTAAAACGTGAACATTTTGTTTAAAAATTCAATTGTCTTCTAAAAAACTTGCCTTTTTAGCTTGGAAATTTAACTATTTGGTTGTTAGTTAAAGTTCAATCTTTTTTGTTTAAAAATTCGAAAAATCGGTTTTTTTTGTTGTTAAAAATATGATTATTTAGTTAAAAATGTAATTATTTGTTTGGTAAGTCATTCTTTTTTTGGTGTAAAATTTAACTGATTTGTAGAACATTCATCATTTTGGATTAAAATTTGTTAGAAAATTGAATCTTCAAACGCATATTTTTCGTTGAAAATTGAAATTTCGCTAAAAATGCGCCTATTTTGGTAGAAATGTAATAGTTTTTGGTTAAAAATGCACTACAGATAGAGGAGGAGAAGGATTGAGCAATTTTATGATTTTTTTTTGAAAAAAGAAGTAATTGGTTCAAAGTTAAACTGCGTTGTAATAAAATGCATATTTATGGTTGAAGATTTACAATTTTAGTTGAAAAGTCATTTTCTTAACTGAAAATTGCACTATTTCATTTTCTGATCGAGATTTATCTCTTTTATTTGAAAATTCAACTATTTAGTTTTTAGTTGAAGTTTAATTTTCTTTGGATAAAAATTTTATTATTAACTTAAAAACTTTAATTTTTTGGTTGATAAGTCGTATTTTTTGTTAAAAAATTCAACTTATATGATGAAGATTTATATTTTCGTTTAAAATTCATCTCTGGATAGAAAAGGTTTTTATTAGATTCTTGTTTAACATTTAAAAATTAAAATTAGTTTTTGTTTTTTGAAAATGATTATTATTATTAGCCTTTTTTGATACAAAATTAATCTTCTTTGTTTAAAATTCTTCCTTTTAAAAATTTCTCGAAAAATTCATTTTTTTGTTGACATTTTTTTAAATGAAAATTTAACTATTCAATTTTCGGTTGAAAATTCATCTTTTCTTGTTGAAAATTCTCAATTTTTTTAGAAAATTAAACTATTTTATTGCAAATCTACTTTTTGGTTGAAATCTCGAATTTTTGTGTTGAAAATTCAAATGGTTTTGTAGAAAATTCTTCTTTTTGGCTTCACATTTAAACAGTTTGTTAGAAGATTCAAATATTTGGAAAAATTCAACTGTTTATGAAACATTCGTCACTTTATAGAAAATTCGTCTTTATGGTTTAAAAATTCATATTTTAGAAAAAAATTAATCTTCTTTTGTTGAAAATGTAATGAATGTTTATAAAATTCGTCCCTTTTGGTCTTGAAAATTCCACAGATTGTTTACAATTTTTTTCTTTGCTGCAAAAATGGTCTTAGTTGCAAGTTTGCCATTTTGATTTGAGAATTCGTGTATTTTAGTTCAAAATGAGACTGTTTAGTTGAAAATTATATACTTTTTAAATTGAATTTTCAGCTATTACAATTTTTGTTACGAATTCATCTTTATCGGTTGAACATGCAACTATCAGGTTCAAAGTTGAACTATTTTCTAAAAATTCATTTTTCTTTCGAAGGAATCCTTTCTTTAGTTGAAATTTCTTTTTCATTTATTTGTTTGATAAAAATCAATTTTTTAGCATAAAGTTGAAATATTCCATGTTTAGTATAAAATTAATCTTCCTAGTTGATAAAATTAACAATTCCATTTTTAGTTCGAAATCAATTTTTTTTTTTAATTCAACTCCTGATATTCTTAAAATGAATTTTAGGAACTTGAGTATAAGACTATAATATAATTTATAAGAATATATGTATCAAGTTTCTGCATAATCAAGATTTCTTTCCCTTCTTAGTATTCCATAAAGTCTCGTACCGAAATTTTCTGGGGCCATTAGCATAAATCGTCGAAAACAAACTGATCGTTTACAGCCGCCGAAGGGCGAAGGTGTGTCTTTATGAAACGTTTAATTAAACCTTTCATAAATCAGAGCCTAGAAGGAACGCCGCAAGTGGTCGGGAACAAATTAATAAGATTAATTGGTTGACAGTGGAGAAACATTTTCGGGTCGGTTATTTGTTACTTTACTTTCTCAATATCTCAATGGGAAAAGGTAACGCGAAAAGTATCTGAAAAGGAGGAGATATTTCATTTTGTAAATAAGATTTCACCCTCTAATCATATCTTCTCTCTCGAAACATAATTGCCTACAACTTCTGTACCTTTGTCCGAAAACAAATTTTCAAGTCCAAAAACAAATTTCCAAGTCCGATAACAAATTTCCAAGTCCGATAACAATTTCGATCCAAGTCCGATTTCATTTCGATCCAAGTCCGATCTAATTACGATTCAGTTCCGATCGAATTCGGATCCCAATTCCTAGTCAATTCCGATCCAATTTCGATCCAAGTCTGATGGAATTCTGATCTCAATTCCAATTTAAGTGCGATCCAATTTCGATTCAAGTCCGATCCCATTTCGAAACAAGTCCAAACCATTTAGATCCAAATCCGATCCAATTACGATCCAGTTCCGATCAAATTCTGATCAAAATTTCGATCCAAGCCTGATCTGAGTCTGATCCTATTTTATCCAAACTATTCAAGTCTGATATATATTTGATCAAAATTCGATTCCAGTCTGATTCCATTTCCGATTCAATTACGATCCGATTTCGATTGAATTCCGATCGAATTCTGAACTCAATTCCAATTCAAGTGCGATCAAATTTTGATCCAAGTCTGACCTTATTTCGATCAAATTTCGGAACAAGTCTAATCCAATTTCGATCCAAATCCGACCCAATTACGATCCAATTCCCATCGAATTCTAATCACAATTCCGATTCCAGTCCGATTCAAATTTTTATCCAATTTTGACCCAAGTCCGATCCAATTTCGATTCGAGTCTGATCCAATTGCGATAAAATTCCAATCCAATTCCGATCGAATTCTGATCACAATACTAATTCAAGTTCGATCCAATTTCTATCCAAGTCCTATCCAAATCCGATCCAAGTCCAATTAAAGTCCGATCTAAGTCCGATCAGAATTCTACTAATTACATTTCTGGTTCAGAATCCATCTTTTTTGGTAAAAAATATACCAGTCATACTTTTTGGTCGAAAATTTCGTTAATATTTCCTTGAAACATTAACTTTTTTGTTAAAGATTCATCATTTTATTATATTTGATAATAATTTTTTCAGTCCACTGGTCTTCTATCAATATTTTTGATAAAAAATATTGATTTTAAGCATGAATTGTAAACAAAAACATCTCAAGCTCCGCTGGAAAATTAAATGGTTAATGATTATTATTAAATTATTCAATATTTTAGTTGAAAATTCATGTTTTGAGTAGAAAATTTAACCTTTTTGTTGCAGAGAAATAATTTATTTAATATTCACCCTGAAAAGATCGTTTTTTTATCAAAGGCCGAATATAACATACTAGATATTTACAAAAAATCTCAAACATTGATTGAATACAAAACTGAAATGCATATTAGACTCGGGTATGGTTAAAATATAAGAAAAATTCAGTTTACTTTTAAATAATAAAATTGTGCCCTAATTCCAAATATTATTCGATTAAATTGCAAAGCGAGATAATTTAGTTATGATTATAGCTAGAAGCAGAGATTAATTAGAATAAATTACAAAGGGATATAATTCAATTATTAGTTAATATGAAATCATGCTAATTGAGTTTTAAATACATGATATTTGAAAAATAGTTTTTTTTGTCCGGTCACTAATTATAAAGTTTCCATATTATTACAGTAAAAAATGGCTAATCGTGTGCATTAATGTTTAAAAAATATAGCTTTTAGTCAATACCAGGAGAGCCTGGTTATCACTCGCATTTTATGACGTTCGCTTATCCACCATGTTGTTTATGCAGGGTAATTGCACCCTTCCAATATTCCGAAGGATCACATAATTTCATGGGAAATACGTCGCAGCAGTTGCTTTTACAGCGGCTGTTCAATTTTTTATCTTGTCAATGCAGCCTATAAAAAATACTTGATCAATATTAGTATTTTCTGGATTATTTCTAGTTTAATAACGAAGTAGAAAATAAAAAATCGCTACACTAGACATCAACTAAAACTTTAATCTTATCCAGGGTTTCTAACAGGTCCGAAATACTTTAAAACGTTAAGGAGTTTAGAAAATTCTGGAAAACCTGATTTTTTATTCGCACCTACCGTAGATTAATTTGTTTAAACGATTCTTTTGTCAGTAGAAATAACTGATGCTTTAGTCCAACCATTATTGATTAATTTAATCAGTGAAATTTTGACTCACTTACATTTTTAAGTAAATTAATTAATAATAAAATTCAATAGTTATTACTGAAAAGCTCTTTATATTCCCTATTTTAAATAATTTCTGTGAATTTGAACGACTGATTATTTATAACCGTGAGAATTTTTAACGATAATAATTGTTATTTTTTCTTCTGTTTCAGGTGAGTTACGACTTGAGGTATCCCCTTTGAAGAAAGACTGTGTAGTATGTAATCGCTCTTCGGAAGGTAGGCCTACTTTAAAAATTAGTTCAGAAGTTTTCATAATTGATTAGTCGAGGTAACTAATCCGTAAAAGTCGTTCAAACTTCCCTCTCCGATATTTTCAGGTTGACTTTGATTTTTTTCAAAATTGGATCTGGTAATTCTATAAAAACCACGAAATTTTGTAATCGGCCTCCTCTAGCCATCATTTGATTAAAGTTTTTTGCGGATAATAGACATGTTGAAAGAATATCGCTTAATGCGCGTCGCAGAAGTCGACTTGAGTAGGCGAAATCCTTTTGTGTGGGTGCGTTGCGCCTACTTTCATTAATTTTCTAAAGTTAAAGTCGAATTTTTTCAAAAGTAGACCTGGAAATCCTTGAAAAGTCATGTAATTTAAAAATTTGATCTTCTTTATCAACTCTGCTTTCTATTTCAGATTTTTCCCGAGTGATAGACATGTTAAAATAAGATCGCTTAATGCGCGTCGCATAGGTTCACTTGAATTGGCGAAACCCTTTTTTGTAGTTGTGTTGGGCCTGCATTGACTGATTTTTTGAAGTTGAAATCCAATTTTTTTAATAGTATATCTGAAAATCCTGGAAAAGTCACGGAATTTAAAAATCGAGCTGTTCGAGAAGCTCTGCTATTCATTAAATTTTTTTGCGGTTAATAGACATGGTAGAAGAATGTCACTTAATGCGCGTCGCAAAAGTAGAGAGGGTTTTAGTTTTTTAAATTTGAAATTGAATTTTTTTTTAAATTAGACCTGTAAATCCTAGAAAAGTTATGAAATTAAAAAATGTATCTTCTCAATCAACTCTGCTATTTATTTCATTTTTTCCTAGATCATATACATTTTTTAAAGATGTCACTATAATGTGCGTCGCAGTGGTCGACTTGAATAGGCGAAACGTTTTTTTTTTTGTAGGTTCGTTGCGCATATTTTGACTAATTTTTTGAAGTGAAAAAGAAATTTTTTTAAAGTGTCTGGGAATCCTGGAAGAGTCACGGAATTTAAGAATCAATCTTCTCTAGCAACCCTGCTTTTTATTTAAGCTTTTCTCCGGATAAAATACATGTTAAAATAATGTTACATCATGCAAGTGGCAGACCTGGTCTTTAATAGGCGAAAAACATTTTGTAGGCGTGTTGCGCCCAGTTGACTAATTTGTTAAAGTCAAAATCGAATTTTGTCAAAAGTAAACCTGGAAATCCTGGAAAAGGCACGGAATTTTGTAATCGGACTCCTCTAGAAACCCTACTTTTTATTTAAGTTCTTCACAGGGAAAAAGACATGTCAAAATAATGTCGCTTAATGCGCGTCGCAGAGGTGACTTGAATAGGCGAAACCTCTAGAAAACCTGATTTATCATTCCGTTTTTTTGCAGATAATAAACGTCGCTATAATGCGCGTCGCAGAAATCGACTTGAATAGGTGAAGCCCTTTTTCAAGGCGTCTTGAAATTCTTTTTCTTTGGTTAATTTTAAAAATTTGAAATCGACTGTTTTCAAAAATAGACCTGCTAATATTAGAAAAGTCACGGAATTTAAAAACCGACCTTCTCTAGGAACCCTGCTTTTTATTTAAATTTTTCTGCGAATAAAGGACATGTTAAAATAATGTCGCTTAATGTGCTTCGCAGATGTCGACTTGAATTAGCGAAACTATTTTTTTGTATCACAACTCTGCTATTTATTAAATTTTTTTCGGATAATAGATACGTTGAAAGAATGTCGATATAATGCTCAGGTGTCACAGAGGTCGACTTGAATAGGCGAGTTTATCCCCTTTATTTGGGTCTGCGAAAATTAGGGCAACGATGACGATAAGGGTGACGTTGTACAAACAACGGGTTTGGCTTCAACCCTTGTCAACCTGGTTTGGTCACACAATGCTCTGGGTATATCCATCCGCAAAAATGCGGCAATTCGCAAACCGTAAAGTTCTAACCGGCGTGCCGCTTTTATAGCTTCCACAGATATCTACTCTATTGAGTAATGTTCACGCTCGTAAATGTTGTTTCTATTTTCCCTTTCATCAGTTCCTTTGTTTTTTTTGCTTAATTTTTTTCTGTCAGCTCTGTTATTACGCTCGCGATATGTCAGCGAGTTTGACACCATTTTACGTTCGGCGTTATTTTCGTCACGGGATCGCCTGACGAATCATCGATTTTTCCGCTCGTTTTCAAGTACAGCTATATTTCAAGTGAAAAAAAAACTGAAAAAAATGGCACATTTGAGTAACCTGTGAAGGTTTATTGGAGGAAACGAAGTTGCCTGCTTTTAAAGTCAATGCGTGAAAGATGAGAAATGAAATATGAGGAAAAGGAGAAAGTAATAATGTTTTATTTATTACTTTTTATTACATCTCTCTACTAAATATGGTCCAGTAGAGATTTTCGAAAACTTCTGAACATTCAAATAATAACAAGTTTGACATAAAGTTAGTGGCATCTCAAATTAAAAACAAATTATTTTTTTGGATAAAAATAGTTCCTAGGTTATTAAAATTAAAAATTATAACTCATGCCTTAACGATTTTTATTTTAACCAGGAGAGGTCGCGAGATGTGCGTCGCCAATTCGACTGACGCCGAATCGGCGACGTACATCTCGCGACCTCACCTTTTAAATTAAATAATTAACTGCAGAATCAAAGTGTTAAAAATGTTCTGAATTTAAAATGTTTTAAATTCAAATTGATAGATTTACCAAACTCTGAAATTCTTTCGAGCTTGAAAAGCTTATTTTTTTATTTTTTCTTGATTGAAAGAGGAAATTTCGTTATTCTTATAGTTTTTATTGAGTTCGACCAGAGAACATCTGGGCTTTTATGTGTGTTTTTTTAATTAAAAAAGGAACTTTCTAATTTTAATCATTTTGTTTAATAATTTTTTAATTTTTTAATTGACCCAAGCATCATAATTTGAAAGAAGATTTTTTCAATTGACATCAGGGTCAATAATATTTATTTTTTGTCCTGAAATTAATTTAAAAATCAATTTTTAGACATGAAAATCAGTTTTTTAATATTTCGTTCCAGAATTACTCACTAAGCTCATCAGTAAGTCAATGCGAATCAGTTCTACCCTAGAAACTTTAGAATTTTCAGAATTTTTCTATGATGAAATGAAATAATTTTTCATTTTCAATCTTTTTTGGAATCGAAGGAGGAAAATATCTGTTTAAAAACATTTTTATTGCGTTGGATTTTAGAAAATTTTAGTATTTAATTTGATTAAATAATTTTAGTTCCAGATGGTCAGATTATTTATTTTTAAACACTTTCTTTAGATTAAAAAGAGTAATTTTTTATTTTATATATTTTTTTAATTAAAAGAGATTTATTTTTTATTTTTAACATATTTACTTAATTGGAAGGGAGGAAATTTTGGTATTTAATTTGTTTCTGAAGTGGAGGAGGGACTTTTTTCATTTTAAACATTTTAATTAATATTTTAATTGAGTTGAATGGGGTCAGATTTTTTACTTAAAAAATTTTTCTTCAAATGAAGAAGAGGAATTTTTATCCCAATAAAAAAGATGATTTTTTGTTTTCAATTTATTTATTTCAATTTATAACATTTTGTATTCTTAACATTTTTATTGGTAACTTTCGGTTTACATTTTCTTCTGGATTGGAAGTGGGAATATATTTATTTTTGTCAATGTGGTTTTTAGTTTATTATTTAAAAATGAAAAACAATTAAAATAATGGTTTTTTTAATTTTTCTTTTGGTTGGAGGAGGGATTCTTTCCTAATATTTAACATTTGCTTTCTTTAATCTAAAACGGTATAAATTTAAATGTTCCTTAAATGTTAAAAATTCCAGAAACAATAACTAAAAAGTTTATTTATTTTCCTCTAATCATAAACATTGTGGAAAAATATGTTTCACCTTTTTATAATAGACTTTTTAGCAAAAAATTCAGTATTTGTCACGATAATTTGCAATGTTTCCTACCCTTCTATCTTCTGTAATTTTGAAGGGATGATCCACTTTACTTGCGTATTTTACCCTCAGCTCCACCGGCGAGTAACAAAGGATTAAGTTTCCTTTTCCCTTTGCTTGATAATGTTTGTTTGATAATGTTTGTTTGGTATAATCAAATATCAATGCATAATTAATCACATTGTTCTCCATAAATTAATTTCTGAATTTGATATGTATTTCAATTTGTTATATTATATTATCAGAAACTCCAAAATTCAGTAAATTATTAAACAAATTCTCATCAGTCGATCTCGATTGCTAGTATTTTTTCAGAATGAAAATGAAAAACGATTTTATCAACACGACATTGAGAAGAATGGATTATACGGCTTATGATGTTTTGTTTTATAATCCAAGATTTTAAAAATAATAAGTAATAGTTTAACCAAACGTTTCTGGCCCACAATGGTGGGAAGAATTAATACATCGCAGCTTACTCAGCAATTTATGGTGAAACACCAGAAATTTCCGACATCAAGTTACGTCTAATTGTTTTCTGGATTAGAGTAGAAAATCGTATTTATTTATAATTATGTAAATTATTATGAAAAATAAACTGCTTGTTTATAAAAGTTGACCTGGAATTTTTTAAATAGTTGAACTGGAATTTTTTAAATAGTTAAACTAAACGTTTCAGTATACAATTGTGGCCCAGAATCGTGAGAAAATTATTACATCGCAGCTTATTCAGCAATTTCTGGCGAAACGCCAGATATTTCTGACACAAAGTGATGTCTTTTTATTTCCTGAATTAAAGTAGAGAACCGTATTTGTTCATAATTATGTCAATTATTATGAAAAATAAAGTGGTTACTTTTAAAGTTTGAACTGGAATTTTGAAATCGGACTTCAGAAGCAACTCTGTATTAGAAAGTTTTGAATATTATTTCGGAATGAAACATGTTGTTTATTCAGAGTTTGGATATGTATCATCCTTTCATTGTCGTAACATGTCACACGATAGCGTGCGACCCTTGTTTCCTGGTGAAGTTCAAAACCATAACCACATCGTAAACCAACCTTAGTTCATCAGAATCTTGTACACGTTAACAACTATATCCTTAATTAAAATTAATGGTTTGTCACTGCCCTTTCGGAACAAGACCTTCAGTTGGATATTTTTTAAATCGATAACTTTCTTCTCTCCTTTTATTTTTGAATTATTTTTTTCAATCTATTGTATTTTTACTTACTATCCTCTCTAATTTATGATCTTCCTTTCACTAGAGACGAACTTTCCAACTCTAAGTGCACTTAAAAGTCCAGAGCAGTTTTCGAGTTTCTTTGCATAAAGGGTACAGATACTAGCTTCAGTTTCACAGCCTTTCATCTCCTCATTATGCAAATTCATTGGACACAATGAAGAGGGAGATCTGTCATAACTAGATTATCCAAGTCGTGAAGATATCAGGGTTGATCCAGAGCTTGGAAAACTAGGAAAAGTTATGAAATTTTTAAAAAGATTCTGTAAATCCGGAAAGTTAAAAAATATCACTTCTAATTAAATCATAGTAGCACACTCTGAAAAATGTTTGTTTAAATAAAACAAAAATTTGGTTGACAATTTCTGGAAAATTCGTGCACATGAATCAGTGACCATGATTTTTGCATGACGCAAAAAAAGCGAGTGACTCGTGCCGAAATAATTTCTCGTGTTTTTGGTCTGAATATTTGACGAGCTAAGCGCTTTTGACCACATTGCGAGCAGGTAGTTTGCTTCGTGACACGCATCTCGAGTGGCCTCATAGCCATTGTCGCGGAACAAACTGAAATTCAAGTCCTCCTGCGAATCCAGCTGCTACCCTTTGAGGTACGCGTGTCACGTATCACTTTCCAGCGAACCCTTTGTAAACACGTCTGTTTACGATAATATTCCTAAATGCTAACGAGCGCAGTTATCTGTCGTATTCAATTATTTCCGTTTACGCATATTTTACATCATTCTGTTCATCCTCCAATCACCTGGAGGTGTCATCTTTAAAAAGTTTGTTTGTCACAGCTTATACAGCAATTTCTGGTGAAATGCCAGAAATTTCTGACACCAGGTGATTTCTGACAGTTTCTCAAATTAAAGTATCCTCGAGAAGGTATACGATTTCATGACGTAGAGAAAATAAAACTGAATGTGACGAAGAAGCTGTTAGCTATTCCAAAAAGTGACTTTGAGCTTTAAAAAAGTACTACAAACTCTAGTAGCTAAGCTCTTCGGAAGCTAGGCTTTTAAAGAAAATAGTTATATAATTTCAATTCCCTTTTCCTTTGTAAACACGTATGTTTATGAAAATATTCCTAAATGCTAACGAGCGTAGTTATATGTCGTATTCGATTATTTCCGTTTACGCATATTTTACATCATTCCGTTCATCCTCCAATCACCTGGAGGTGTCATCTTTAAAAAGTTTGTTTGTCACAGCTTATACAACAATTTCTGGTGAAACGCCAGAAATTTCTGACACCAGGTGATTTCTTACAGTTTCTCAAATTAAAGTATCCTCTATAAAGAAAAAGATTTCATGACGTGGAGAAAATAAAACCGAATGTGACGAAGAATCTGTTAGCTATTCCAAAAAGTGAGTTTGAACTATAAAAAAGTACTACAAACTCTAGTATCTAAGCTCTAGGGAAGCTAGGCTTGTTAAAAAAAATAGTTATATTTTCAATTCCCTTTTCCTTTGTAAACACGCATGTTTACGATAATATTCCTAAATGCTAACGAGCGTAGTTATCTGTCGTATTAGATTATTTCCGTTTACGCATATTTTACATCATTCCGTTCATCCTCCAATCACCTGGAGGTGTCATCTAAAAAAGTTTGTTTGTCACAGCTTATACAGCAATTTCTGGTACAACGCCAGAAATTTCTGACAGCAGGTGATTTCTGACTGTTTTTCAAATTAAAGAATCCTCAAGTAGGTACGCAATTTCATGGCATGGAGAGAATACAGCAGATATAAAAAAAGAATTAATAAAGTTGTTAAATATACGAAATAGTGACATTAAACTACAAAAAGTAATACAAACTGTAGTATGTAGGCTCTTCGAAAACTAGGCCTATTAAAAAAATAGTTATATTTTCAATTTTCTTTTCCTTCTTCTTTAACAAAAATATAGATTCGTGAATACATACCCCAAAGCTTAAACAACCCGAGAAAGACGATTGATAGTATTTCCTGGCGGGGAAAAAATCAGTTCTCGAAGTTGGGAAACTTATACGAGCGCCTACTACCAGGAAAGTTATCATTCGTTTGACTGTAAAAAGTACAAACATAATTTGTCAAGCAGAAAAGAAAGCTTACTTCCCTCTCGAAATTGGCAAAAGTTCGGTCTTACTTGTCAGGCTTTATCCACTTCGGTACTGTTTTCCTTCGACGGTCCGCGCCAAGAATTCCGTTTGAATGAACGCCTAAATATGTATGTATCATATGTAAATTTTTATGAAAATAAAACTGGGTGGCCGCTGGACCGTGAAACCGGGAAAACTGGGAAATGACCGGGAATTTTATGAGACCGGGAAATGACTGGTAATTTTACAAATGTATAGAAAAAATTTCCAACTTTAATTTCAACCTTTGTTTAAATAATTAGTTGAATTTTTTAAAATTATTATGGCATTCGGTTTAGAATTCTTAATTGGAAAATCTTTCACTTTGAAAATTTTTCATTTTAGACTTTAATTTTTAAGCTTACATTTTAATTTTAAGATTTTTAAAATGCAGTTTTAAAACTTAAATAATTAAAAATTAGAAGCGCTTGAAATAGAACATCTTGGATAAAAAAGTTTTAAGTTGATCATCTGTGAATTTAAATTAATTATTGATTTTTAAAATAGAATTTTACTTCAAGATTTAAAAACTAAATAATAATTTATTTTAAAGGACGATTCGAAATTAGTTTACTATTTTAGAATTTTCAAATTTTAACGTTAAAAATTAAATTATGGCAGTTAGAATGTCTTATTAGTTACGCAAATATAAACGCACGATTAAAACTTTATCAAATATTTTCAATTTTAAAATAACTTCAAAATTATATATTCATAATTGAAGGCTTTTATTAAATTTCAATTATTAAAGTCTAAAAAACTCCATTTTTAAACAATTGAATTTGAAATTTTTTAATTAAGAAAAAGAACAATTAGTTCATATTTAAAAATACATAAGCGTTTATTTGAAATAAGTAATTATCAAATAAATATTCAAGCCCAAACACAAAAAGTAAACTTTGAATATTACAATTCTAATTGGTCTTTTTAACAAAAATTAAAAATTTAACAGTTCTACTTTGAGTGCTTTAATTTGGAGCTCAGTTTTTATTACTTCAAATGGAAATTTTTTTAGCTTCAGGCAGAGTGGCTGCTGGACCGGAACAAGCCGGAAAATTACTGTAAATTTATTTTTTGACCGGGAATTTTACAAATTTTAGACAAAAATGTTCTCCCAATAAAAACATTGTTAGTTTATTAACTGTGAATATAAACTAATTCATGATTTTTTATATTGAGCTGTAAATTAAGATTTAAAAAGTAGAGTATTTGAAAATATTTATAGCGATTTACAACATTTTCAAAAATAAATGTGGAAAATGTTACGAAAATTTCTTTAATTTCGCAGAATTAAAAAAGTAATTCATTTGAAAAAATGTAAAAAAGGATGTATATGTTACGAGAATTTGAAATTAAATTTCGAAGAATTTTAAGGATTTTTAAACTCTTTAAAATAAAAATAAATTAACTTTTAATTCGAACAGGGAATTTTTAATTCTTTATAAATTTATAACTGGAACTGGAATTTATCCAGAATAATAATAATTCTGACTTGGAAAATGGAATTTTTAAATTGAAATAAATTTCGAGATGGAATAGGGAATTTTTTAAAATAATTAATTCTAATTCCAAGCTGAAACGTGATATTTTTGGCAAAAAATTTAAATGATGAATTGGAACAGGGAATTCTTCAGAAAAATAATATTTCTGACTGGAAATGAAGAATTTTCAAAAAATATTAAAATTCCGGATTTCAACAAGGAATTTTCAATTTTAAACGACTTTTGAGTTGGAATTGGAATTCATCAAGGATAACGAATATTCTCAATCGAAAATTGAATTTTTTAAACATTTTAAATTTATAAATTGGAACAGGGAACTCTTTAAAATAAAAATAATTTAACTTTTAATTCGAACAGGGAATTTTCAATTTTTTATAAATTTATAGCTGGAACCGGAATTTATCCAGAATAATAATAACTTTGACTTGGAAAAGGGAATTTTGAAATTGAAATAAATTTCGAGATGGAATAGGGAATTTTTTAAAAGAATTAATTCTAATTCCAAGTTGAAACGTGATATTTTTAGAAAAAATTTAAATGATGAATTGGATCAGGGAATTTTACAGAAACATTTTATTTCTGATTGAAATTGAAGAATTTTCGAAAAGTATTAAAATTCTGAATTTAAACAACGAATTTTTTATTTTAAACCAGTTTTGATTTGGAATTGGCATTTATCAAGGAGAATAACAATTTTAATGGAAAATTTAATTTTTTAAACAGAATTATAATTCTGATACGAAACGAGGTATTTTTGGAAAAATTAAAATTATATATTGGAACAGGGAATTTTACCAAAAGAAACGGATTATAAGAATGGGTCGACAAGGGAAATTCTTGAAAAGAATTAAAATTCTGGATTTGAACAGGAAAATTTTTGAAACGAAATAAAATTTCCGATTCAAACAGAAAAATCTAATTTTTAACCAATCCTGAGCTTAAATTAGAATTTCAAGTTGCTTAAAATGATATAATTTTGAACGTTTTAAAATTCATTGATCGATTATTCAATTTAGACCATTGAAAATAATAACGTGGAATTATATTTTTGGAATTGAATCTGTATCTTTGAGCTCTATTATTTATAAAATTGTACAATTTTTAATTTGGCAGTTTAACTGCATTTAATTTAAAAGTGTTCGGATGAAAAGTGTTAGTAGCTTCCATTTTATATGTGTTAATCATTGAACATTTGAATACAAAATGGTCGAATGAAACAACTTTTTACCTTCAATTTTCAAAATTTTAATTTAAATAATTTCACTTTAAGTGCTTTTATTTGCAGTTCAGTTTTCATTACTGCGAATGGATGAATTTTTAGATTTATTGTTTGCTTTTTTAAATATCATTGACCATGAAAAATTTGTACGAACCGGGAGAACGACCACCCTGTTCAGAGTTCGATTTTTTATATTTAATTCAACGTGAAAAATGTTTGCGAACCGGGAAAAACCCGGGAATTTTTTTCTTTGACTAAAACGGCCAGTCTGTAATAAAAATACGAGTCGAGTTCACGGAAAAACTAAAATTTAATATTTTTAATTCCAAATTCTGGGTAAGGATTACCTGCAAAAAAATTTACAATTTTTTCTATGAGTTAAAATTCGGAGAGGGCTAAAAAGATAGCAGGTGCATTAGTCCTTGCCGTATGTATGAGCCCCCAAGAGAAATCATAAGGTCTTACCCTCGCTCTCTGGTTCGTGCGGGGTTACCCACCGCGGAGGCGACTTGCCCTAATAAATCCTAATACTAAATCACCCCCTATTACTCATATCTTTCGTACTCGACGCGAGGTTCTGCTGCCTCCGACTCGTTTCGGACTTCCGTTTTTGCCGTTACTTTTCCTCTTACCATTCTTCGTCTTTTGTTTTCAACGCTTCGGTAAACATAGATTTTTCGCACTCTTCCAATAAAGGCCGCGACCATCGGAAATGAAAATCTTTCGGAAAATGTACCACCCCCCTAGAACGAAGAGGTTCTCGAGCCCTGCAGATGAAATTCGTATCGTCTTTTGTTTCGAAATTTAACTTCCAGTTATTACTAGCACCAAAGGAGTGGATTAAAAGCCTTAATAATTATTTTTTTATTGTTGTTGATGAAGCTTTTTGGTATTATCAGGAGGCGATTCTCGCGAGGAAGTAGCGCAGAAAAATGGGAATTTTTTATTACCCTCTCGGTTCCATTTTACAGTCGAATCAACCCCGACGTTCGACCCGTTCGACCAACGATATTCAGTGCACCCCCTGATTCAATTTACACCGATATTTAAATTGATTTGTATTTTGATAAGCTACTTCGGAATTTGAATGAAGAGGGCGAGGAATCGCAAATTAAACCAGAATGTTATGCAAGGGGAAATTATTTTTGTTAGGGAAAGGTGTTGTGATTTTGGGGCAAAGGGATTAAATGTTCAAGGTGGCCGCTTGACCGGGAAACCTTTAAAGCCGGAAAATGATCGGAAAATTGATGAGACCGGGAAAAACCGGGAAATAATCACTCACCCGGGAGAACCGGGAGAGAAATATTACACCGGGAGAGAGCCTTTTTTAGATGAAAATTCAGTTATTTTGTTGAAACTTCCTCTTTTTTGGTAAAATAAATTTTGTTCCGCAAACTTTTTTTTATTTCTAAACATCAATAAACTTGACGAATTTTCAACCAAAAAAATTAACTTTTTTTACCAAGGAAGTCAAATTTTCAAGTAAAAATATGGTACATTTTATATTTTAAAGCAAAGGTCAACTAGTACATTTTAATATAAAAAATAATTTTCAATCGATAATGACAAATTTTCAAGGAATTTTTTACTCAATAGATGACTCATAAACTTAAAAGGTGAATTTTTGACCAAAAAGGTGAATTTAGACGAAAATTACCAATTTTTTTGCATAAAAAGATAAATTTTTAACCAAATGTTTGAAATTGTGACGAAAAAGATTAATTTTCAACAAAAATTGTGAATCTTTCCCTCAAAAAATGAATGTTTAAACATATAGTTGAATTTCTAACCATAAAGATGAATTTCCAACCCAGAGTATTATTTTTCTATCAAAAAGACGAATTTTTAACAAAATACATAAACTTTCAGTCGCTGAAGTAAATTTTTAACGAAATTGATGAATCTTTCACAGAAAAAAAATGAATTTTTAACCAAAAAGATGAATTTTCAGCTAAGAAGATTAATTTTACACCAAAAAAGGACGAATTTTCAACCAAGAAAATTAATTTTCTAAAAAAAAGAGAATAATTTGATTAAATGCATTAATTTTCAATTAAATAGTTAAATTTTCAACTCAAAAAGATTAATTTTAGACGAAAATGAGGAATTTTTAACCAAATAGTTAAATTCTCAACTAAAAAAATATTAATTTTCAGCCAAAAATTGAATATTTTAATCTTTAGATATGGACATTATTTTTAACCAACAAACCACGAATTTTGAACTTAATAGCTCAGTTTTTAACAAATAAAGAAAATTAGTTTTCAAGCAAAAAATAAATTTTCCAAGAAATAGTTGGATTTTTAACCAAAGAAATACATGGTAATCAAGAATATGAATGTTTCATAAAAAAAGACGCATTTTCAACGAAATATGTGTATAATTTTGCAGCAAAAGAGGTGAATTTTCAAATTGTGAATATTAAATCCAACATGAAATAGTTAAGCATTCAGTTAAAAAATATTTTCAATCAAACAATAGGAATTTTCAACAAAATAAATCAATTTTATATCAAAGAATTAGATTTTTTACAAAGATGAATCTTTCACCCAAGAAAATGAATTTCCAACCAAGAACATTAATTTTCTATAAAAAAATTATGTTTGGGAAAAATATAGCAATTTTTAACCAAATTGTTCAATTTTCAACTATAAAAGATCGCTTTTCAGCCAAATGTCGAGTAATTAAAATTACATTTTAAAAAAACTAATTTTTAATCAAATAAAGAACGAATTTTCCAGAAAACTATTGTGACCAATAAAATGAATTTTCTATCAAAAAACACTAATTTTAACAAATTACATCATTGTTCAGTTAAAAAAAATGAATTTTGAACTAAAAATGAAATAATTAGATTTTCAAATGATAAAATTAATTTTGAATCCAAAAAACGAATTTTTAACAAAAAAGATGAATTTTCAATCCAGCAAGATTAACTATCTCTTAAAAAGACAAATTTTCATAAAAATAAAATTTTTTTACTAAAAAATGTAACTTTTTAACACAAAATGGAATTTTTTTCTAACTGTTTCTATTTTTATATATTGCATACAACTTTGATATGTTTATATTTTATGTTATCTTCTTCCTTATTCTATTCTTGAAACTTGCAAATTTATTGTAAAATTTGGTTTGAAAATGGCGCCCTTTTCATCACTTCTGTTTCCGGTTTAATCGCAGCCAATTGAAAGAGTGGGAAATTGTGACAGAACTCTAGCTAGAGGACTTCTAAACTCTACCCAGAGTATCTCTAACTTTTCCAAAATTGTGCAATAGTTCTCTGAAAAGAACATTATCTATTCAAACGATTAAAACATTTCCGGAAGTAGATAACAAAGTGTTCCAGCAACTGAAATCGAGGTGTAACCAGAGATACAAGAAACAATTCACTCTTCAGTGCTGGCAGTCACGAAAACAAATGAGGTAGGAGTGCAGTGGAGTCGAGCGGATGATAAATGAATTTTCGTAAAATAGGAACGACTCCTTCAATTCTAGCTTTCAGTTTCTAAACCATCAACTTGAAAGATGTGCTTCTTCTTGCACACTCGTAATGATTACAGCTCAATTCTGCAAGTCTAGGTCAATTCAGCAAGCCTAGCTATGCACTATGTGCCTCGATGTCTGCGAAGTTTAATTGCAGCCTAGGATCCACTTACATACTTAGCTAAGGGAAGCTATATAGGTCTTGCAGTGCGATCAAGAACTTGTACGTTTACCAATATAGAAACGCCAATACCAGTTCCTGGGCTGTCTCTCGAAACGCCTCTCGACTGAATTTTGATTTTCAATAAGAGCGAGGGTGGGTGAGGAAGGGCGGTAGAATTGTGTTGGAGAGGAGACGCGTTGGGATTCAGCTTCCGCGTACAGCTGTACCAGAGCGGTTTGAAATTTTGAATATGCATGATGCATGGGCATTAGAGCCTCGGTCCTCGTATGCAAATAACCACTGCCGCAGGTTCTGTCTGCCGATATCTGCGCCTCGCTACTCATAATTGCGATATTTTTAATGTCCGAAATCCAGAGTTAATGCTCATACCCCTGAATAATACCTGGATTTCTCACAGCGAAAGTCTCCGGCGAAAATCATTGAAAGCCAAGCGCAGGATTTAAAGTGCTACATTTTTGCGAGTAAGCGGATTTGGAATGAAGGGATGTAATAACGAATGGGGAACAGTTATTTCTGAAACATTAGGGAAGAACAATCTGGTAGAAGGGGTTTCCTTCTTTTTTGTTGATATTAAAGTCAAAATTGTAGGTTGGGTCTACTCAACTTCGGAGTATAGTTTAAGATTAGATCCTAAAAGTTTATTAGAATCCCTACAGTTGTTTAGTTAAAAATGTGATATTTCGAAATTGTGAGAAATGAAGTTGCGTAAACAGATATTGAGGAGGTGGTCTGTTAATTCAGAAAATTCCTCGATGAAACCAAATCAGAATTGACTGCGTGTAATAACGTGATCAAGGAAGGAGGAAGAGATGGTAAGAGCTATAGCGAATTGCCATGATACCACCCGGTGCCCGCAATTTAAAGCTAATTTCGGCAAAAGCAAATAATTGAGTTCGGGAAAACGCTGAGGTATAAGACTATAAGGTACCTTCCCAATGGGTTCCTATCACGCTATGTTCAATCCACCATCCCCTTCTCTCCACAATATTCTCCAATCAAGCAGAGCTGCCAACCAGTGACTTAGTTCACTTTAAATCACTTTAAGTCACTTTGAGTCACTTGCAGACACTTTCAGTCACTTTTTCATGATAAACTACTAATAAAAATAATAATTCCTGAATCTGTTCGAAGTACCGGGGTGGATCATATCAAGCATTCACCCTACTCTGTGAATGTATATAATTATACACACATTCGTAACTGTTGCGTGCCGGGATCACGTATGTGGACGTTAAACGCACGTGTTTCCACGTACTTCCTGGTCACGTTTTCTTCCCCATGTGCATTGTGCACACTGCGCTCTACGAAAAGTTGAGCCAAATATAGATTCCATATAAATTTGCAATACTTAATATTACTGTAAATTGCACTAATAATTAATTACAAATCGTACTATAAAGTCCTACCTTACCGACACCGAGACTGTTTCATAGCTGATGTGTTTCGTGTCCATTCTAATTTTCTAGAATGTTTTTCACAGATTCCAATGACGTCAAAAAATGATATTGCGAAATTGTGAGAGATGAATTTGCGTAAACAGTTTCAAGGTTATTTCTTCCCCATGTGAATTGTGCACACTGCGCTCTAGGAAATGTTGAATCTGATTTTAATTACATATAATTTAGATATCCTTGGTCAGTATTACAAATCGTACTAGAAATTCCTACCTTACCGAAATCGAGATTATTCCACAGTTGATGTGGTTCGTGTCCGTGCTAATTTTCTATAATGTTCTCAAAAGATCCTGATGGTGTCAATAAATGATACTGCGAAATTGTGAGAGATGAATTTGCGTAAACAGCTTTAGGGTTATTTCTTCCCCATGTGCATTGTGCAAGCTGTTCTCTACAAAAAGTTGAGTCTAATCTTAATTCCATATAATTTAGAAATCCTTAGTTAGTGCTACAAATCGTACAACTAATCAATTATAAATCGTCCTAGAAATTTCTACCTTACCGACATCGAGACTTTCCCATAGCTGATGTGGTTCGTGAACATGCTTAAGTTCTAGAATGTTATCGAAAGATCCTGATGGTGTCAATAAATGATATTGCGAAATTGTGAGAGATGAATTTGCGTGAACAGCTTCAAGGTTATTTCTTCCCCATGTGCATTGTGCACTCTGCGCTCTAGGAAATGTTGAATCTGATTTTGATTCCATATAATTTAGAAATCCTTGGTTAGTACTACAAATCGTACTAGAAATTTCTACCTTACCGAAATCGAGATTATTCCACAGTTGATGTGGTTCGTGTCCATGCTAATTTTCTAGAATGTTCTCAAAAGATTCACGTTTAGCATGTACACGAACCACATGTTCGTGCACATGTTATTTTTCTAGCATGTTCTCAAAAGATCCTGATGCTGTCAATAAATGATATTGCGAAATTGTGAGAGATGAATTTGCGTTAACAGTTTTAGGGTTATTTCTTCCCCGTGTGCATTGTTCACAATGCGCTCTACAAAAAGACTGTCCCATAGCTGATGTGGTTCGTGTACATGCTTATGTTCTAGAATGTTATCGAAAGATTCTGGTGATGTCAATAAAATATATTGAGAAATTGTTAAAGATGAATTTGCGAAAACAGCTTCAAGGTTACTTATTATCGCAATTAAGCATATAGGTATGAGGAAGAAAACTTGAACAGGAAATACATGGAGTACTTCTTGGTTAAAGCTAATATTAATTTCATATAAATTAGAAATCCTTTATTTGTATTACAAATCGTACTGCTAATTAATTACAAGCTGTACTACAAATTCCAGGGTGGTTACTGGAACCGAAAACTGGGAAATAAACGGAAATTTGTTGAGCCCAGGAAAAACAGGGAACGGGCATTGAATTTATTTTTTGACCGGAAATTTCAAAAATATTTTGAAGAAAAATCTGTCCAAGTTCGATTTTAAAAGTTTAAAGAATAATTAGTTGAATTTTTATCTTTTTCAATAATGCCATCATTCAGCTTAGAATACGTGATTCGAACATCCGCTGCTTTAAGAGTCTTCCATTTTTAATTTTGATTTTTAATTTAAAGAAATTTAAAATGCAGTCTTGAAGACTTAAATAATTAAAAATTAAAAACGTTTAAAGTTGCAAATTTGAGATAAAAATAATTTTTAGTTTATGAACTGTAAATATAAATAAATTATTTTTAAAAGTGAACAATAATTGATTTGTCAAAACAATTCTAAATCCTTTCAAAATTAAGAACTTTTAGATTTTAACGTTAAAATTTAACTTTTTTGATTCGAAAGCGTTAGTCTTTAAAAAAAACGAACGTCCGACTGAAACTTCAGAAACTATTTTTAACTTAAAAATTACTTCATATTAATGTATTTTTAATTAAAGGCTTTAACAAAATTTAAAATATTGCTTCAGTCTAAAATATTTAATTTCTAATGCATTTAATTTCAAATGTTTGAATTAGAAAAAAAAGAATAATTATTTAATATTTAGAAATATTTTACTGTTTAAATAACAATTAAATAAATATGAGTAATTTTAAGAGGTACTTAGAAGTTTTTAAAAGTTTCAAAATTAATTTAAAACTTGAAATGATTTGAAATAATTTAAAAGAGGCGTGTACTGGCAAAATTCGGCTTTTCGTACTGAAAGTTCAGTGCAAATAGCCACAGCCTAATATATAACAAAATGTAGATTTTTGCGGATTTGAAGACAAAAAAAATAAAAAATGTAGAAACCTTCTAAGAATTGTGAAAGGCTTCAGAAGCATAAAAACGTTTTCGTAAGATTCCTAGGAAAATTGAAAATAATTTTTCATTTCGGCATATTATTTCAAAAGATAATTCAAAAAGATTCTAAAAGATTTAAAAAAATTGTTCAAAAAGAATCTGGAAGATTTTAAAAATATATTGTTAAATTTAGACGAGATTCTAAAAATTGTAGGAAAATTCTGTTAATTTCAAAAGATATTTAGAAGTTATAAAAAAACTTTTAAAATAATTTTAAAGTTCAATAAATTAAAAACAACATCTAGATTTCTCACGATTTTAAAATGAAGTTTTGAAGCTTTCAAGAATTTTTAAAATACTTAAGATTAACATTATTTAACTTATAATTTAAGAAGTGCTCAGTTAAAAAAAATTCGTTTTTAACGTTTCTAGATTAACCCATCAGCTTTGGAATTTTTTTCTGTCTCGGATTTTCAACTCCTTTTCGATGGTTCAGCTATATTACTTTAAGTAACTTAAACTCATTTACTATTTTAACTAATTAATTCAATAACCAATAGTTTGAATAAATAATTAAAACTTAAATTATTTAACTAATTTAAAAGATCCCAAACTTGTAGTACCATACGGTACCGCCAGCAGCTGATGGATTAAAATTGTTTAAAATAACATAATTTTGAAAATTCTAAAGTTCCTTGATTCTTTAATTTAGAGTATTGAAAGTGATAACTCAGATTTACATTTGTCAAATTGAATCTGAATCTTTGAAATGATTAATTTTTAAAAGAACCTTCCGTTTTTGATGTGTATATTATTGAGCAATTGAATACAAATTTTAAGAGTTAAACAACTTTTTAACTTTAAATTCAAAAGTTTAAAATTCAAGAATTCCATTTTGAGTGCTTCAATTAGTATTATTTTTTTTCGTGCCAACGGAAAAATGTTTAGCTTCAGAGTTCGCATTTTTAATTATTATTGACCGTGAAAAGTATTTATTAACCGGGTAAAACCCGGGATTTTTTTTCTTTGATTGAAAGAGCCACCTTGGAATTCCTACCTTACCGACATGGAGACTGTTCCACAGCTGATATGGTTCGTGTCCATGCTAATTTTCTAGAATATTCTCGAAAGATCCTGATGGCATAAAAAAAATGATAATGCGAAATTGTGAGAGCTGAATTCGCGTAAACAGTTTCAAGGTCATTTATTATCACAATTAAGCATATAGTTAATCATCGTAATATGAAATATTACCGATCGTAACATTGTTGCTTTAATAATTTCCCGAATAAATAGCACGAGCTTTGAATAATAATACAGATTTATGGTGGCTTTGTCGATTATTAACGAAGAGCGATGCAAAATAAGGCCGCTATTGGTCGCTTAGTATTTTATTGATCATTAAAATGCATGAAGTGAATCTGGGTCATAGCAGTGAACACTTCCATCAAATCGCGTCTGTTGTATCAAAGAAGGGAAAATATTTTAAGGAAGATTCAAAACTTGCTAACTTAATTCAGCTAGTCACATGGTCAAACTTTCTTTGGGGTTCGTCTATACATCAATCAGGTCTGTCTATCTCTTAAGTGATACCAAATCCGAACTGAATTTAAGTCAAGTTGAAAAATCACCTAATTTTTTTTCTGTCCAAGTCAAGTTACTTTTCACATGCGTATACAGATAGCATGAAACAGCAACAGTATTTCGGAGTTTTTATCATGAGAGCGTCCAGATGATCTCTGACGGAAGGAAGTTTGAAGGCGACCGTGAGACCCCTCAGCCGCGATATATCAAGAGAGTTATCAGTGGAATGAGATCGTTTATTGGATTAAGGCGCGAGGAGGGTGCTCGTACGAAGAGAAAACTGGGGTTAAACTTGTATATTGGAACTTGCAGATAAGAACATGAGGTCCTCTCATTCCCGCGATAGATTCTCTTCTTCTATTTTCTTTTGCTTGAAGCAACATCTTGACGCTTAATTGAAGGTATTTATCAAACGGTAAAATAAAAACTTGGAAACGCAAGTACATGTTTAGCAGCTGTAGTAAATAATCCTGGAATCATTTCCAGTTCCCATTTTATTCACTGAATAGCTGGCCCGCAACGATCCACGCTAAAAAAACCGGACCATTCAGCGCAGCTTATTCAGCAATTTCTGGTGACGCAGGGCCTAACACACTTTGACTTTCCTTATGTAGTTTTGTCCTGGCTCCCTGTGATTTCTAGTCGTTTCTCAAATTGAAGTATTTTCTAAAAGAAGAACGATTTCATTACATAGATGAAAGAAAACAATGCGACGAAGCAACTGTTAGCGATTCCGAAAGTTCATTTAGGGAGTTTTTTTTTTTAAATTAAAAGATCGCTGGAAGGAGGAAACGATCTGATTTCTGGAAAAGTTACGACTACATCGACTGGGTCCTTCACTACGATAACCTGTCCGTTCATCGCAGCTGATTCAGAAATTTCTGGAAAAATACGTGCAGGGTGGCGACTTGACCAGGAAATGACCGGAAAACGCGAAATTACCAGGAATTAAATTACCGGGGTTGCAATTTGACCGGGAAACCGGGAAATGACCGTGAATTTTACTGAATGGGAAAATCCGGGAAATTACTGAGAATTAAATTAACAGGGTGGCAACTTGACCGGGAAACCGGGAATTTCACTGACCGGGAAAAAACTAGGAAATGACCGGGAATTTAATAAACAGGGTGTCGACTTGATTGGGAAAACTGGAAAGTCCGGGATATGACCGGGATTTTTGTTGAACGGGAAAAAAAGAAATCACTAGGGATTTGATTAAAAAACCGAGAAATTACTTCTGAGCGCAGTAAAATTCAAGCTTTTATTATTTGAATAATTTTGGTGAATTTAGAAGAGTGAAAGTTAATCTTCTCTTCTAAAAGTTCTTCTTGTCGATTGAAAATTCTAGTATTCCAGTTAAATATTTATCATGTTAGTTAAAAATTCATCTTTCCGGCTTGAAATAAATTTACTTGATTAAAAGTTGAACTCGTTTGTTAAAAATTTGTTTCTGTTGAAGATTCATAATTTAAAAATTAATTTCGTGGGTTTAAAAATGAGCTATTTGATAGAAAAATTGTTTCTTTCATTGGATGGAAAGGAATTTTTATTTCCAAAATTTTTACTATTTTGTTGGAAATTTTTTTTCCTTCTTGGCTTGAAATTATTATTTTATTCAACCGAAAATGTATCTGATATAACATTTAAATATTTATAATAAAACATTTATTTCTTTGTTTGAATATTCATTTTTTTACTCAAAATTTAATTATTCAACTATTGGTTCACAAAAATTGATCTTTTTTTAAAATCTATTTCAGATGAAAATTCTTCTTTTTTGATATAAATTAATCATTTTTGTTTGAGAATTCATATTTTGTTTAAAGCTCAATTATTCCATTTAAACATCCATCATCTTAGTTGAATATTTCATAGTCTTTCTTAAAAATTCATCTGTTTGTTTGAGAATTAATTTTTTTTAACTTAAAATTTAATTATGTGAGTGTTGGTTAACAATTTATATTTCTTTGGTCAAAAATTAATTTTTGTTAGTTTGAAAATTCAACTATTTAACTTAAAGATTTATTGTTTTTGTTGAAAACTCATGGTTTCCAGTTAAAGATTCATAATTTTGATTGAAAATTCACGAGTTAGGTTTAAAATTAATTTTATTAACTAAAATTCAACTATTTCGTTTAAAATTTGTCTCCTTTATTTGAAAATTTTGTGTTTTGGTAGGAAATTAATGTTGTTGTTTGAAATTTCATCTTTGTGGTTGAAAATCCAAGCATTTTAGTGAAATATTCATAATTTTAGTTAAAAACATTAGTATTTTAGTGAAATATTCAACATTTTAGTTAAAAATTTCTCTTTTTCGCCTAAAAGTAAACTATCCTTACTAATTTTTCTAACTGAAAGTATAACTTTTCCATTTTTGTTGAAAAATTTATATCTTTTAGTGGAAAATTCAATTATTTCTTTTAAAATTGAGGTATTTTATAATTTTTATCTGTGTTTGTGGTAAATTAAAATAATTGTTTAATTTTCGCGACAACTATTAATATTCTACATTTGATTAACCGGGAAAATGGAAAAAATTGACCGAGAACAACCGGGAATTTGGAATCGCCACCCTGATTCAGAAATCTCTGGCGAAAAACCTGGTTTTTCGCCAGAAATTTCTGAACCAGCTGCGTCGAGTAAACAACATTTTGCTCTGTTTTCCAAATTAGAAATATCCTCTAAAAAGAAAGACAGAAAGGCAAGATGTAGTGATAATAATATTATCCACGCCTGGGCGTGAGAAAGAAAAGCAGCGCCAGGACCCGCATTTAGACCCCCCCCCCCTCCTTCTGATTTTAATTGAGGATATTTATCAAACGGTAAAATAAATAAGCTACTTGGACTTCTTTGACGCTTGAAAACGCCAGTGCTTATTTAGCAGGAAAGATAAGTACATTAGATGTCTTTACTTGAGACCTTCCGGAAAATTGCAGAGGTAGAGGTGATTTAAAACGCTTCGTAAACTCTAAAGGAAGTGGGAGTGACAAATTGTAAGGGAGATAAAATTCTGAAGGGTATTAAATCCAGAGAATGTAATAGGAACGAAGATGTTAATGAATGAATTTTAAATCAGGGTACTTCAGTTTCGAAATATGGATTCAACTTGTAAGCTTATCAGGATGTGGAGGATAAATGACTAAAATTACAAGAGGAACGTGTTGGCTGTTTCGAAAGCATTTGGATTTGGAAAAATCCTATCATACGGTTCGATGAAACTGACTTATTGCGTTAAAGCACCGTGCGACCCTCGAGGAAGGTAATATCAGATTTGCAAGGGTCTGTTAAACATGGATTCCTCTGTTTTGATTTTAAAAATCAGCACAAATGAAACTTTTACAATAGTTGCCTCGAACTGGTCTTGTTACTAAATCGGTACCCTCGAAAAGAAAATAGGGCCGTTGGAACAGCATTCAATTAGAATACATAACATTGCGCAATATACTCGACGAAGTACTCGCGCACTGCGTCCCTTCCGATTAAGGAGAGTCGCAACCGCCTCTCGTCTTGTACCCTAAGAAACTGCGTGGGCCAGACGTTCTAAGAATTACAAAACCGGAACGGCTTCTGCGGGACCTGGAGTGTATTTAAAATGTGTTTAAATAAATCTCTTTCTAGCCATACTAACCTAAATCTCAAATTAAAATAAATTAGAAAATTTTAAACAGTCTCTTCTAGTAAGTTGAACCCGACCTTTTTTTGGGTGTCTTTCTTGAGTGAAAAAAATTAGAGAAAAAAAATTATTGAAGCAAGATCTGAATGCTTCTTATGTTTTCATTTGTTGAGGTAGCTTTTTATTACTGGATTTAACAGTTTTGTTGGAAATAAACTTTTTTGGTTGGCAATCAATTTTTTAAACAGAAAATTCAACTGCACTATTTTTGTTTGAGAATTAATCTTTTTTTAATTGAAATTTCTGCTGCTTGGTTGAAGATTAAACTCTTTTGTAAAAAATTCATTTTTTTATTGAAGATTCAGTTGTTGACAATTCGTTGTTTTTGTTAGAAAAAGAGTTTTTTATACTTAAAATTAAACTATTTCAGTTGAAAATGTAACTATTTTGTTAAAAATACGTTAAAAAAATTTAATTAATTTGTTTTAACTGAAAAATGTTTCAGAATTTTAATTTAAAATTTATCTATTCAGTTAAAAATAATTTTTTTTAACTGAAAATTCAACTTACCAATTTTTGATTAAAAATTGATCATCTTTCTGGTTTCTTTTTTATTAAGAACGAATTTTGTTAACTGAAGATTTAACTATTCTATTTTAAAATTTAAACTATATTTAAAACTCCATTTTTTGTTCTAGGGAAATTAATTTTTTTGACTGAAAATTCAACTAATCTAGTTAAATATTCCATAATTTCAACTCAAAATTCATCTATTTAGTTACACATAATTTTTTAAACTGAAAATTCAATTAACCAATTTTTGATTGAAAGATGATCTTTTAAATTCAAAATTCTTTTATTTTGTTGAATATTCATCTTTCTCGATTACATATTCAACTATTCAAGTTAAAGATTTATAACTCTAGTTAGAATTTTATCCTTTTAGTTTCAAATTTCACTATTCCAGTTGAAGATTCATTTTCTGAAAATGTTCCTATTTCACTTTTGTGGAAAACTTATCCTTTTTATATGAAAAAACTTAACGATTTGGTTAAAAATTCATCCTTTTTAGTCGAAAAGTTAGGTAATTGGTTGAAAAATCATATATTTTGTTGATAATTTGTATTTTTAGAGAAGTAATTTTCTTTTCCAAAAAGGTAACTATTCTATTATTGTTTGAAAATTGTTTTTTTTTTCTGGTCGAAAATTCATCTATTTTGTTGAAAATTCGTCTTTTTGGTACGAAATTAATCTTCTTGATAACAAATTTATCCTTTTTGTTCTAAATTGAACTGCTTAGCTGAAAATTAGTTTGTGTTAATTGAGGATTTACTATTTCTTAAAAATTTATCTTTCTGGTTGAATTTAACGGCTTCTAGTTTAAAATATAAATTTTTATTAAAAATTAAACTGCCTTGTACAAAATTCGTCTATTGTATAAAAAATTCATAAATTTGGTAGAAAAATAAACTATTTGGTTAAAAATTAATTTTTTAATTTATATTTTTGGTTGAGACTTCAAATACTTTGGTAGGAAATTTAACAATTTGGTTAAAAATGAAATTAGTTATTTGAAAATTGAACTATTCTGTTGAAAATTAATTTTTTGTTTGGTTTAAACTTTTTTTTACTTGAAAATGTGATGATTTCGTTCTTAAAAGAACAGTTTTACTGTAAAAGTTGAATATTCAACTATTTGATAAAAAATGCATGCTTAGAACAAATTATATTTGGGTTTCTTCGTCCTTTGATCAAAAAAAATATAAACAAATTCATTCTCGTTTTTAATGTTCCTCATATAAATCCCAAAATGATAAAGGGATGAATACCTAAATAAATAAAAACCATTTTCTTAAATTCCACCCATTTCCCACATTTTCTTTGATTGATAATTTTTTTCTAAAAATATCTGAATAACGAATCTATATTAAAGCATACATTAGTAAAATATTTTTTAGAAATTTTGTTTAAAAAATTTACAGTAGAAAATTTTGCAATGTCAAGGTTAATATTCCCACAATGTTATTCCCAGTTACAATTTCTATACCATGTCTTTTTCGGGTTTCCCCGAGGGTTTCCTACATAAGCATCTTCTAAAAACTATGTTGAGTGATTTTCTTATCTTCAGGGCATAAACCCATCCATTTCGGCAATCGAATCCCATCTCCGACGATTTTCTGACTCTCCACTTGTTCACAGCAAATCGCCCAGATATTATTGATCAGAACTTGGATAAAAACGCTGCAAACAATTGGAAACTACAATCATCGGACGACGGCTAATTTTTATCCACCTCGAGATAAAATTTATCTGCCTGCGGATAATTGTAGTTTTTAACTGTTTGCTGCGTTTTATCCAACTGCAGATAAATAATATCTCGGGGATTTTTTTTTCATTTGAGTTTCTTTGGAATTCGCACGCAAAGTGGCAGACCGTAGAAGTTCAAGTTGGGCTCGAAAGGGTGGTTCTGGCGCAGGACCGTATATCAGACGGAAAACGGTAGTAGTGGCCCGGGACGAGGTTTAACGGCTCCCACTAGGGCAGCCAGTTACCACGGTCCAATGCCTACCCTCTCGACCTGTCCGTTCAGGAATAAAGATGGCCAGGGGCTTGCGGAACATCCACTGGGGTAATCCTCCTGGGACCGAGGAAGGGTAGCGTGAACGAACTAGCGTTCACCTACACTACATGATGACAGAAGGCTGGGAAGGGAACTGTGCTCGAAATACCCAATCATTTCCTGGAACTAAGCTGATCTTTAAACCATCTTTGAATTTTCAAAAGTCCATCATAAATGAAGAGTCTAGTATTGCTTCAATAGAGTTATGTAAAAACATTCCTACCTAAACGACCTTGAGACTATTCGAGAGCAAAAAGTGGGTCATGTCCGTGCTAAGTTTCCAGAATGTTCTCGATGACTTCCAATTTTCAAAAGTCAATCATAAATGAAGAGTCTTGTATTGTCTTAAATAGAGCTCGGTATCAAGATTCCTACCTTAGAGACCTTGAGACTATTCGAGAGCAAAAAGTGGTTCATGTCCTTGCTAAGTTTCCAGAATGTTCTCGATGACTTCCAATTTTCAAAAGTCAATCATAAATTGAAGAGTCTTGTATTGTCTTGAATAGAGCTCGGTATCAAGATTCCTACCTTAAAGACCTTGAGACTATTCGTGAGCTAAAGTGGTTCATGTCCGTGCTAAGCTTCCAGAATGTTCTCGATGATTTGATTGTCCAAAAACACCTCATAAATTAAGAGTCTTCTATTGCTCTAATAGAGTTATATTTGAAAAGAAAACCCTACATTACCGACTATGAGATCCTTCGAAAGCCAAACTGGTTCATGTCCTTGCTAAGTTTCCAGAATGTTCTCGATGTCTTGCATTAGTCGCCAGTATTTGAAGAGAAAGCAATAAATCATTATTTTTTTCTTTTAATTATATTATGCCACGGAAAATTCAAGAATAAAAAAAGATGTTACGAACTTGGGAGGGGAACTGCACTTGAACTAGATGCTCGAAATTATCGATCATTTCCTGAAAAGAGATTACTTTTTAAACCCTCTTCGTATTGTTCGAACTCAATCACAAATTAAGTAGCTTCAGTACATAGATATTGGGAGTCCTATATTAAAATTCTCACCATACCGATTATTAAATTATTCTACAGCTCAAGTGGTTCATGTCCATGCTAAGTTTTGAATTAATATATTTTTGTTAGAAATGTGTTCTCTTGGATTGGAAATTCATCTTGGTTGAAAATGAACCTGCTTGTTGAAAATTCAACTGTTCTGTTATTTTCCTTTTTTTTTGTAAATTTTAAACTGCTTTTGATTTAGAATAAGAAGTTTTTTTTTTTCTAAAAAACTGATGTCTTTGGTTAAAAGTTTAATTATATTGTTGTAAATTCTTTTGTTGGTGAACAGAAAACTAATTTTTTTGACATTTTTTAAACTGAAAATGCAACTGTGTAAATTGAAGTGAATTTATCCTATTTGGTTAAATTCACCTGTTGTTTGTTTAAAATTAAATTATTATTTGGTCGAAATTTAAACTGTAATATTTTTTTGAGAATTCATATAGTTTAGATTGAAAGTTAATTTTTTTTTGGTAGAAAAACCATCTTTTTTGGTTGAAAATGAACTTTTTTGTTGAAAATTCAACTTTTCTGATTGGAAGTTCAATTATCATCTAAAAAATGCATCTTTTTGGCTTTGTAATTAAAGTATTTGGTTCTTCGTAAGAGTGTATTCCTTTTTTTTTTGAAAACTCGACCATTGGGTTGGAAATTCAAGTATTTTCTTGAAAATTCATCTTTTCGGGTTTCAAGGTCATCGGTATTCATTGAAAATTCATCTTTTTTGGATTGAAAAGTTATCTTTTTTGGTAAAAAAGTGATCTTTTATTGTAGACAATGAACTTTTCTGATGAAATTTCAACTGTATTCGAAAAAAATGTCTCTTTTTAGTTTGAGAATGCAAAGATTTGTTTTTGGTTAAGGGTGAATCTTTTTTGTTTTAAAACCCGACCATTTGGTTGATACTTCGTTTTTTTTTTGGTTGAAAATGAATTTTTTTTTGTTGAGAATTTATCTTTTCAGATTTTGAGGTCAACAGTTTTCGTTAATATTTCTTTTTTTTGCGTTGAAAGTTAAAATTTTTTGGTAAAAACGCCATCTTTCTTATTTGGAAATGTACTTTTTTGTTGAAAATCCAACTCTCTTATAAAAAATTCATCTTCTTAGCTTAAAAATGGAACCATTTGGTTTTTGGCTATAGTTTAATTTTTTATTTGAAAATTTAAATATTCAGTTTAACATCTGTTGTTTAAAATTCGATATGTTTCTACTAAAAATCTTTGGGCTTTAAAATTTCTATAATGGAATTAATATGGTACCTACATTAATTTTATTCGAAGTAATTTATTTCTCTATTATTCCCCTATTTTTGTAAAAAGCACCCTATTGTCCAGATTTTATTCTCCGAATTGTAATAAGAAAAATGCGTTGAATCAATAACTTTGTTTAAAAGCAGATCCAAGTTTGAATAAATAATAATTGATAATAATCAAGAAATAAGACTTTTTGTAGATTTTACAAGCAACAATGAAATTACGCATTAATTTCCATGGCCCAGATTTCGACTTAGATTTTTCTAAAATGTGTCTAGGAGGTTAAAGTATAGAGACGCTTTCGCCAGACCGCCATAAAAAATGCATGCAAAGGTTAAACATGGCCTGGATTATGTTCAAGCTGACTTTACTTCCATTTAAGACTTGGTATTAGTAAAGAATTTTGCATCACAAGCTCAAAAAAATTCTTTTTGATTTGCTGCAATTTACCTCTATTTTAAGAGTAGAACATTAAACATTGTTTATGCAATTTTTGGAAATTCGAATAACTATTCTTAAAGCTATATGCAAATTATCCAATTTTTAATAATTGCAAATTTTCCCGCTTGATAATTGAAACTTTGAAACGTTTCGAAAGTTTCATTAAACTTTTCATTTGTAGAAACTTTCATGAAACTTTACAACCCTCCAAGCCCTGTTATTTTGAGGGCAATAATTTGTCTCCTAAAGATCGAGTTTAATTATGCAGAGGACGTGACCCCAACGAAGAACTTTTTTCATTATTAAGCGTCAGTCGAGTTTAAATGTGATCGATGATCTTTCGACAAGGGCTCACTCTGATAGGAATTTTCGATCCTTCCCGGAAGATAGCGGCAATCGCGTGATATATCGGTTAGAGATATTAAAAACTAAAAAGGGTTTGCATATTCAGAGCGTCTAACGTTTATCAGATTGGGTCGGGAAGCGTACCGGGAGAAAATCTTGACGCGATGTAAACCTGTCAGAGGTTGATGGATCATGCTTCCCGAAAGAGGTTACACGACGGTCGGTTCAGGATCTCGTTGGGTTAATTAGAATTTAATAAGGGGTTAAATTACCGTTTATTTGGCCACGCTTCTACACTTCAACTCAACCATTTCCTGCCATCACTTTTAAATCTGATGTCTCTGATTACAATAACCTTCTAACCCCCAATTTTTCCAATTAAAGCGAATACTCTATTTTTGAAAAAAACCTTCAAATACTGATGCTGATGCGATCGCATTTTGAACATTTAGTCAGGGAAGTGGAAAAGTGCAGAAATCCAAAACTCCTGATGGCAGCTGGTTACCGAGACTCGAGTTTGGTAGTAGACATTCGATATCAGAGTGCCCACTAGGGTGGTCCCTCTTCACAAGGTAAACTTTTTTTGGGGAATTTTGCACTTCGAAAAAAAAGAAATTTTGATGAAGTTAAATCAGAGATACATTAGAGTTATGAAAGTTGCGAAACTGAATCCTCCGTTTCGTTCATGATGAGACTGGGACAGGGCAAAATAGGGATGGAAGGCCCGAGGTCTTCTCTCTGCAAATATCAGCACTCTGGTTAGTTTGCTTTGTGCTTTGTATTCGAGAAAACAGCCCCGCTTTTCGTACATAGGCTTACTCCGAATCAGGTCGAAACTCGAAATACGCAGTACATTTGTGGATGTAAAGGTCGCGAATCTGCAATCCCCAAACGCAGAAAAAAGACGGCTGGAAAAAATGGAGCAATCACGAGACTACATGCTCCCATTCGATGCTCAGCGATCCCGAGCCACTGTTGACTATTATTTACTATTGTCTATTTTACGGAGATTCCAACAATACCGCTTCGTTCATTTTCCAAATGCTGCGCCTCAGCGAACGATTTTTTCTAAATGATGCAACTACTTTCCCACTGCTTAAAAAAAAATTATTATTTCCTCATGATGCTCGATAATCCAACTGTTCTTGCTAATTTAGAATTGAAATATTCTACTATAAGGAAAGTGTAGGTAGGATGAATCGGTGTGAGTGACACATCTTATCTTCGCAAAAAAACATTTGTGAGTTGAAAGACGTTTGAGTCGTGGAACTATTATGAAAGAAATATTGTGATTCGATACCCTGAGGGGACGGCTGAATTGGAACCGTTCTCCATTCTCGAGCGGCTCTTTTCAATGCAATTCGCTTTAATAGAGGTCGCGAGACTCCGTCACGTGGAATCTAATCCACGAAAAAAAGAATAATACAATTTACACTAGGTTAGATAGAAAAAAAGGCTATTTTTTGTTCAAATTGGGACCAAAATTTCCCACAAAAAGAAACATCGAAGATATTCATTCTAGTAATAAGTCTGTCCAACAATGTCATAATCTGCGAATCCTAATCCAGTCCCGAGATCGGCACCTTCTTCACCTAATAGGCTCATTCTCAGACATTTCTTTCTTGGAGAAAAATCACTATTTCTTGAAAATCGTTTTTAGGTGCCGATTTGACAACTACCCTTGATAACTAGTCAGATGAAACACTGAGATGAAAAAGAGTTTATACCACGGAAAATATTTGCAGACCCTTCAAGATCGAAATCTCGCGCTTTAAAGAAGGCCAGAGTGGCAAGTACAGAAATAATCTTCGCAAGCGCATCGGAATTCGCCAAAACTCTTTTTCTCGACCTTTGGGCAAAATGCGCATACATCGTGTTTCCTGGCGGCGGACGCTTCCAATTTATGCGTCTTTGCAATCTCGCACACTTTTTCAAGAGTTATATCGCGAATATATTAGAGACGAGAAAGCAAAGCCGACGTGGTGGATACCAGCAAGTCCAAGAGAACGAACACACAATACAAACGACCGGTGCTCCAATAAATTGGACCTTCTGATCCCATAAAAATGCATTGGATTCGAACTGAGCGGAGATTTTAGAGAGAATAAAGCTGGCAAAGGAAGCGCATAGCGAATTTTCGTGGTTATGCTTTTGTGGTTGTCTTCGTAATTTTCTTCTTCCTTCCTGAGGGAAGCCCACGGAAGGGCGAAAACGAGTACGAGGATCTGGCAAGCGACCTCGAACCAGTCTAAACAGGGATTCGAGATATCGTAAGTCTCTCGAACTCTGAGCAACCGGTGGATTTTTATTTCAATTCCCGAACCAATATATATTTTGAAATCTCCCTGCCATCTTCTATGTCTCTATACCTTTGCAATTCGAATACACATCCACTATTTTCCCTCTGATTTTTGTTGAATGGGCTTTAAAGATTTGTGAGAGCTGCAATTTCTAAAAATACTCAATTTTCAAATCAATCTTAAATCGATGATTCCAAACTTGAGCGATTGGAATAAACAGTATTGAATCATAGAATGCTATTTGTATATGCTGTCTCGTAATCCCCTCTTGCTTCTCTTTGATCTATATTCATTTGCAATTTAAAAGCTAATTGTGGTTATACTTCGGAAGTGATTAGTATCCAAAACTATGAACAGACAATATTCGCGATTGAATATTATCATCATAAATGATCTCTATCGTGAACAGTTCTCTCTAAGGAGACAGTGAGGTTATTCAACCATTACCTGAACACATTGTGTGTCAAGCAACTACTTGCTTCAATATTGTACTTGATGTAAACCAGAGACAGTGTTTGGTCAGTGTCGATAACTCTGATGAACCATGTATTCGCATAGCTCTAGAACAAGGCCAGGGACTTGGTGGATCATGGGTGCCCAAGAGAGGAGTGTGAGGAGGGTGAGAAGAGGGTCTCCCAGCTGAGATAGAATATCCAGCATAGTTTGACCTGCGATCACAATGTGGAAAGTTCTTGGGTATTCGGTGTCCACCAATCATAGTGAACGAGGGGAATCATTGACGGGACACTGGTTATAGCCAGTGGAGGAAAACAGCATCCTTGTCTTAAATCATCTCGATGGCTTCCCTGCGCCTTTGCCAAGCTGGTCCTTATATGCTTGTTCTTCCTCTTCTCTTTTTCTCTACATCGACTTCCTTCCACGTGACGTACGGTTATACGGGATTAGAAGTAGCCAACTTTGTTGTCTTGGGAACTATTCCAACTTACACTTTTGAACTAACATCAGCTACATGCGATTTCAGTAGACAATTTTCCGCGCTATGGACCGTATTTGCAATGTTCTGATTTATCACTTCTTCCTTCTAATATCTCACGAAAATTGATCTATTTGGCTCGGATTGTTCCTGAAAGATAAAAACTTTTTGACATATCGCTGATCCAGAAGTACGATTTTTGTTGAATTGATAGGTTAGACACGGGGGAGACATACGTGGAAGAGCGTCAAACACAGATGTGTTTGAAACCGCATGTTTATCTCTGTCATAACGTGACTATTCATGGGTCTGACAAGGTCGAGACAGGTGTTTAGCTGACGCGACAATCGATACCCTGAACTCAAATTCCCAACTACCCCTTCTCGTCTGCACTAAGCTCATTTCCACTAAACCCGATCTTATCGAAATTCCGCTTTCTTTCCAGTTTTTGATTGCTTCAGACATATGGAATGAAATGATCTCATTTGAAAACTCACATACCTTACCGATTTCCTTGAACGACTTTATTCGCGCTTAATGGCGAGTTTTGCAGCATTCCCGTAGCACCAGCTGTTGCGATTTCTATTGGGCTATTATCGTGGTGCAATCAACCCTATCTACGCATACTTGGGCGTTCATATTCGCGCGCACACCCTTCACCAACCCATCCCCTTATCGGGCATAATAATGGAAACTACATCGATTCTATTTTCTCTCCCTTGGGATCCTGGCAACCATACGCATACGGACCCGGTCGCCTCTACAAGAATGGTTATTTATTAGCGCTAAATCAAATGTGCTGAAGTAGCACGCTGCCCCGCTTCAGCCAATATATATGATAATGGTGATAATAATTCCGGAAAAGACCACTTTTCTGAAGCCGAAGTAGCCTCTCGTGGCAAATATATCAGCATAGCTGGAAAAAGTATCCTCTTGGATTGCTCAAAAGTAGATGAGCAAGGCGTATTTTAATTATAGATTTCTACTTAACCGAAATCGAAAAGATTCTACCTGTAGTGTTTCGTGTTCGTGCTAAATTATATAGAGAAATTAGTTCGTGCCCGTGTTAAGTTTCAAGAACATTCTCAAAGGGTCCTGATGACGTCAGCTGTGGAATGTTTTCGATCTCGGTATAGTAGATTAGGTTTAGTACCCCTCTTGTATTAATGTTGGTAAGGTAGAAATTCATGATGACGTCATCAGGAACCTTCGAGAATATTCTGGAAACTTAGCACGGACTCGAACCAATTTCTCTATAAAATTTAGCACGGACACAAACCACTACAATTAGAATCTTCTTGATGTCGGTAAGGTAGGAATCTATAATTAGAACGCGCCTTGCTGATTTTCTCTCAAAGCAAATATTCTTGCAATGTACCAAATGAGGCCACAAAAGCCTTTTTGATCCGTTTTTTTTTTGTTATCAGCCATGTCACGGTTATTTTAACGATGATGAAAGGAAATGGCGATACAAGTAGATTTTCCTTTCTAGGATCAAACCATAGATAAGGATGACTATCTGTCGAATGCATGCGCCTTCCGGACGGGAAGCGCTTTCGTTCTGTTCTAACACGCAGTACGTGTAAATACAGAAGTGGATTAGCTGGGAGCCAGTTCATGGATACCGATGTTTCATTAGTCGACTGTTCATGCCTCTCGGGCTGTCAATCAACTTCTCCACATGCGGACGCCCTGAGTGCCCGCCGGCTAACCCGTTCTGTCGATCAGAATGTTCGAATCGGTCTACCGGGTGCAGGATCGGTTCATAAGGGGATTACAATTATCCAATGTTTGATTTACCCTTCCACATTCGCAATCTGCTTACCTACATTGCATATCGTACATTCTGACAATTCCTGTGGGACCCCTACCAAATGTTCGATCAGTAGTCATCCTTTCTCTTCAACAGAAAAGGGAGGAGTATGGTCATAATCAAACATTGATCAAGTGTATTATTTACTATATGGACCATAATTTCGAAATTAGTTCTCAAATTAATTTACAATCCAAATAAATGCTTTCTATTCTATTCTATTTCAAAAAATCGATACATTGTCAGCGTGGCGACTTGGCCGGGAAGCCGGGAAATGACCGGTAATTTAATTGACTGGGGAAAACCGGGAATTTCATTGACCGGCAGATGACTGTGAATTCCATTGATCGCGAAATGACCGAGAATTTCATTGACCGGGAAATAATCGGGAATCACATTGACCGGGAAATGACTGGGAATTCCTTTGACCGGGAAATTACCGGGAATTCCATTTACCGGGAAATGACTAAGAATTTCATTGACCGGAAAATGACTGGGAATTCCATTGACCGGGAAATGATAGAGAGTTTCATTGGCCGGGAAAAAACAGGAAGCAGCTTTCAAGTTTTCATTATTTTAATAATTTTGATCATTTTAGAAAAGTTAAATATTCATTATCTTAGTTGAAAGTTCATCTTTTAGATTAGAAATAAATCTACTTGGTTGAAAAATAAACTCTTTTGTTGAAAATTAATTTTTTGTGTTGAAGATTTATCATTTTAATTAAAAAATAAATTCTTTGGTTGAAATATGAGCTGTTTGATTGAAAAATTGTTTTTTGCTTGGATGAAAAGGAAATATTTTGGGTCGGAAATTTAACTATTTTGTTGAAAATTTGTTTCTTTTTCGGCTGAAAATTATTGGGTTTTTTTAATTGAAAATTGAACTATCATTATTCCGTTTAAATATTGCATAATTTTAGATAAAAATTCGTCTCTTTGTTTGGACATTCCTTTTCTGAATAAAAATTTAATTATTCAATTTTTGGTTGAAAAATTATATTCTTCAGTTCGAAAATTCATATTTTTCAGTAGATGTTAATCTTGTTGGTTGAGAATTTATGCTTGTGGTAAAAAATTTAATTATTCTTGATAAAGATTCATCATTTTATTTGAAAATTCATTTTTCTGGTTTAGGATTCAACTATTCCAGTTAAAGACTTACACTTTTAGTTATAAATTTATCACTTTGTTTGAAAATGTAACTATTTTTTTTAAAGTTGTTTTTTTAAGGCTAGTCTTATTGTGAAAAGTAAAAATTTTTCTAGGAAGTAATTTTTTTATCTGAAAAATCAACTATTTCAGTTAAAGATTGATCGTTTTACTAAAAAAAATCATATTTTTCGTTAAAAATTCAACTATTCTAGTTGAATATTCATAAGTTTAGTTAAAAATTCAGCAATTATTTTAAAAAATTTGGTTCTTTTTTTATTGGAAATACTTTTTTTTTATACTGAAAATACTATACTAGTTGAATATTCCATAAATTGAACATTCATTTTTTACTGTAAATATGATTATTCAACTTTTGATTAACAACTGATTTTTTTTAGTAAAATCTTTTGTTTTTTTGTTGATGCAAATTCAACTATTTCAGTTGAAGATTCATTGTTTTAGGATTTTTTTTATTTATTATGAAAATTCATTTCTTTTACTAAAAATGTGAATATTTCATTTTCTGTTGATAATTGATTTTGTTTCTAGTTCAAAATTCAACTATTTGATTGAAAATGTGTCTTCTTTGCTTGAAAATTCAACTATTTCGTTAAGATTCATGTATTTTGTTTACAAATTGTATCCGCGGTAGAAAATTAATCTTATTGTTTAAAAGTTAGTTTTTTTGGTTAATAATTTAACAACTAGGTTTTAAAGTTATACTGCTTTCTTAAAAATTAAAAAAAAAGATTTTGTTTTCTTTCTTAAAAATTAAACTTTTTGTTTGTGAATTCTTTATTTTTATTGAAAATTCTTCTTTTTAGCAGTAAATTAACTTTTTTGTTAAAAATGTCATCGTTTTTAGTTGAAACTTCAACATTTTTGTTGAAAACTCTTGAATTTTATTAACAGTTTGTATTTTCTAATAGTAAATACAGTTTTTTTTTTACAAATTTTAGTTAAATATTCATAATTTCAGTTGAAATTTCATCTGTTTGTTTTAAAATTTCACTATTCCAGTTGAAGATTCATAATTTCATTTGAAAATTCATTTAATTTTTAATTGTTATCTTCGTTGTGTCGAAGGGTGATTTGAATGAACGCCGTGCTTTGAGATAATTTATTGCGTTTTACGACAAATATGAATGTCACTTTTAGTTGACCGGGAAAATTAACAAATTTGACCGGGAATTAAAAATCGTCCGCCAAATCACCACCCTGATTGGGTTTATTTTTGTTAGATTATGAACCAATAAAAAAGTTTCTAGCGTTGAAGATCACTTTATTTCGTAAAAATTCTTAATATGAATATGTCGGAAGGTTATCTCTCTTTAAACAAATATGTTCGTAAAGTTTCTAGAAAGATTTTCTAGCTGGGTATAATTAGCTTTTCTTGGAACTTTTTTCTCATATTTTCCTGTAACTTGTGTGAGTACGTTGGCAATTACTCCCACCAAACCCTGTTGACTGTAGAAGGGTTGTAACTCGTTATTAGCAAGGTACTGCGACGGGGTAGTGATTACAGCCCCGAAGTAGATTCCTCGACGATGATAAACGCGAGTCCGATCAGATCGCAAGGCGTGCCCATCTATTCCGACGCGGAAGTGACGCCATCTTGATTGCTGATCTACCAAGTAGTCGCTGGGATCCTTCCGGAATGCTCTTGACTTATCTACGATCTAAAACTCGTCTTTGATCATCTCCGAGAAACTTCTGCGTTCGGTCTGACAGTTACGCCCTTATCGGCAAAATTATTAATGATTGAGCAAACGCTCGAAGCTATAACAAATAAATCACGCAGGCTTGCATTTCACTCAGGGATCGACCATTAACTACGTTAAGGTTCGTATCCGTGCTAAGTGTCGAGAACATTCTGGAATGGTCCGAATGTCGTCAGCTGTAGAATGTTCTCGATATCGGTAAAGTAGAAAAGGTGCAGTTTCCCTCTTGTATAAATTTCGGTAAGGTAGAAATTCATGATGACGTCATCAGGACCCTTCGAGAATATTCTGGAAATTTAGCACGGACACAAACCAATTTCTCTATAAAATTTATCACGGACACAAACCACTACAGGTAGAATCTTCTTGATGTCGGCAAGGTAGGAATCTATAATCGAACCTTAGAGATAATTCGTAAATTACGTAACCAATTTCAACATTTTTTTAAGCGTTGAAAAGTGCCTAATTGAATGTTATAAGTACCAAATACTTTATTTTTTAAAACTAAATTATTTAACTTAAAAGAGAAAATAACGATTTGTCTATGCAAAACAGTTGAAATATCAAATCAAAAATATGAAATTGTGATAACCGTTTTTATTTTATACCAACAAAGACGAATTCCTAACAAAATACAAGAATTAACTGCCTAAGAGAAGAATTTTGAACTAAACTAGATTAATTTTCAACAAAAAAACTAAGTTTTAACAAAATACTTTAATTTTAAGAAAAATTTGAATTGTTGCTTCAAAGAAAAATTCGACCAAAAATGGAATAGGTCAATTTTTAATTGGCAAAGTAATTTTTCTACAAAGTAGTTTAACTTTAATACCCAGTTGTTAATATTTTAACCGAAAATATGAATTCTTAAACAAAAGGATTAATTTTATACTGAAAATACGAATTTTTTATGAAATTTGAAGAATTTCAATGAAAAAGTTGAATTTTCAACTGAAAAAGATGATTTTTTTAAACAAAATGATTACTCACACAAAGATGAATTCTTAAGAAAATTCAAAAATCCTGAACCAAAAAGTTGATTTTTCGACTAAGAACCTAAATTTACGAACAAAAAGATTAATTTACTACCAAAAAAGACGAATTGTTAATAAAATTTAAGAGTTTTTAACCAAAAAGTTCAAGTTTTAACTAAAAAACATGAATTTTAAAACAAAAAGATTGATTTTCTGCAAAAAAACGAGGTTTTAACCAAATTCAAGAATTGTCAATCAAAAAGCTGATTTTTCAACTGAAAAAGATGAATTTTTAAAGATAAAGATTAATTTACAACCAAAAAGACGAATTTAAAAAAAATTCAAGACTTCTCAACCAAAAAGTTGAATTTTTAAGAAAGAAAAAAATATTTGTTTTTGTTTTTAAGAAGGCAGTTTATCTTGAAAGCCTAGTTGTTAAATTTTTAACTAAAAATATTAATTTTTAAACAAAAAGATTAATTTTCTACAGAAAACATCGAATTTTTAACAAAATTCTAGAATTCCCAACCAAAAAGTTTAATTTTCAAATAAAAAGATGAATCTTTAAACAAAAGGATTAATTTACTATGAAAAGGGCAAATTTTTAATACAATTCAAGAATTGTCAATCAAAAAGTTAAATTTTTAACTAGAAAAGGCGAATTTTTAAACGCAATGATTAATTTACTACAAAAAAAAACTTATTTTTAACGAAAGTTTAGAATTAATATATATATATTTAGTATATATTATATTATATAATAATATATTAAGTTTAGATTAATATTTAAACAAAAAGATTAATTTTCTACCGAAAAAAACAATTTTTAACAAAACTTAAGAATTCTAAACTAAAAAGTTTAATTTTTAAATAAAAAAGATTACTTTTTCAAAAACAAAATTAATTTACTACCAGAAGAGACAAATTTTTAACAGAAGTTAAGAATTCTGAACCAAACAGATTAATTTTAAACTAAAAATAATATTTAAACAAAAAGATTAATGGAATATCAAAGAAGAATAATTGTTTAGTAAATTTAAGATTTCTCAACCAAAAAGTTAAATTTTTAAGAAAGAAAGAACAATTTTTTGTTTTAAGATATTGGTTTAGCATTAAGACCCAATTGTTTGTATTTTTAAACAAAAAGATTAATTTACCATCAAAAAAGATGAATTTTCAATAAAATTCAAGAATTGTCACCTAAAAAGTTGAACTGTAAACTAAAAATGAAGCATTTTTAAACAAAAAGATTAATGTAAATCAAAACAAGACGGATTGTTCATTAAATTCATGAGTCCTCAACTAAAAAAGTTGAATTTTTTACAAAGAAAGCAAAAAATCTTTGTGTTTTGTTTAAAAAAAAGCAGTTTTTTAAAACCCAATTGTTAAATTTTTAACCAAACAGATAAACATTTAAACAAAAAGATTAATTTTCTACAGAAAAAACGAATTTTTAACCAAATTTAAGACTTCTCAACCTAAAAGTTGAATTTTCAAAGAAAAAGACAGTACATTCGTCAAGTTATTTATTTAAAAATGGCCAGCGAAAACGTGTATCAACTTTTATCTAAGCTTTCATCCTGATAATAGTAGAGCGGAATCAGCATCATCAATAGTGTACAAGAGAAGCCGAGCCATACGCGTGGAACGAAAAGATAACGCAATTTATTTTAAGCTTTTCTCATCCTCGACGGTCTGGAGTCCAGTCAGACGGGAACAGTTTTTGTCACTTTTTTTTATTCCCACAGCTCGACGAGAATTATAATACGTTCGCGTTACATGGCCCGCGGGGCTTCATTACGGGTGATAAAATCTCGAGGACGTCACTCCTCTCTTTGAAAAAGTCCCCTTGACAGACCAGTTGCTTTCAGAGAGTCCTCGGCAATTTTTCTCTTTTACCTGAAAAGAGTTCAAAACTATTCCTCTAATATTGTCTCTGTTAGTTTTTTAAAACTTTAATAAGGTTTCCTTCCTGCAACCTGTTGTTTAACAATGAGCAAAGAAAAAATAGTGGTTTGGATTCCACCTTAAGTTGTAGGTCTCCTGAGGACATAACTTTTCCTCCCGGAATAAATTTAGTTTACCGAATCGAGAAACGATTAAGGGGTGCAAGAATGGAGTCGACTCCATTCTTGCACGAAGACATGCATCACCCCGATTAGGATAACTATGGGGAAATCCGCGGTATTCGCTCTGGTTTCCTCCCAGATAGCAGTGGCCATAAATCTGCGATAAAATTTCCATGGTTTTCTCCCTCGTTGGCCAGACGGAAACACACTTGGTGAACCGAGCGCGACACAAGTCAAAACTCCTAGCTATCCTCCAACAATGGTGACCTCAGTGTGTGTCCTTGGCAAAGTATGGGACGTGGGTGTATGATCGTGTTCTCCAGAGCGTCAATAACGTACTTGTTTCCAGTCCGTTTGAGTACGTAACAAACTAACAAACGTCCATCGACCCACGAATTGCCGGAATGGAGGAGGCAAAAAGGCTGAAATGCGAAATACAGAAAAAAAGAAACTAGAGACAGGCATGGTTAATGAGAAAGGCTACGAACCTTTGATAATTCAAAATAATTGCCTTCCCTAGACTCAGAGTGGCGACTTGACCGGGAAAACGGTAAATGCCAGGTCATGACCGGGAAATGACCGGGAATTTCATGGAACAGGAAATGACCGCGAGTGTTATTGACCGGGAAGTGACCGGAAACTTTATCAACTAGGAAAACGGGAATTGACCGGAAAAATGTCTGGGAATTTTTTGACCGGGAAATGACCGAGAAAATCGGAAAACTACAAGGAATTTTATTGATCGGGAAGAAAACTCCGGGAAATGACCGGGAACTTTACTGACCAGGAAAACCCCAGGAAATGACCGGGAATTTTATTGACCGTAAAAACCCCGGGAAATGACCGGGAATTTCCTTGAGATTGCAGTTAAATTCAAGTTTTCATTATTTTAAAAATTTTGGTCAATTTAGAAAAGTAATTTCTACTTTATCTACAGTCGCAGGACATATAAATGTGTTTATTAGGTATTCCTTGCGGTTAAAAGTTCAACTACTATTTTGTTGAAAATCTTTTTTTTTTTTTAAATTTATCTATTTCAGTAGAAAGTTTAACTGTTCTGATAAAAATCTGTTTTTTGTTTTGTTCCATTAAGAATCAGATTGTTAACGAAAAATTCAGATATTCTGTTTTGTATTGAGCTTGTTCTTTTTTGGATAAAAATTCAATTATTTGGTTGAAAATTGATATTGATTATTTAAAAATTAAACTATTTGAAAAATTATGTACTTTGTCGAAAATTGTTATTTTTTTTGTAAAAAATTAATCTTTATGATTGAAAATTTATATTTTTAGTAGGTATCAAATTCATCTATTCCAGTAGAAAGTTGAACTATTTTCCTGAAAATCTGTTGATTTTTCATTAAGAATTATATTTTTAAGGCAAACTTCAAATATTCTATTTTTGGTTGAAAATTTATCTTTTTGGGATAAAAAGTAAACTATTTGGTTAAAAACTGATATTTTTTTTTATTTAAAAATTAAATTATTTAATTTAAAATAAACCTACTTTGTAGAAAATTTGTTGTTTTTTTTTTGTAGAAAATAATTCCTTCTGATTAAAAATTCATCTTTTTGGTAGGTATAAAAATTCATTTGAAAATTGATGTTTCCTAATTTAAAATTCATCAATTTGGTTGAAAAATCTTGTTTTTTAATTGGAAGATCAACTATTTTGTTGAAAATTAACGTATTTTGTTAAAAGATTGATTTTTGTTTTTAAAATGTACTTTTTCTTTGAAAGTTAATCTCCTTGTTAAAAAGATTTTTCTGTACAGTTAAAAATTCAGGTATTTCAGTTAAATAATTATAATTTTAGTAGAAATTTCATCTTTTAGGTTAAAAATAAAATTGCTTCATTAAAATTTAATATCTTTAGTTAAAGATAATTTTTTTTTAAGATTAATTATTTTTAAAAACTCATTTCTTTGGTTAAGCAATGAGCTATTTGATTGAAAAATTGAAAATAAATTTTTTTGCCTAAAATATAACTATTTTGTCCCAAATTGGTAACATTTTATCGGAGAATTCATCTCTGTTTAAAAATTTAACTACTTTGTTCAAAATCAATTTTTTAACTGAATATTTAACTGCTTAAGTAGAAAATTTAACTATTTTGTAGAAAATCCGTTTTTATTGTTGTTAAGAATAAAATTTTTAACAGAAAATTTAACCATTCTATTTTTAGTTAAAAATATATATTTTTAAATAAAAATTCAACTATTTGGCTGAAAATTGATATTGTTTATCTAAAAGTTAAACGATTGGTTTGAAAATTTATTAACTTTGTGAAAAATTTCTCATTTTTGGTAGAAAGTTAATCTTTATGGTTGAAAATTCATCTTTTTGGTATAAATTTCAACTATTTCAGTTGAAGATTCATCATTTTAATTGAAAATTTATCAGTTTGGTGGAAAATTAATGCCTTCAACTAAAATTGTTTAAAAATTCAAGTGCTCAAGTTAAATATTTATTATTTTAGTTGAAAATTCATCTTTTTGCTTGAAAATAAAATTACTTGGTTGAAAGTTAAACTCTTTTCTTAAAGATTATTTTTTTTGAAGATTCATTGTTTTAATTAACAATTAATTTCTTTGTTCAAAATGTGAGTTATTTTATTGAAAACTTGTTTCTTCTTTGCACAAAAAGGAATTTTGTTGGAGAAAATACTATTTCTGAAAATTTGTTTCTATTTTGGTTGACAATTTGTCTTTTTTTAGTAGAAATTAATTTTTTGGTTAAAATTTCAAGTGTTCCAGTTAAATATTGATAATTTTAGTTTAATTTCTTATGAAAATTTTTTCAAAATCACAAAATAAAAAATTAATTTTAATCATGTTTTTTGCAATTGAAATTTTTCTAACCGTCGCTTCTTACCAATTTTTGAAAAATGATTGCATTTCAATCAATGAAGTCTTATCTTTTTCGGGAAAATATTCTACACAAGCCTACTGTTTCCAATTTTTAAAATAAATTTTTCTATGGCTGAAATCGTTAGAACAATTTTTTTCTAAAAGAAACATTAAAAAAACATCTTTTAAACAAATACATAATTAAATATATTTTAAGTATATTTTCTAATTTTTGAAATTGGAAACAGTAGAGTTGTAGAGAATGTTTCCTCGGGAAAAATAGACTGTCATTTATTAAAATAAAAGAATTTTTCAAAAATTGGTAAGAAGCGACAGCCAGACAAAAATTCAATTGCAAAAAAATTGGTTAAGATTCACGTTCTTTGTTGCTGTAAATTTAACATTTTTCAACATAAAAAAATGTTTTTTATTTGAAATTGCATCAGTTATAATATTTTGATTTTTTGAAATCATAGAAAAACTATTTTTTTCCACATGAAAATGTTCGTATCTGGAATTTAAAATAAAAACTGGTGTTGCTTGCCAACTTTATATAAAGCTCTTGAAATTTCTGTTTGGAATGCTTTAAATTTCAGAAGAGCTTTAATCCATTGATTATGTAGTTAGGGAATGCTTTTTATCAAATTGCTTTTATCGTCCCGTAATTTCAAAATACGAAAGGGAAACTAAATAGAGAAAATCGCTGGGTAATCGCTACGTCACTCTCGTCTCATTAATCAACTCTCACTCGCTCCCAGGAATTCGATTATTGGATATTTTAGTCCAGATAATATGATCAGTGATGGCGTTGAAACTAATAAGCAACACCTTTTCTACTCGGACCTCTTTTCCGTTCTTCTCTTAAGTTAGTCTCTATCACGGTCACAGGAAAATTAAAGTATTTATGAGTGTGCAGACTTGACAAGGAACTTTACTGACCAGGAAATGACCGGGAATTTACTTTTGATCGCAGAAATAAAAGCATTTATGAGGGTGGTGACTTAACCGGGAACTTTATTGACCGGGAAAAACCAGGAAATGACCGGTAATTTACTTTTGATCGCAGGAAAATTCAAGTATTGATGAGGGTGGCGACTTAACCGGGAAAACCCAAGAAATGACCGGGAATTTACTTTTGATCGCAGGAAAATTCAAGTATTTATGAGGGTGACAACTTGACCGACAATTTTATTGACTAGGAAAAACCGGGAAATGACCGGGACTTTACTTTTGATCGCAGGAAAAGAAAAGCATTTATGAGAGTGGTGACTTGACCGGGAAACCGGGAACTTTATTGACCGGGAAAACCTAGGAAATGACCGGGAAATTACTTTTGATCGCAGGAAAATTCAAGTATTTATGAGGGTGGCGACTTGACCGGGAACTTTATTGACTAGGAAAAACCGGGAAATGACCGGGAATTTACTTTTGATCGCAGAAAAATTCAAGTATTTATGAGGGTAGCGACTTGACCGGGAACTTTATTGACTAGGAAAAACTGGGAAATGACCGGGAATTTACTTTAGATCGCAGGAAAATTCAAGTATTTATGAGGGTGGCTACTTCACCGGGAAACCGGGAACTTTATTGACTGGGAAAAACCAGAAAATGACCGGGAATTTACTTTTGATCGCAGGAAAATTCAAGTATATATGAGAGTGACGACTTTATCGGCCAATTCGGAAAAGGCCTGGAATTAAATTAAAAACCATGAATTTACTTTTGATTTTAGGAAAATTAAAATTTTTTAGACAGAGTTTCTGGAATGAAATATTATTTTACTTGGAACAGGGAATTTGACATGGCACCTCTTTTCCTTTCTGCTCTTAAATTAGGTGCTATCACGTAGATAAGAATAGATTTGATCTTCCAACAAGGCATTTTTGCAATTTTTATTTTACACATTTCATTTTTATCTCATTTTAATTTCAGAAATATCTCTGTCAAAAAATACGAGAAAATTATTTTTAGACACAACGATTATTTGTTGAAAGACTTTGATACCTGTGGTGACAGGTAGAACGCCTTTTTAGCACGTAGGAAATTGGTCACGGTCAGCCCACCTCAGTCTCAGGTAGTTAATTCGACACACTTTTTTACGACATCCACCGAGAATAAATAGCCAGTAACCTCCTCGTTAGGCTTCTGGTGTCTGTAACTATTAAGGACCGAAATTTAAAAAAATAACACTTTTTAGCAGAACTTCTCTGTAGTAATTTTTATTAATTTATTTTAAACAAACAAATGTCTTCTATAAAAGATGACTTTTTAAGAAAGTGTCATAGTTTATATTTCAATCAAATAAGATAATTTTATTTTCAAAGAATATTTTAGAACCCAACAAACATGAACTTTCAAACAAAAAATTATTTTTGTACTAAAACAGGGGAATTTCAACTTAAAAAATATTTTTTTTATTAAAATAGTTCAACTTTCAATAAAAGAGATGAATTTTCAACAAAAAATATAAATCATCAAGAAAAAAATGATTTCTTAACAAACTGATTCAAACAAAACGGTTGAATAATCAAGCAAAAAAGAACAATTTTTAACCAAACAGTGACCTTTTCTTAAATAAATATTATATTTCTGCCAAAACAGATGAATTTTGAAATCAAAAATATCAATTTTCAAAAAAATAGTTGAGTTTTCAATTAAAAAAGTTTTCACTTGACTTTTTACGATAAAAATATCAATTTTTGAACAGGAAATAAGTTTCTATGAAAAAATTGAATTTTGAATTCAAAAAGACTAATATTTTTAATTTTAGTTGATTTTTCACAACCAAAATATAAGTTTTAAACAAAAAGCAAACATTTCCTACGAAATAGTTAAATTTTCAGCAAAGCAGTAGAATTTGCAACAAAAAATATGACTGTTCAACAAAATAGTTTAATTTTCAATCAAACAGTTGATTTTGTATCCAAGGAAGATAACATTTATCTCAAAACAAAAGATTTTTTAATTAAAGAAATAAAAATTGAATTTTTATCTAGAAAAAGATTTCACTTATCTTTGCAGTATTATTAAAATATGAAATTTAAACAAAAGGTAATTTTTTCAAAACCTAGCAGAATTTCAAAACAAAAAGTATTACTTTTCTACCAAAATTTTGAATTTTTAACCTAAAAGTTGATTTGTAATTCAAGAAAGATGACATTTCTTCGAGATATTCGAATTTTTTACCAAAAAGCATGACCTTCTTTTAACAATATTGTTAAGCTTTTAACCAAAAAGTTGCATTTTTCTTTAAGAAAAATGAAAATTGTACTGAAACGTTACATTTTTAAATCAAAAAGACAAATGATTAAAAACAAGTTAAATTTAAATCCAAAAAGAATTCAATTTACTTTTCAACCAAAGAATAGGAATTTTAAATTTAATATTTATACTGAAAATATGAAGTTTTTAATAAAAAAGACAAATTATCAGAAAAAATAGTTTTCATAAAAAAAAAATCTCAGTTGACTTATCAGCAACAAAATATGAATTTTTAACAGAAGGTTAATTTTCTAGGAAAAGAATCGAGTTTTTAACTAAAATAGACAAGTTTTTAACAAAACAGTTGAATTTACAACTAAAAAGGATGTCTTTTTAAGAAAATTGTTAAATTTTCAAACAAATAATAAAATTTATAACTCAACTAAAAATATAAATCTTTAAGCAACAAAAAAATGATTTCGTAACAAACTGATTTAACCAAATTTTATAGACAAAACAGTTGAATACTCAACCAAAGAATATTAATTTTTAACCAGAAAGTTGCAGTTTCATGTAAAAAATATGATATTGCTACTAAAGCAGATGAATTTTTAAATCAAAAAAATAAATCTTGAAAACAAATTTTTAAATTTCCCGTTAAAAAGATTTCAGAGATGAAATTTCTTTAAAAGCAGATGAATTTTGATAAAAAAAAAAACAATTTTCGAAAGAATAGTTAAATTTTCAACAAAACTGTAGAATTTTGAATAACAAAGTATGACTTTCGAACAAAATGGTTTTCTTCTGAACCAAAACTTTGAATTTTTGTCTACGGAAAATCAAAATTCTACTAAAGCAGGTGAATTTCTGAATGAAAAAGACAAACTTTAAAAAAGGAGTTGAATTTTCATTGAAAAATTTTCAACACAAAAATAGGAATCTCAAACAAAAGTTTAATGTTCTACGAAAAGAGCTGAATATTTAACTCAAGAAGGTAAATTTTTAATAAAACATTTGAATTTGTAACCGGAAAGGATAAATTTTCAAAAAAATTGTTAAATTTTTAAGCAAATAATAATAAAATTCATAAGTAAAAACATAATCTTCGCGAGATATTTTTTGTTAACTTGTAAAAATTATGTACATAATAAATCGTAACAAATTGTCTTGACTCCCCCCCTCTCCCCCATCTTTGAGCTGTTACGTAATTTAAATACCATTCCAAACTTCAGTTAATGGCGATAAGTATATTTTCAATTTAATAGTGCATAAATTCAGATTCAGATTTAAAAAATGCAAAAATAATTGGCTACCAAGCAAGAAAGTGATGGATCGATTGCGGATTTGGAATTAAACTCACATTGGTGCGTGGGGAGGAGTAAGTTTCTGTTGATTTACATGGCAACCACTCGTACCTCGTTCCCCTCGAATTCACAAAACTTTTTTCATTTAAAGAAGTTCGAGCAGGTTAAAATGCCATCGACGACTTTTTCGACAACCACCCCAAGGCCCTTGCTTCTTTCTGTTTCGAAGGGAGATTGTAGGTAATTGCGTTCACCAAGGCAAACCGAGATTTTCAGTGATACAGAACTTATCGAGCCACATAAATTCGACGAGGATTTACTTGAGATTTTTTTATTCGTGCATCCTTAAAGGGAGTTTTATTAGGATCTTGACAGTGAAGGGACTGTTGTATACAGGTTGTCCCTAGGTCAGGGAAACGTCAGGGAATTTAATTGGTCAGGGATCATTTGTCTGTTGATCTCGGGTGGAAGGGCAAATTTATATTCAGTCCGAGCCCCCTGGATAAATATTATCAAGGGACTAAATCTGCTAAAGTTGATGTAACGGTGGATGATGTAAAGGAAAATCAAGAGTGGATCGAATCTCTGCGGTTATTGTTCATCGAGTACTTAGCCTGACGGCGTACGGATTTGAGAAGAGTGTATAGTCGTGTCGAGAGAGGATCAGTAACCGATATAGAGTTTGAAACATGTCCGTTCTACCGAGATAACCAAGGGGTAGTTTTGGGGAGGATAGACGATTTCAGATCCGCCCCTATCTAGGTTGTCCCTGGCGTGATGAGAAACAACGAGCCCAGTAGGATGCGACGGTTCTGGATAGGTACTGGCAGTAGGACCTTCCCACGGCTATCTCCCTAATCTAAAAGAGGATAGCACCTCGTTATTCGGGTAACTTTGGTTACTTGAGAGCGTTGATGTTGCCTCAGGTGCTTTCCAACCCACACTGACCATTGCGGTTCACTGAACTTTCAACTACTCCTCAGCTTCGAGATTCACTTCCTTTCGCTTTAAAGGACTTTTTCTATTCCCGTTTCCATTCCGACATCTCTCTGATTTTCCTGAAAATGTCGCTTCTCACTTTAATCAAACAAGCGCCATCCATTTATCAGGATGGCGATTTGACCGGGAAATGACCGAGAAATGACCGGGAACTTTATTGACCGGAAAACCCGGGAAATTACTTTGAACCACAAGAAAGTTGATTAAAATTGATTATTAATGTATTAATTTTTATTATTTATGAGGGTGGCGATTTGGCCGCGAACTTCACTGACCGGGGAAAACCTGGAAATGAGCGGGAATTCACTTTTGAAAATTCAAGTTTTTATTAGGGTGGCGACTGGATCGGTAAACAGGGAAAAAACGGGGATTGACCGGGAATTTAATTTAAAAATCGGGATTTTACTAATCAAACAAGCGCCATACATTTATCAAGATGGCGATTTGACCGGGAAATGACCGAGAAATGAGCTGGAACTTTATTGACCGAAAAAACCGGAAAATTACCGGGAAATGACCGAGAATTGAATTAAAAACCCGGAAAATTACTTTGTACCACAAGAAAGTTGATTAAAATTGATTATTAATGTATTAATTTTATTACGTATGAGGGTGGCGATTTGGGCGCGAATTTCACTGATCGGAAAAAACCTGGAAATGACCGGGAATTCACTTTTGATCGTAGGAAAGTTCAAGTTTTTATTAGGGTGGCGACTGGATCGGTAAACAGGGAAAAAACGGGGATTTACCAGGAATTTAATTTAAAAATCGGGATTTTACTAATCAAACAAGCGCCATCCATTTATCAAGATGGCGATTTGACCGGGAAATGACCGAGAAATGAGCGGGAACTTTATTGACCGAAAAAACCGGGAAATGACCGGGAATTTAATTTAAAACCCGGGAAATTACTTTGAACCACAAGAAAGTTGATTAAAATTGATTCTTAATGTATTAATTTTATTATTTATGAGGGTGGCGATTTGACCGGGAACTTCACTGAACGAGAAATACCTGGAAATGACCGGGAATTCACTTTTGATCACAGGAAAATTGAAGTATTTATGAAGGTGGCAACTTGACCGGGAACTTTATTGGCCAGGAAATGACGGGGAATTTACTTTTGAATGCCGGAAAATTCAAGTATTTATGAGGGTGGCGTCTTGACCTGGAACTGACCGGAAACTTTATTTACCGGGGAAAAATCAAGAAATGACCGGGAATTTACATTTGATCGCATGAAAATTTGAGTATTTATGAGGGTAGCGACTTGACCAGTAAACAGGGGAAAACGGAGATTGGCCGGGTATTTAATTAAAAAACCGGGAATTTACTTTTGATGGCAGGAAAATTATATATTTTTGAGTATGGAGACTTGACCGGGAGACCAGGAAATGACCGGGAATTAAATTAAACACCAGGAATTTACTTTTGATCATAGAAAATTTAAAGTTTTCAGTATTTTAATAATTTTGTTCAATTTCGAAAAGTAAGTTTTATTTTATCCACAATCGCTAATTTTTCAGTTTATCTCTATTTTTTCAAATTGAAGCATAATTTATTATTAAGGTCTAATTAATTTTTTATTATAAGGAAAACCTTTTGCAATTTTTTTCTCTGAGATTTTTCAATTTTGTTCTGAAAATAGATTTATCACAAAAAGAATTTAAAAGAATTCCTGTTTCAACTCAGAATTTTCAACAGCTGGAAAATTTTCTCTTTCAAATTTTACACGAAAAAAGTACTTCAAGTAGCTTTTAAAGTAGTATTTCAAAGGAGAAATATCTCTCAATTATAATAGCAAATTTTGTTACATTCATTTTGCCGAATTCATCTTTCTGTAGTAAAAATTCAAGGAAATAATTCAAAGTTAAATATTTTTATTAAAAATAACTTTTTTTGGTTGGAGATTCATCATTCTAATTGAAAATTTATCTATGATAGAAAATGTAACTACATTGTTGAAAGTTAATTTTTCAACAAGAAATTCAACCACTCCAATTGAAAATTTAACAGTTTTTTTGGAAAATCCGTTTTGTCGCTGTTAAGAATTATATTTTCAACAGAAAACTTCACCATTCTTTTTTTGGTGTAAAATGGATATTTTTAAAATGAAAAATGATCAATTTTGTTGAAATTGGATATTTTTTATTTAAAAATTAAACTAGTTTTTTAAAAACTTATGTAATTCATGCAAAATTCGCCTTTTTAGTAGAAAATTAATCTTTGTGGTTTAAATTCATCTTTTTGGTCCATTTTTTGTCAAAAATTAATCTTTTTTTGTTCAAAATTCAATAATTTGAATGGAAATTAGTCTTATGGGTTGGAAATAAAATTACTTGGTTGAAAGTGAGACTCTTTTCTTAAACATTAATTTTTTGTTGTTGTTTAAAATTCATAATTTCAATTAAAAATTAATTCCTTATATTTATATATGAGTTATTTCATTTAAAACTTGTTTTTTCTTTGAATGAAAAAGAATTTGTCTTGCTAAAAATCTGATTATTTTGTTTGAAAATTTGTTTCTTTTTTGGTAAAAATTTATTATTTATTTGAACTAAAAATTTAACTATTATTTTAGTTGAATAATCCATTATTTTAGTTAGAAATTTATCTTTTTGATTAAACATTAATTTTTTGATTTAAAATTGAATTATTTAAGTTTTGGTTCGCAAATGATATTTTTTTATAAAAATTAATTTCTTGTTCTGTTGAAAATTAAACTATTGCAGTTGAAGATTCATTCCTTTAGTTGCAAACTCATTTTTTCATTTGAAATTCCACAATTCTATTTGAAAATTCAGCACTCAGGTTGAAAATTGAACTATTTTCTTGAAATTCTGTTATTTTTTGTTGAAAATTAATTTTTAAAAATAAAAGTTTATTTATTGCATTTTTTTTCTAAAAGTTAATATTTTTTAGTAGCAAATTTAGATATTATTTGAGCGTGAAAAAAAAAATCTGACCGGAAAAAACCGGGAAATGACTGAGAATTTGAAATCGTCCTCGGAATCGACACACTTTTTATTCTACTCCGCGTGTCCCAGACTCAGGTTTCATGTCATTTTTAATGAAAATAATTTAGATATGTTTAACTTTTTTAAATTTACCGAAAGAAAATCGGTACATCGTGATTTTTTCTGTAAAAAAAAATATAGAAAACAAAATAATTTTCTAATTTTTACAACGCTGCAGAATTTTTCGCACAGTAGACGTCACACTGTCAATATTTGGGATCTGAAAAATATTATCTCTGGTCGGATGTTTCTCTTTCAAATTTTCAATTAATTTTTTTCCCGGGGGAAAAGCAAGCTTGAAAGTTGCAGCAAAAAGGAGAATACAATTTTTCCGCAAACAGAAGCATAGTAGTGCATATTTTATATCCAGAGTGTATTATGCAGTGTAGAAAATGCCCGCCTCTCCCTTAATATACGTAATTTTTGGATTAATTCAAAAAATTTTAATTTATAAATTTATTTTAAACAAAAAATGTATTCGTTACTATGTAAGATGGCTTTTTAACAAAATGATTGAATTTTCAACAAAATAATTAAATTTTTAATATGATAGTTGAATTTTCAACATAAAGCGATAAATTACTAACAAAAATGCGTCATAGTTTATATTTTAATCAAAAAAGATTAAATTTATACAAAAAAAAAAAAAACAGAATTTTAATACCAAAAAGACGAATTTTCATCAAATTAAGATTTGACACTCAAGAAAGAAATAAAACCAAGAAAAAGACAAAAAATACGAATTTTCAGAAAAAAATTAATTTTCCACGAAACTGATGCATTTTTACTTAACAAAATTAAAATTTCAAAAAAAGAAAAAATTAATTTCAATCGAAAAAAGGTTTTTATGATTAAACAATTAAATTTTCAAGCCTTCAATAAAAAAATTTTACAATGCAGTTCAACTTTTACCCAAGGAGTTGAATTTTCAATTAAACAAAAATAGATGATTTCTTAACAAATTGATTTAATCGAATATTTCGAACAAAATAGTTGAATACGCAAGCAAAAAGGAATAATTCTTGAATTAAAAAGTGGCATTTAATTAAAAAAATGAAATTTCTACCAAAACAGATAAATTTTTCAATCAAAAAGATAAATTATCAAAAAAAATTATAGTTCCATTTTCTGTGAAAAAAGAATTCAGTTGATTTTTCACTATCGGAATATTGATTTTTAAAGAAATATTAAGTTTCTACGAAAAAATTAAATTTTTATTCTAGAAAGGCGAATTTTTAACCAAAAAGTTTGACTTTTTATCAAAATTGTTTAATTCTCTACCAACTAGTTGAATTTTTATCCAAAAAAGATTAAATTTCTCCTCAAACAGATGAATTTTTTAATTAAAAAGATAAATTTTAAAAACAACAAAATGGTTGAATATTCTTCCAAAATAAGATTCCAGTTGACTTTTCAAGGTCAAAATATGAATTTTTTAACAAAAAAATAAATTCATGCAAAAAAATTAAATTTTAAATCCAAAAAGAAGAAATTTTAATTTAAAAAAAGAATGTTTAAAAAAATAATTGAATTTTAATCGAAAAAAGATTTAAGTTTTCCTCTCAACGCCAAAATATTAAATTTTAACAAAAAGTAAATTTTCTACGAAATAAGTTAAATTTTCAACAGAACAGCAGAATTTTCAACCAAAAAATAGGACTTCAATAAAAAATTAATTTCCCATGAAACTGATGAATTTTTACGAAGAATTTTTATCTAAAAAAGATCAATTAAAAAATGGGAAATTTACATTTTCGGTTTAAAAAAATTAATTTTAAACCAAAAGAAAGGCTGTTTGATTAAACAATTAAATTTTCATCCAAAAAAATTTAAAAAAATTTTTACTATGTAGTTCAATTTTACCTAAGTATGTGAATTTTCAATTAAACAAAAAAATTAGTTCCTTAACTAATTGATTTAATCGAAACCTTCCAACAAAATAGAAGAATACTAAAGCAAAGGAGAATCATTTTGCAATCAAAAAGTGATATTTTTATTAACAGAAAATTAAATTTCTACTAAAACAGATGAATTTTTTAATCAAAAAGATAAACTAAACACAAATAGTTCAATTTTCTGTTAAAAAAGACTTAACTTCAGTTTTGACGATCAAAATGTGAATATTTAAACAAGAATTAAGGTTATATGAAAAAATTTAATTTTCAATCCAGATAGGCGAATTATTAATCAAAAAGGGTGACTTTTCAAGAAAATTGTTGAAAGAAAGAGTAAATTTATTCTAAAACAGATGAATTAGAAAAAAACTTTTAAAAAATAGTTAAATTTTTACCCAAAAAGGATTCCAGTTCACTTTTCAACACGAAAATCAGAATATTTGAATTTTTAAGCAAAGAGTATGAATTTTCAACAAGATTCTTAAATTTTCAATCAATTATTGCATTTTTTTCGAAAAAAATTTAAATTCTACTGAAACAGGTGAATTTTTTAAACCAAAATGACAAATTTTCAAAATAAGTTTTGAGTTTCATCCAAAAATTATTTGAGTTTGACTTTTTAACGTAAAAATATATGAATTTTAAACAAAAACCTCCGCCTAAAAAAAGCTTCACAAAATTTCTAAACACACCCCCCCCCCCCCCCTCGTCTTTGAGCTGTTATGTAATTTAAATACGGCCTCTTATAAATCTCAGCGAATTCCAAGAAATTCTTTTTTATCGGGGGGGGGGGGGGGGGTTAAAATAATAATAACGTTGGGTATTGGACACGGCTGAGGTGGTACCCTCGTAATTTCCGGGGACCATATGCCGAAGTGTGGCTGGAACGAAGCCAGAATGTGAAAAGGACCCCGCTTCTAATCCGCTACCATTAGTTATGGAGGGGATTTATTCAATTGCCGATTTAAAATCGTACCCCATTTTTAATCAAAACCCTCTAACTGCAGTTGGTTTATGACGATAAGGTCACATTGTAAACAGGCGCCAGAAGCAATAGGCACGTTCCTAGGGTTTTTACGATCCATAAAATTGAAGAATGAATTAGAAAATTTTAAATGCGAATAATTTTCTTCCTTGCTACATTTTCGGTTTTAAAAGGTAACTTTTTCACTTCAGCTACAGAGAATAAAAGTCGCAGGAGGCATCGCTTCACCCATCTCTATTTATCTTTGTGCCTATAACGAGGTGGCTATTGAAATGAATAAAAAAAAATGAAAAATAAACATTTCCGCAGTGACTTTATACAAACAATTTTTCGCCGGATTTCGTACGATTCACTGGCCTAGATCTTATACCTGAATCGTGATAAAAAGATGCACTTTTGGTGTATAAAATGAGTTCCGCTGATGGAAAAGTAGGTCATGAAAAAGGTCTAGGGCTCTTAGGAGAAAACTCCGTTGATCCGTACGCTACTCGAATTCAATGGATTTTTTCGACACTCGTATTGTGAAACCACAAAATGCACCTCGCTTGGTATTGGTGTTGGCATTATGGATATCGAGGAAGATGGATGCAGGTAATTAAAACTTGAGGGTATCGAGACTGGGTGTGTACTTTGAATTCTAATCAATGGCATGGTTCGGACCGTGGGAATTTTTCAACTTAAAAAAAAGCGAGTTTCTAAAGAAAAAGTGGTGAAAGTAGGCGCCCTGTTCCGTTAAAGTCGTTCAAAACTTCCCCTCACTTCACACTTTACCACGCCTACCTCTGCTCGCTTCCCAGTTAACACTCACCTTTTCGTATTTTCCTTCTCTAACGCTCAGTTCCCTTCTCTAACACTCACTTCCCTTCTCTAAAACTCACTTGCCTTCTCTAACACTCGCTTCCCTTCTCTAACGCGAACTTCCTTTCTCTAACATTCACTTTCCTTCTCTAACGCTAACTTACTTTCTCTAACGCTCACTTCCATTCTCGAGCACTAACTTCCATTCTCACTCACTCACACTCACTCTCATTTACGAACGCTCACTTTCTTTCTCCAACGCTCACTTCCCCTTCCCTATTCACCCTTATTCCTAATCATTTCCCCTAATTAGCTTCCACTCATTTGCACTTCCCTTCACCATTATTTATTTCCCCTCACCTTCCTTCACTTCCCCTCAATTTCCCGACTACCCATCCCCTCATTACCTATCACTTCCTCACCTCTTATGTTTCTTACTTCCCCTACCTCTCCACTCTCATTTTTAGTCACTTCTCCTACCTCCCCCTATCATTTCTAATAACTTCCTCTACCTTCCCTATTTACAGAAGTTTGCTGATCGCAAGTTTTAGTTTCAATTTTAATGATAATAAAACATTTAAAATAGAATTTCCAAACTAGAAAAGCGTGTGCCATTTAAATTAAAAACATTAGAAACTGAACAATTTCATGAGTATGTATTCTAACTTTTAATTTTTCTTACCTCTCACTTCCTCACCTCTTATTTTTCTCACTTCCCCTACCTCCTCAACCTCATTTCCCTTCACTTCCCCTACCTTCCTCTCTCATTTCCAATACTTTGCTTTAATTTCCCTACTTACAGAAGTTTGCTAATCTCTAATCTTAGTTTTAATTTTAATGACAATAAAACATTAAAAATTAAATTTGCAAACTTGACAAGCTTGTGCCATTTGAATTAAAAACATTAAAAATTAAATAATTTCCAATTTCATGAGTCTCTGTGCAAATTTTTAATTTTTTTTACTTCCTCACTTCTTATTGTTCTCACTCCCCCTACCTCCCCTCCCTTATTTCCGGCCACTCCCCCTTCTCCCTCTCTCATTTTCCGTCACTTCCCCTACCCCCTCTCATTTCCAATAACTTCCTCTACCTTCCCGAATTACAGAAATTTGCTAATCGCTAATCATAGTTTCAATTTTAATGATGATAAAATATTTAAAGTGGAATTTCCAAACTAGAAAAGCTTGTGCCATTTGAATTGAAAACATTAAACATTAAACAATTGAAGTTTTTCCTTGAGAATTCATCTTTTTAGTTTAATATCCAACTGCTTCCTTGAAGTTTGCAGTTTGTTAAAAATTCGTGCTTTTTATTGAAGATTAATTTTTTTAAATTAAAATTAAACTAATCCATTTTTTGACTTAAAATTGAGCTTACCCATTTTTGACTAAAAATTGATAGATTTTGATTGAAAAATTAATTAATAAAGTTTTTCTTAAAAATTCATCTTTTTGGTTTAAAATTCAATTATTTCTTCGAAGTTTGCACTACTTTGTTGAAAATTTGAGTTTTTTTTATGGAAGATTAGTTTCATAAACAATTTTCTTGTTTACTTGAAAATTCAACTGTTTGGTATAAACTTTAAATGTTTTGTTAAAAATGCAGCTATTTTGTTAACAATTAAATTTTGTTATTGAAAATTTTACTCTTTTTTAAGGGTTGTATTTAGGTTCTAAATTTTAACTATTTAAAAAAAATTAACTTTTTGTTGAAAATGTTACACCATTGCAGAAAATTCGTTTCTGTTGGCTTAAAAATTAAAGTACTTTGGTTAAAAATTCAATTATTTTTACGAAAATTAATTTTTTTGTTGAAATTGCAAATAGTAGGTTTAAAATAAATTTCTTAGTAAAAAAATGGCCATCTTGACTTGAAAATTTAACAATTTCGTTTAAAATTTAGCAATTTTGTTTAAAATTTAACAATTCTGTTTAAAATTCAACTATTTTGATGAAAATTAATTTGAAAATTCATCTCTTTTGGTTATTATCTTCTATTAAAATACAACTGTTTGCTTAAAAATGGCTCTTATGTTGTTTGAGAATACCACTATTTTGTTCGAAATTCATTTTTTTTGTGTGTAGAAAAAGAATTTTTTTGATTCAAAATAAATCTATTTTTATTGCACAAATTTAAAGCTAAACTTCTTAGTTAAAAATTCAACTATTTATTTAAACGCTTAGTCATTTAATTAAAAAATTTAACTATTGGTTTAAATTCCAATTTTTTTAGGTTGAAGTAAATTTTTTTTAAACAAATTCGACTATTTTGTTGAAAATTTCACTATTTTTTGAAAAAGTATCTTTTTGCTATAAAAAATTAAATTACTTATTAAAAAAAAGTCAACAGTTTGTTTGAAAACTGATTTTGTTGCTGAACATTTATCTTTTTGATCGAAAATTAAACTATATGATAGAAATGAACTTGTTGTTGAAAATCATATTTCCGGGTTGAAAATTCAATTCTTTTGTGGAATTTTTTCTTTATTTAAACAATTAACTGTTTTGATATAAAATTCAATTTTTGGATTGAAATTGAACTTTCTTTTATAAAAAATTCGTTTTCTTGGCTTGAGAATTTAACAATTTGATTGAAAATTGAATTAATGAATTCGGTATGAAAATTAAACTATTTTGTAAAATTTTCTTTTGTCGTTTGTTTGAGAATTCAACTATTTGTTTTAAAATTAACATTTTTGTAGAAAATTCATATTCTTGAATTGAAAATCCAAATTGTTTCGTAGAAAGTTATTTTTTTTTTACATTTCAATATAGATGAGTAAGACCGGTTATAATTAAAAATTCCTACCTTACCGACATAGATACCATTCTACAGCTTAAGTGGTTCGTGTCCGTGCTAAGTCAAGCTGCTAGCTCAAGCAGTTCGTAACTAAATTTTTACGGTTTGTTATGATTTTAATGACAACTAAAATTTACGTTGCAAAATTCGTTAATCATAATCTCAAAGTATAATGTGATGACGTCATCAAGAGCATTCTGGAAATTTAGCAAGGACACGAACCACTTAAGCGGTAGAACTGGCTCGATGTCGGCAAGGTAAAATTTATAATTAGAAGCAGCCTTACTCATCTACTAATGAATTCAATTTGGCACCGTGAATTAATTTTATTCAAACAAATTTCTTCCCCTATTTTTATTAAAAAAAAACCTATTTCCCCTATTTTTAAATCATTTTGAGCTGTAAAGGCTGATATTATTATACTGTTTTTTCTAAAACTTTGAGGTAGGTCATGAAGTGGTAATGAATAAAATGGCGATTCTTGTCGTCCCTCGAAAGCCCCAAATTCAAATGGATGACTTCCGGTCCGAGCGGACGTTAAACGTTATCTCATTCTACTAACAACCCCGACTTGATGATTGTATCGGTCTTTTCGAGTCAAAGAACTTTGTTACGAGAAATTCATTCCTTTATGAGAATCCCAAGCTATATAATTTCAAAGTAGCCATAGGGTGTAAGTCTATCAACTAAATGAATCTCTCTCACCCCAAAATTTCCCAGCAACGAGCACGCCGTAAATAAAGTGGCTTTCGCCGGATCGATAAAAAAAGCTGACCGAAGAAAATCTGCGGGTTGAAGAACCAGAAAGTTGTAAATTCGTCGTCCCGAGATTATTTTAATTATTATTCAAAACTGATTTAAATTATTTAAATACACTAGATTAATTTACGCAGCTGCTGCTGGGCATTTGAGATCCTGATATGCCTTTTTAGAAAAAAGGAAAACATAAGTTCACTGCGCCGTTATAATTCAACAGGACATTTTGTGGTTCGTTGACGCCCATGACCACAACTGCTTCGAACGCAATCGAGAAACAGGGAGTGCGCAGTTGCTGACTGCGCACTTTTAGTGACAACTTATATTTCTGTTACAATTTTGGAATTTTAGGGAAAAAATTTCAATTTTTAGATAGAGTTTTAGAAAACTTTCTGACAATATAAATATACTTGGGGTTCCGATGTACCTTTTTATAAAAAGGAAAAAGTTATATTACGGCGCCTTTATAATTCGAAACAACATTTTGTGGTGCATTGCCGCCCATGACCACCAAGAGGCAAATAATTGCATTATCTTCTATCTTATTGCAAAAATAATTCTTTATTTAACCGAGCTTCTAGTTCGTTGATGTTAGTCGCGATTTTAACACTTTTTTTGGTTTCGTCTTCTCGTGCAAATTTTGAACCCTTTTTCATGCTTGATATAATTTAATATCGAAAAAAAAGGTTTTTTTGCATCCTTTTAATTCAACACAACCTTCTGCATTGGTTTGCCGCTCATGATTACAACCAACATACTGTTTCCGTTTCGAATGCAATTAAGAAGCGAGGAGTGCGCAGTTGTCAACTGCGCAGTTACGAGTTGCGCAGTTGTCAAATGCGCACTTACGAATTGCGCAGTTGCTAATTGCGCACTTACGACCTGCGCACTTTTTTCGGTCACGGTAAATTTGATTTCTGTTAAGATTCGGGAGTTTTAGGAAAATATTTATAATTTTTAGATATTGTTTTTGAATGTTGATAAAAATTAAGTAAATTTACTATAAAAATTACTGAATATCGCTTTCTGCAGCCTAGTTTTGTAAATTTCAGTTACATGATTATCCGAAATTTTCCAGCAAAGAATACGCTGTAAATAAAATGGAATTCGCCGGATCGATGACAAAAATTGACCGCACAAAGTCTGAGGGTTGATGAAGCCGAAAATAGTAAATAGTAAACTCTTCGTCGCGAGACGATTTTAACTATTATAATATGTGATGAAGTCGACGAAAGCTTTTTATAAATTGAGCCTCCGTTTTTATGTCGTTCATTATGGCGAGTTTATTTGAAATATCAACTCACTTTTATACGATATTTTAGGTGTCTAATTTATTATGTCAAGCTAATTTAAAATAAAATTTATTTTTATAAATGCGAGATTTAAAAAATTATATATTAATTTGGCATAATGATGATTGAAAATAAAATTTTTTGTTGGATATTTAGTTGTTTTGTAGAAAAGTCTCCTTTTTGGCTGAAAAATCAAAAAATTTTAGCAGAAAATTTAACTGTTGGGTTGAAATTTGATCTATTTTGAAATTTTTTTAACTATTTTGGCATAAAATTCTACTATTTGGTTGAAAGTCAACTCTTATATTGAAATCGACTGTTTTCTAAAAATTCTTTTTGCGTTAAAAGTTTAACAATTTTGTAAGAAAATTCAACTATTGGGTTGAGAATTAACTTTTTTGTTGAGAATTAATATTTTCTGGTTAATAATTCTACGAATTGGTTGAAAATTGACTTTTTCTTGAAGATTCTGATTTTTTTAATTGTTTTGCAGAAAATTGTTTTTTTTTTTTTAATTAAACATTAAACTGCTTTAATTGAATATTAAACTATTTTGTTGCAAATTTATTGCGTCGTTGAAAATTTACCGATTTGGTTGAAAATGAAGTGTGTTGGTAAAAATTCATATTTTTGAAATGAAAATTGAGTTGTTTTGTAGAAAATTATTTTTTTTATTTAAACATTGAACTTTTTAAATTAAATATTCAACTTTTTTGTTAAAAATTAAATTTTTCCTTGAAAATTCAAATGGTTGGCTGAAAAATTCAACTGTAGTTAAAATTATTTTTATTTTTATTCAGTTTTATTCAAAAACATTCGTTTTTTTAACTTAAAAATTCAATTATTTGGCTTAAAATTTAATTGTTTTGTTAAAGCTTAATCCTTATATGAATGTAACTTAAAAAGTGAACAATTTTAATAATAATTCAAGTATTTATTTATAAATTCAAAAATTTTGTTAAAAGGTCCTACTTTTTCTTGAAGTTCAACTGCTCGGTTGAAAATTCGTCTTTTTGGTATGAAAGATCAACCATTTTTTTTCTTGATTAAAAAATCTTTCTTAGTCTAAAATAAATTTTTTTGTTGAAAATTCAATTTTCTTCTAAAATTTTGTCTTTCCATCTTAAAAATTTAATCAACTGGTTGAAAATCCAACTTTTTGGGTTGCAATTTAATTTTTAAGTATGTAACTTAAAATTCAACTATTTTGTTGAGAATTTTATGATTTTGTTGCAAACGAAACAATTTGATTTAAAGATCATCCTTTTTATTTGAAAATACAACTGTTTTTTTTTTTTGAAAATTCATGTTTTAAGGTTTAACATTCCACTATTTGATTAAAAATTAAAAAGTAGGGCAAAAATTCAACTCTTTAATTATAAATTAACTTTTCTGTTGAACATTAAACTTTTTTTAGAAAATTCCTCTTTTTGGATTAAAAATTTAATTATTCTGGTAGAAAATTCAATTATTTAGTTGAAAATTAACTTTTTAATTGAAAATTCAACTGTATTCTAAAAGAATTGTTTTAATGCTTAAAAATTCAAATATTTTGCTTGAAATGCAAATGTTTTTTGTTAAAATTTAAACTTTCTTATGTTACATATTCAATTATTTAGCTGAAAATTAACATTTTCTAGTTGAAAATTCCAATTATTGTTTGAGAACTAACTTTCTTGTTAACAATTTTTTTTTCATTGGGAAACTCAAATTTTTTGTAGACGTTTTTTTTTTTTTTTTAGTTTTGTAGACTCAATACTTTGGTACAAAATTCAAATATTTAGTTAAAAATTAATTTTTTTCTTTTAAATTTAACAGTTTGTTTTTGAATTTAATATTTTAGTTGGAAATTAACTGTTATGTTGAAAATTCACATTTTTTGGTTAAAAATTCAACTGTTTGGTTTGTAGTTGGTTGTTACTTTATAGTCTATCTATTTTGGTTGAATATGCAACAACATTGTTACATTTTTTTTATTGATTTTTTTATATTTATTTTCTTTGATGGAAGATTATCATATCAGTTGAAAATTCAACTCTTTAACCGAAAAATAAATTATTTCCACGAAAACTTTTTTTAAAAAATTTTTTACTCGAGATTTAACTATTTCATTTTTTGCTAAAAACCAGTCGTTTGTTGGTAAAAAATTAATTCTAATTCCCCCTGAGTCCAATGACTCAAAAATAGTTTTTAAACCTTCGGAAATGTGACGATCTTCATTTAAGACAGTCTTAACTAAGAAATGTGATTTCTGAAGCAACTCTGATTGTGCAATCAGAAGAGCATTTCAAGTTCATTATTTCCTAAAAAAAAGTCAGCAGAAGAAAGTGGTCTTGAATAAATTAGATATTACAGAAACGACTTTTGAGTAACTCCGTTCAATACGTGAATGAATATAGATAAGGACACAAGTCTCTTGTTCGAGGGTAGATACGCAAAAGAGCCTTGGGGGGGGGGGGTGAAAAGAGACACTATTCTGTAATACGAACCCCTTTCATTCGATGTCAGCCCTCCTGATACCGTATAAAATATAGCATTGTTCGCGCTCTGTTAGTCTAGAGTGGAACGAGTCTATTTGGAAAGGGGTGGCTTTCTTTCATATGTTAAGCAGATCAGTGTCAGCCTGCGCCAGCGTGACCATAGACACTGTATTTTATCCACTCACACTTTTCAATCACTCATCTTTTCATAAATTCTTGACAAAATCAAATTTTAGTCCATCTTTTTATTTTTTATTTTTATTTCAACAGAAAGGATTATTGTTAACTTATTAGTAGATTTTCTAAACAATTTGTTGAATTTTTATCAAAAAATTTAATTTTCAGACAAAAAGTTAGACTTTCTATCAAAATAGTTAAGTTTTCAATCCAAATAGAGGAACTTTCTACAAAACAGTCGAATCTTCAACAAAAAAGTTGGTTTTTAAATAAATAGTTCAATTTGCACTCAGAAAATATTAATTTTTAACCAAGTAGTTAAATTTAAAAGAAAGCAGGTATTTTGCGACCAAATAGTTGATTTTTCTACGATAATAGTCATATTTTTAATCCTTTCCAATTTTGGAGACAATCTATTAACAAATTTTTTAAACGAGATATAAATAGCGAGTCTACGGTCGTGCTGGTGCCGCCTGACACTGATCTGTTTATCATTTGAAGCATAGGCGCCCCTCTTAATTTTCTAGACGACCAATTAAAAACAATTTTAAACGAGATACTCTAAAATTTGACTTTAGAAATAATTTGTTGAAAGACAATTACTTAAAGTGTGACTGGATGAAATACAGAGTCTACGGTCACGCTGGCGCAGTCTGACACTGATCTGCTTACATGAAAGAAAAGTCCTTTTCATTTTTTTTTCTCGATTTTTCTAGTCATCGGATTTTATCAATGCTTAAACCAGAATACACTGAAATTTTATTTTGACAATAATTTATTGAAAAATGAGTCTTTGAAAAGTGTGATTGCATAGAATACAGAGTCTACGGTCACGGTGGAGGAACCTGACACTCATCTGCTTAGCATGTGAAATAAAGTCTCCCTTTCTAACTTTTCCTTTTTAATTTTCTTAGGCCTCCAATTAAAAAATGATTTAAACAGAATACTCTAAAATTTGATGTTGGAAATCATTAAAATTTAATAATTTTTTGGCTTTATTTTGAACTGAATTGTTACATTTTTGGTTTGAAACTAATTTATACAACTAGAAATTTAACTTATTCGATTTTTGGTTAAAAATTGATCTTTTCAAGTTCAAAATTAAACTGTTTGGTTGAAATGGTTTTATTTAAGAATTCAAGTACTTGGTTTAAAACTGATGCATTTTGTTGATAATCATTCATCTTTTTTGTTTAAAATTAATTATCTTTGTTAAAAAAATCAACTTTTTGGTTGAAAATTTAACTCTTTCTTAAAAATTCATGTTTTTTTAAGATTCATCAATTTAGTTTAAAAATCATTTCTTTGTTTACAAACTGAAGTGCTTTTCGAAAAACTAGTTTTTTTGTTGTAAAAAAATAAACTATTGAGTTTAAGGTGGAACTTATTGGTAAAAAATTCAGTTTTTATTGCTGCAGATTCATCATTTTAGTTGGAAATTTATTTCTTTGTTTAACAATTGAACTTTTTTTTTAAAACTCGTGTTTTTGTTTGTTGAAAAATCAACTATTTGGTTAAAAGTTGAACTGCTATGTAAAAAATGGATTTTTTAAGGTTGAGGATTCATCAGTTTAGTTCAAAATTCATATTTTTGGATCAAAAATTCAGCTGAATTGTAGAAATTACGTCTATCTAGTTAAAAAAAATAATTCAAAAATTGGGTAGAAATCTGAACTAACCAATTTTTTGTTAAAAATTCATATTTTTGGTTGAAAATTAAACTATTTATTGGACAATTTAAATATTTCGTTGGAAATTAAATATTTGTTGCTAGAAATACATTTTTTATTCGAAAATGTTACTATTCCATTTTTGGTTGAAAATCATTCCTTTCTAATTTGAAAATTCCAAAATTTGGTAGACAACTAATGTAATTTGTTGAAGATCATATTTTTGGTTGAAATTTCACATTTTCAATTCAAAATCAATCTATTTGTTTCAAAATTCAACTATCTATTTACCAATTTATCTATTCTGTTAGAAATTAATTTTGTTTGTTAAAAATAAATCTTTTATCTAAAAATATTGCTATTTTAATATTGAATTTATAAATATTGTATGTGTATACCTAATGCTTTCGACTGAAATAACCGGATGTAAAAAAAAATTGTTTCAGTCTGAATAAATGATTGAAAAGAGGAAAACTTGAAAAAGTAAGTGAGCTCTCATACACGGCTTACGAAATTCAGAGATGTTATAGCAGAGTTATCATAAGTGAAAAAATAAAATTCTACCGAGAGACTCGACGCTTCGGCGAGCGCGCGTTTTTGTGCGTTAATCGATCGTAAGCGCCAGCATTAATCCTCTTTCTCTCTGTTTTCAGAGCATGTACGAGAATTCAGCTGTGGGATGCTATATTACAGAACTCTTTACCTGGATAGCAAAAGGGATGTTCTCTACGTCGGAGCAATGTGAGTAACATTATTAAAAAATAAAAAATTATTACTTTTCATACCGACAGAAAGGGAGTAACAAGCATGTACGTAAAAACGTAGCTACCGGAAGAAAAATATTTATGGAATACTGTGTCAAGTTTCTTTCCCAAGTCATGTTAATTTTTAATTCCGAGTCTCGCCTTTCCAGCTCTCATTGCTTTTGTTGGAATTTTTTGTTAACATTCCCGTTTATTCTTTATCAGTCTTATTTAAGAGGAACAACATTTTCCTTAGATTATAAATAAATAGTATCTTATGTTTGGAAGCTGGCAGAACAAAACGTGTCAACCCACATTTTTCGATAATAAAATTATTAGAAAGTTGACGCTCTTTCCCCTACGCTTCACTTTGCGAAAAATGAATTAGCGTAAACAGCTTCAAGGTTATTTATAATCTCAATATTAAGCTTGAACATGTGAGAGTCATATTGTCACTGTCTGATGCTGAGGAGGATGAGAAGGATGAGGAAGGGGAGGAGGAGGAAGAGGAGGAGGAGGAGGCAAAAATAAAAGGAGGATGAAAGGAGGAGGAAGGATGAGGAGGAAAGAGGAAAAGGACACTATCTCATCTTTCACGATTGAACAGCCATCAATAAGTGACAAGATGACTTCCACATGTTCAAGCTTAATTGAGATAATAAATAACCTTGAAGCTGTTTACGCAAATTCGGTTATTACAATTCCGCAATATTATTTTCTAGCGTCATCAGGACCCTCCGAGAACCTTTTAGGCTAATTCTTTTTACTGTGCCACCCTTTATTTTGATCAAAATAGTTATTTAAATTAAAAAGAATAAAAATTCGTGTTTTTTTCTGTAATTGTAATAAAAAAATATGCAAATAAGTATTGACGGGAAAATTCGTTCGACAAATTACCATCGTAAAATTTTCCGATAAATCTCGTGTCTCCGCACGTCGCGACGCCCACTTCCGCACAAAGCGTGTGATGAATACGAAATAACTGCTACAGGTTTTCGTCGAAGCTAATGTAAGCCAAGTGTGGTACAACATCAATTTTTCTAAAGTATCAATTTTTTCGCCCACAAATTGTTGACATTTTTTATCGAGTAAGTTATTTATTTACCATTTAATGTCAAATGTGAACCATTCTATAAATGTTAAAACAAATTTTCAACTAATAAGTCTTTACACGCCGAAAGAATTTTTTTTGTAAATTTAACTAATCGATTATTAAAGCTGTTTTGTTTTAATTCAAATTTTTTTGTTCTAGTTCTTCAAGTTATAAAAATAATATTCTGATCTAAAAAATGCTGACAATTTAATTTAAACTGATTCATTTAATCTTCTTAGTTCAAATCAAGAACATGACTAAACATTTTTTAAATATTTTTTGTTTTGTTTATTGTGAATTATTTTATTAAGAATCAACGAAATTCTAAAAATTAACTCTGAAGGTAATATGGTAAAATTAAAATTTTACGTATTTTAAATCGTTCTTATCTTTAAAAACAAAAAAATCTTAATTGAATATAGCAAAATATTCTTTCATTTAAAAAAAGGTTTCCTTTAAAGCAAACCATTCCTTTAATTCAAATTGAAAAAGCAACCAAGAAATTTCTTCAAATAGAAGAAAATCTCTTTTCATTGTAGCTTTAGTTAAAACATTTTAATTTCTAGGTCTTCTAATTTTTTAATTTAATTCTTAGATGAAATCATTTATTTTTTAAATACAATTTCAAAAAGATTTTTAAATTGAATAATTTTGATGTAAAATAGTTTTAAACTGAATAATTTAAAATTAATAAAGTCGTCATAAATTGTTAAAATTTCACAATTATATTTAAAATTTAGCAACATTTGAATGGAAGATTTAAAAAAACAATTTGAAACTTAGAACGCTGAAAAGGAAAGAATTTTAGATTTTAAATTTATAAATTAGAGAATTGTAACTAATTGCAAATTAAAGTATCCATAATTAGAGTACGTAATCAGAATCTTTCAATTTTGTTTCGAATGTTTATAATTAATATTTTTCTTTTCTAAGGATTAAATTTGTAAGACATGAAATTTGAAATTTCAAAATTTTTCAGGTTTACAATGACAAATTAATTTTCAAAGGTCTATTGTAGAATTTTAGGCACCTAAAATTAAAAATTTCCTGTTTTTTTCAAAGTCCATCTCTAGGTATACATTTCATTTTTTAAATTGAAAATTAATTTTTTGCAAATTAAAATTTAACCATTCCTGATGAAGATTCAGAATTTTTGTAATCATTTTTATGGTTTGAAATGTTCTGTATTTCAGTTAAGAATACATCTTTTAGTTTAAAATTAATTTTTTTCGTTAAAAATTAATGTTCTTTTATTGAAAGTTCATCTATTTTATAAAAAGTTCCTTTTTTCTCTCAAAAGTTCAACAATTTGGATAAACTTGATTCTTTCTTTACTAAGAAAACCTTTATTTGTTGAAAATTGTGTTTTCAGTTGTAAATTTCATCTTTTTGGTTTAAATTTAATTTTTTGTGAAAAATTCTACATTTTTTGACGGAATAAACTCTTTTTTATTTTAAATAAAAATATTTTTTAATTGTAAGATCGGCTATTTCCTTTTTTGTTTCGAGTTAGTGTTTTTTTTTAATTCAAGTACTTGGTAAAAGTTTAATTACTTTATTAAAAATTCACCTATTATTGTTATTATTATTATTATTATTATTATTATTATTATTATTATTATTGGTTTAGAACCTGAATTCAATTTTTAATTTTTATATCATTTTTTTGGCTGAGTCCCTTTGGTCTCTATTTTAGTAAACAATGCGGCTGTCTAGTTGAAAATTATTTTTTTTTTTTAAATTGAGATTATGTCATTAAAATATTAATTGTTTTACAGAAAATTCTTGTTTTGTTTCGAAAGTTTGAAAATTTGGATGAACTTTTTCTTGTTTATTAACTGAAAAATCTTTTAGTTGAAAATTTGTCTTTTAATTTGGAAAATTTAGCATTATAGTTTAAAGTTCATCACTCTGGTTGCAAATTTTGTAGATTTAGATTTATCAGGCAATAGAACTTTTCCACGTTACACACTAAAAAATGATTAGTTGGGCCAACTATTCAGTTTGTAAGATATGATACTGCTATTTTGTTAGTTAGGACAACCATTTACTCAGTTGTAGGTACTAACTAAATTAGTCATTGCAACTAATTGTATTGTTGTAGGAACTAATAGAATGGCAGTATCTACTAATAAATAAGCAGTGCCATATTTTAATAACTAAATAGTTGGTTCAACTAATCATTTTGTTCACTGCAAAAAGTACAAGATTTCATTAAGTTTAGTAACAAGTAGCAACTGGAATCGTATTTCCAGAAAGGCGAAGCAATTTCATAGACTTGATGATTTCCAAGAGCTTTATTTTCCTAAATAAAAATCGTTTCGTATTTCGAAAGAGGCAGTAAATTCCCGAGATTTTGTTAGTATCCTTACAGACTCGGAGGGCATCCTTAAAGTTGAAATTTGCTGCAGTAGGGGCAATATCAGCTGCAGTAAACTCAGAATTAGGTTTACGGTCGAGCGGAAATTTAATGGGAATTCGTGCAATGGAGCTGACATGAGCTGAAGAGGAGGAATCTTAATCGTTACAAATCATTCGAAGAAACGTCTATCAGCTGTGCTCCTCTTTCTGCAAATTCTTATTGGAATTCGATACGCAGCCGCTGCTCCGCACACCAGGACGAGGATATGTAGGTATCCACGAGACGAGTCCGCGTAAGCACGTGGAACCGAGCCAGAAGCCGGAAACGTTAAAATCGAAGTACCTTCCTCCTTGGAAAATGCAATTTATCGTTACTGCCCTTACCTCTTCGACTCTAACATTTCCACTCTCGTTATAAAGAAGAAGATTAGCTCAAGGCCTTCCTGAAGTTACGCCTCATTTTTACTTTATCACGCTTTTTACATCAACTTCCGGAATTATTGCTCCGTAGCATCATAGACTCAAGAGGAGAGTGGTCCTATGTCGGCACAGTAAGAGAGTAAATAGGGTTTAATGGTGCTTTAATACAAGTTAATTTAGTTTTTCAATTTTGTTTATAAATACAGTAGAACCTTGATTATCCGGTTTTCGATTATCCGAGGCTCCGCGTTATCCGAGGCAACGGTACTCATCCAAGCACTCCGCATTAACCAAGGTGTATGCTCAGATAATACAAAGCATCATTAATAAAACAAATATAGCTGCTACGCCTAATTCTGAATGCGCGCAGTAATGTGCAATTATTAATAAATTAATAAAGATAAATCCACATTCGTAAGTTGTTTACTTTTATTTGCTAAATGTTTATATTTATTTTTCTATTTCAAATATATATTAAAAATGGATAAATCTTCTGAATTTTGTACTTCTTCCGTATTATCCGAGTTTTCGATTATCCGAGGCTCCGCGTTATCGGAGGCAACGGTACTCATCCAAGCACTCCGCATTAATCAAGGTGTATGCTCGGATAATACAAAGCATCATTAATAAAACAAATAAAGCTGCTACGCCTAATTCTGAATGCGCGCAGTAGTTTGCTATTATTAATAAATTAATAAATTAATAAAGATAAATCCACATTCGTAAGTTGTTTACTTTTATTTGCTAAATGTTTATATTTATTTTTGTATTTAAAATATATATTAAAAATGGATAAATCTTCTGAATGTTGTACTTCTTCCGTATTATCCGAGTTTTCGATTATCCGAGGCTCCGCGTTATCCGAGGCAACGGTACTCATCCAAGCACACCTCATTACCCGAGGTGTATGCTCGGATAATACAAAGCATCATTAGTAAAACAAATAAAGCTGCCACGCCTAATTCTGAAGGCGCGCAGTAGTTTGCAATTAGTAATAAATTAATAAATTAATAAAGATAAATTCACATTCGTAAGTTAATTACTTTTATTTGCTAAATGTTTATATTTATTTTTCTATTTAAAATATATATTAAAAATGGATAAATCTTCTGAATTTCGTACTTCTTCCGTATTATCCGAGTTTTCGCTTATCCGAGGTATCTCCCCCCCACATTACCTCGGATAATCGAAGGTCTACTGTATAACGAAAAAAATGACAATTTTTTCTATTTAATTTTCCCGGTTCTCGTCGATATTAAGAAAATTATTGTAATCGCCGAAGTTTAATAAATTTACATTATTTTAAGATATTCCATCATAATACGATAAACAAAACACATTTTTAAAAACAAATTATTTATTGATAATGTGTTTTTTATAATTTTCAAGAATTTAACGTTTTTTTAAGTTATATTAAAAGAAATTTGAATGGAAATAATGGTTTAATGAAAAATAATTCTCTGTATACTATTGTTGTTAATATTATAAACAAATTTAATAAACAAATGCAATATTCAGGCATTTATCGTCGGAAAATATCTTTTTTTTTATATAAATTTTTTTAAATTAGGAACCTTATGATAATTTCAGGAAATTTATCATTTCTTGATGAATTTTATGATTTTATCAAACAAATTTAACAAACAAATGCATTATTCGAACACTTATCGACGGAAAAAATGTTGTTTTTTTCAATGCCAGTCCTTTTAATTGGGAATTTCATGATAATTTCAGCAACATCCATCACTTTTTGATTAATTCTATTTTTTGTTTATCAAATTTAATAAAAAAATGCATTATTCGGACATCTATTGACGAAAAATTCCTTTTTTTTATATGTCAGTCCTTTTAATTGAGAACTTCATGTTAATTTCAGCAACATTCATAATTAGGTCATAAATTTTATGGTTTTTAAAAATAAATTGAATAAACAAATGTATTTTTTGGGCATTTGTCGACGGAAAAGCTCGTTTTTTTCAATGTCAGTCCTTTTAATTGGCAGCTTTACGATAATTTCAGTAACATTCATAATTCGTGGATTAATTTTATGTTTTTGTTAAACAAATTTAATTCAAAAATATATTATTCCAGATTGTAAAATAAAATTTTGAAGAATTTTTAGGATTTGAAAACTATTTAAAATGAAAATAATTTAACTGTTAATTTGAACAGGGAATTTTAAATTCTTCACTAATTGGTAGTTGGAAATGGAATTTATCCAGAATAATAATAATTCTGCCTTGGAGGCGGAAATTTTCCAATTTAAAAAATTCCAAGCTAGTACTGGAAATTTTTGAAAAAGGAAAAAAATCTGAATTAGAACAGGACATTTTTCTTGGAACAGGGAATTTTCAAATTTGAATCAATTCCGAGCTGGAACAGGGAATTTTTTAAAAGAATGAATTCTAAATCTAAGTTGAAACGGGATATTTTCGAAAAAATTTAAATTATAAATTGGAATAGGGAATTTAAAAAAAAATTTAATTCTTAGTTGACACGGATGATTTTCGAAAAGTATTAAAATTCCGGATTTGAACAAGGAATTTCCAATTTTTACTAATTTATAGTTGGAACTGTAATTTATCCAGGAGAATAACAATTCTGAATGGAAAATTGAATTGTTTAAACAGAATTATAATTCGGAGTTAAATTGAGGTATTTTGGAACAAAATTTAAATTATGAATTGAAACAGGAGATATTAGTAAAAAATTCTAATTCATAGTCGAGAAGGAGAATTTTCTTAAAGAATTAAAGTTCAGGATTTAAACAGGGAATTTTCATTTTTTAATGAATTCTGAACTTGAATTAGAATTAATAATCCAGGAACAGGGAATTTTATAAAAGGAAATGGATTGTGGGTTGACAAAAAGAAATTTTCGAAAAGAATTAACATTATAGATTTGAACAGCAAACTTTTTGAAAAGAACTAAAATTTCGGATTTTAACAGAAAAATATTAAATTTTTATCCAATTCTGAGCTGGAATTTAATTTTAAATTCATTGATTGATTCTTCCATTTAGACCATCAAATATGATAACGAGCATTTATATTTTTGGAACTGAATCTGAATCTTTAAACTCTGCAATTTATAATAGTTACAAATGTTTAATTTGGCAGTTTAACTACATTTAATTTAAAATTGATTGTTAAAAAAGTATTAGTAGCTTCCATTTTATACGTGTAAATGATTGACAATTTTAATACAAGATTGTTGAATGAAATAACTTTTTAACTTTGATTTTAGCATTGATATGATTGACCGTGAAAAATATTTGCGAACCGGGAAATGACCGGGAATTTTTTAATTAATTAAAACGTCCACTCTCTTTAATGTTTTTCGACAGGTGCTATGATCCTTTATTTACAATTCTATGTTATTCGAAGCAGTGTGTAATTATTTTTGCGGTCACAATGCAGCGCAAAGTTAAGAAGTCTATTTTTTCTATTTCTTAATATGGTGGTCCTATGTCGGCACCCCTTGACGAATTAAGAATTAAAAAATTAAAAGAATTAAAAAAGATTAAGTCAAAACACAACCAAACTAAAAAAAACCTCAAAAGACGAGTGACATGCAATGGAAATACAACAAAATAAAATAACACAAAGAACAGCAAAAGCTACAAACAAAGTGCCGACTCAGGACCACCTGTTTGGTGCCTACTAAGGACCACCTGTTTGGGGTCAACTGAGATCCACCTGTTTGGTGCTAACTCAGGACCACCTGTTTGGTACCGACTCAGGACCACTGAGAATTTTAACACACTTCATGCTATTACGCACACGAAACAAATCAGAATGAAACATCGATTTCATCAGATGAAAGCACAAAAAACACAGAAACCAATGCAATCAATTTAACGTTTCAAAATATTGATCCACCTATAACTGCTAATAGAAATTGTTAGCTTAAATAACGTCCATGTCTATTAACCTGTCATACTACAAAATAGTTAGGTCGACACTTTTGCCATCTCTGAGAAACGCGAGGTTGCCAATGCCGACTAAGGACGACTCTACTCTAAACTGGAGAAACATCTGTTCTTGGGATCCCCTGATCTTGAGCCCACTATGCGCGTCGAAACGCAAGAGAATCATGGTTTTTTTCTTGCATTCCATGACTACCAAAAAATAGAATCAGAAAAAAATCATTAAGAAAAAGCAGAAAATAAGAGGACACTTGCCGAGACAAGCAAGATTGTTTCAAAACACAACCAAACTAAAAAACCTCAAGAGATGAGTGAAATGCAATTAAAACACACAGAAATAAAATAACAGATAAATAAAAACAAACGCAAAAAAGTGCCGACTCAGGATCACATGTTAGGTGCCGACTCGGGACCATTAAGAATGTTGACACATTTCATGCGTTTACGCACACGATACAAATCAGAATAAAAAATCGATTTTATCAGGCGAAAGTTAACATAACAGAGAAACGAACGTACTTAATCGATTTAACTTTTCAAAATATTGATACACCTGTAGCTGCTTACTTCGCCATTTTTAGCTTTAATTACGTCCATGTCTACTAATCTGTCATACTACAAAATGGTTAAGCCGAGAAACGCGAGGTTGCCGGGTTATCCCACAGTGCCGACTTAGGACGACTCTCGTATAAACTAGAAAAACATCTGTCCCAAGTCTCTTAATTGAATCGAGTAAATTACTCCTTTGGGTAAAAACATGGAAGGAAGTTTTCGGTCTGTTTTTTGGTCATTTATACAGGAAAAGGAAGAAAGCACCCGCAATCTTGGCAGTCTTCCCGACTCGTTCATCAATGCGAATCGTTACTTCCGGTTCGGCGATTTGAAATACCTATAGGCTCATCCTAAAAGGCGGTGGCGCGTGTGTCGGGTGAAATTTTGATTTACTCAAAGGGCCTTTATTCAAGGATCTATGTAATCCACCAGCTGATCTCAGAGACCCGTGCAGTCGACCATCGCCAAGGATATCTTTCGACGTTTTTTTCCCTCTATCAGGTTCCCTCGTTTGTAGACTCAGGTCCATTCAGAAGAGCAGCCCTCGGCTTTCTGTATTATCAAGGCTGTGTAGCATTTTGTTGGTATTTACTAAATTAAGGGGAGTTTTCACAAAGGATGTCCCTGGCTGAATTGCGACCTGAGGAATAATAGTCCCCTACTAATGATTCTAAAAGGATATTGCAACGAATACTTAGACTCTAAAATGAACAGAAGACCTTTACGAAAAAAAGGCTCTCAGGAATTTTTTTTATTTAAAGAAAGGTTTTTTAAATTAAATAAATTTGGAAATTGCTATAAATTTATAAGGACCTCTGGGTCAGTGATTTCCAAACTATTGCTGACAACAGGCGTGTCTTTCGTGGTAGTCAGGGGAGGGGAGATATAAAAATTAATCCATAAAAAATTAAGGAATATTGAAAATGAAGTTTTCGGGCTTATATTTCAATTTATTTGCCTTTTTTGCATTTGATTCCTTCTAACAATTATATTTTTTTATAAAAATTTTATTATTCGGTTGGAAATTTAACGGTTTTTTGTAAAATTGAGAATTAGTGTTGAAAAGTCGTATTTTTTGGTTGGTTTGGTTTTTCATTTTATGTTAAATTTTTTGTGTCGAAATATCTACAATTGCATTATTTCTTGAAAATTCAACTTTTATTGATAGAAAATTGAAATACTTGGTACAATTTTGAACCAGTTTATTAGAAAATTATTTTTGCGTTCTTGAAAATTTAAGTGAATTAGTTGCAAATTTATCACTTTGGTTAAAAATTTATATCTGATGGAAAATTCAACGATTTTGTGGAAAATTGATATTTTATTATTGAAATTTCATCTTTGTCTTTTGAAAATTCGTGTTTTTGGTTGAATTTAACTGTTTTTCATTTAAAGTTAAATTTTTTGGGTCGAAATTTCTGTTGGTAAAAAATTGTACAATTTGGTAGAATGTTGACCAATTTTATTAGAAAATGATTTTTTTTTGTTGAAAATTTAAGTATCTTAGTTGCAAATTTATTAACTTGGTTGAAATTTTATCAGGTTGAAAATGCAACGACTTTGTTGAAAATTTATATTTTAGTTTTAAGAATTCATCCTTTTCTTTTGAAAATTTGTGTTTTTTGGTAGAATTTAAGTTTTTTTCATTTAAGTATTTATGCCTGGTGGAAAATTGATTTTCTTTTTTGTTAAATATTTTTTTTTTTGAATTTGAACTTTCCGAACTGAAGATACATCATTTTAGTTGAAAATTCATCTCGTTGGTTGAAAGTTTGACTATTTTGCTGAAAATTGATCATTTTTAAATTAAAAAAGACATTTTTTTTTTAGAAAATTCAACTAGCTGGGTAAAAGTTAAACTATATTGTTAAAAAATTATTTCTTGGTTAATAGTTTATCTATTTGATTGAAAATTTAACTTGTTTGGAAAATTGGCATCTTTTTTATTAAAAATTAAGTTTACCTACTAAAAAGATAATCTGCCGTTCCTGGTTAAAAATTAATCTTTTTTAGATGAAAATTTGTCTTTCTTAGCATAAACTTGATTTTGAAACTTCCTCTTTTTTGGTTAAAAATGCAACTGTTTGGTATCAAATTGAATTTTTGTTGAAAATTCATATTTTAGGGTTAATAATCTAACTTTTTTTTAAATAGTCTTTCGGCTTGAATTTTCGACAATTTGGATGCCCTTTTTTCTTTCTTGTTTGAAAAATCTTTATTTGTTGAAAAAATTCGTTTTTTGCGTAAAAAATTCATCATTTTAGTTGAAAATTCATCTCTTTGGTTGAAAATTTAACTTTATTGGTAGAAGATTTAACTATTTGGTTAAAATTTAAATTATTTTGTTGAAAATCTAACTATTGGATTGAAAAATCGACAGTTTTTGGTTGAAGTTAAGTATTTTTTGTTTGTAATTTTTACCATTTGGTCCAAATTTCGTCTTGATAGTTTGAAAATTTAGCATTTTAGTTAAAAGTTGAAATCATTTGTTAAAAATTTTACTAAATTGTCCAAAAGTCATCTTTTTATCAAGAATTTAATTATTTTGCTGGAAATTCGTCTTCTTTTATAAAAAGTTGATCTTTTATGTCAGATAAGTCTTGTTTTTTTCTTAATAAAATATATAAATAAATCTGAATATTAATTTTTGAGAGAATCAAGGAAAAATGAGGAAATCTTATAAATGCGCAATATTTTCAGAAATAAATTATAAAGAATAATTTACAGGAAAGCGTTGTAAAGTTTAATTAATTCCTCTTCAAATGGGCCTTATTTGAAATATTTTTGAAAACTTTAAACTCATAGCAATATCTTATAAAATAATGGTCAAAATTATAAATGTAGCATGGACTCAAACCTTCAAATGTTCCAGATGTCGGTAAATGTCGGTAATTTCAAATCAATCATAAAAATATTCTATTTCCTATGGGCCACCATAGAATAATTTGTTTTCTCGGTTCTGAAATTAAATCGATGCTCGTTTTCTGGGGGTTTACTTTGTATTTCGTTTTTACGTTTCTGCTCTAAATTGGTTTCCTAAATCGCTCGGTGTTCTTTGGCGCGGTGTGAGCCACATGCGGCTCTATCTTGAAAGTTCCTCGAACCCTTGCATTAGTATGGTAAGAAAGTTTCGGCTTGAATTCCAACTCGGATTTGTTTCTCGCCCTTGGTATTTACTTTCCGATGGAAACGTTAGGCAGGATAAATGAAGTATGCTCACTTAGGGTGCCCTAAGAAAAACCACATTTTTTTTTAAATTTTAAATCGCACTCCTGAAGTCATAAAGGGCCCCGAAATTATTAAAACTGTTGAGAAGTATAAATAAAAGTATAAATAATATTTAACAAATACTCTTAAATTGAATGCATTACTTGGCATCCTTTTTATTTTATTTAATTCAATTTCTAGAATTTGGATTTGAACTTTGAGCGCGGACGTTGGAGGAAAAGTTTCAGTAGTAACAGTCAGCCTTCGGCGCGCCACTGCACAGTGCTTGCAACTTATAATTGGCCCACCCTATTTTCGATCAAACGAGCCCTAATTTTTTTCCATTTGGTGAAAAAATAAATGCATACTTTTATTTTATTTAAAACAAAAGTTTAAACCGTGGTCCTGGGAACTTCAAAAGTACCAATATGAATACAACTATTGATTAAGGTTAACTACTTTAGAAAAAAATACGCATTGATTTTTGCACCAAAAGAAATAAATATTAGAGGTGCGAGATCCAAATTTTTTTTATTTTTGGGACACCCTAGTGCTCAGTTTCTCACATTGGCGCTTCGCATTCCGTCTGACTGCCTTGTTCCTATTGAAAAGCCATGATAAATGGCTATTGGAATAAAGTTATGTGGTTAATGTTTCGAAACATTTTGAAAACTGGATAAAGTCGATTTAATTTGACGCCACTGCAATTTAAACCTTCCCGACGATCTGATAATATTCCCCTTGATGTTACAAATCTCTTTGGTCGCGTCGTTACCTTCGACTTTAAAAAGATCGATAGTCTTCTCTGATCTTATCCTATCAGGATCTTGGCAGTCGCTGAGCTCATTTCAAAGTAGCAGCAGTTATTTTTACATTTGAAATATGCCATTTGTTGCGAGTATTAGTAGATAGGCAAGGGATTCTATATAAAGATTCCTACTTTACCCACTTAAAGGTCATTCTACAACTCAAGTGATTAGGACATTTGATTTTCTAAAAGAATTATAATTTTATTTTGGAACAGGCAATATCCATCAAGTATTAGAATTTTGATATCAGGACATGGGATATTCTGAGAAATTATCATTTTTCATTTTGGGACAGGAAATTTTCACAGTGAATTGCAATTTTAATAATAGGACATGGAATTTTCTGAAAGAATGATAATTTTTACGTTAGGGCACGGGATTTTCCAATAGAATTATATTTTTGACATTTGAACAGGGAATTTCTCAAGTTAATTTCCACGAAGAAGTATAATTTTGCATTAGGACATGGGATTTTATAAAAGAATTATAATTTTGATTTTTGAACTGGGATTTTTGTAAAATATAATTTTGACTTTGGAAGAGGCAGTTTCCCCAAAGAATTTTAATTTTAAAATTAGGACATGGAATTTTCTGAAAGAATTATAATTTTTACGTTAGGACACGGGATTTTCCAATATGATTATATTTTTGACTTTTGAACAGGGAATTCTTCAAGTCAATTTCCACGAAGAATTAGAATTTTGCATAAGGACATGGGATTTTCTAAAAGAATTATAATTTTGAATTTTTGAATAGGGAATTTCATAAGGATTAAAATTTCGACTTTAGAATAGGAAATTTCCACCAAGAATTTTAATTTTAAAATTAAGATATGGAATTTTCTGAAATAATTATAATTTTGACGTTAGGACATGGTATTTTCCAGAAGAATGATATTTTTACTTTTGAACAGGGATTTTTGTAAAGGATGATAATTTTGACTTCGGAATTGACAATTTCCACAAAGAATCAGAATTTTGAAATTAGGAAATGGGATTTTCTGAAAGAATGATTATTTTTACGTTAGGACACGGAATTTTCCAAAAGAATTAAATTTTTTACTTTTGAACAGGAAATTTGGTAAAGAATTATTATTTTCACTGTTGGACTGAAGATTTCAGGAAAAAATTAGACTTTTCACATCAGGACATGGAATTTTTTTTAAATTAAAATTTTTACTTTTGAACAGGGAATTTCGTAAAAACATTCTAATTTTAACTTGAAACAGGAAATTTACAAAAAAAAATCGTGAAAAATTTCTATTTGACTAGGAGCAAACAATTTTTAACATGGAATAGTAATTTTGGAAAATAATTATAATTCTGATTTATAAGATAGGAATTTGAAAAAATTCTGTTTAAATTCAAAATTATGATTCTTTTATCAAATGCTCTGTTCCAAATCAGGTTAATATAATATTTGTGACCAAAAATGATCTGAAAAATAAATAAAAATGTAAATTATTTTTCAAAATTCCCTGCTCTAAATCAGAAATCTGCTGAATCAAAAGGATTTTCAAGGATATAAATAATTTTTACAAATTTCAATAATTTCATGCTTTTTCAACAAATTGCCTAGTGTATCAGAAGATTTTGAAACATTTTATAGGAACTATATGATTTTGGGATTTTTAAATCTATTCTGAGGGGTTTTAACGAATTTAATCAGATTTTCCAGGATTAACATAATTCTAGGGGATTTTATTTATAATTCTTTGATGGATTTAAAAAATTCATTTATCCAAATAAAGTTAAATTCGCCATAAATTCATCAGAAATTATTCTACAAGATAGAGGGGAGTTACGGCTTCGAAAAGCAACAGGATGGAAAACGAGCTTGGATTTAAATTAGAAACGAGAAACCAAGTTGCTACTGGCCATATACGAGATTGAAATTTTTTCCAATAAATTTTACACAAAAATATTTTCCTACTTGAAAAGCACAGACCAAAGAAAAAATATCTAGCAAAAAATATTAGCATCCGTGGAAAATGTTTTCTTTTAATTTAATTTCTTTAATATCAAAGAGAAGATCCTCGATGTGGCAAACTTGTTATTAAAAATATTTTTAAAAATTCAACCTTTTGACAGTTCCATGAATTCGAAAAACTTAGTTACAAAAATTGAGTGGAATTATTCACCTGAATTTACTTTAAAAGAGAAAAGGGAAAAGAGAAAAATGCCTGAAAAAGCAAGCACACGGAAAACAAGCATTGATTTAAATTCAGACTTATATTCTCTTCTGAAATGTTTACAATGAAATGTATACAAATGAATTTTTCATGTTGAACAACACAGACCAAAGAAAAAAATATCTAGCAAAAAATATTAGAAACCGTGAAGAATATTTTCCTCTCAATTAAAATGGTTTGATATCATAGATGAGTGATTGGACCTGGTAAGTTTATTATTAAAAACGTTTCGAAAAATGCATTCATTTCGTGAAATATTAAAAACGGCAATTATCAGTAAAGTTTCCTATCATGGCATCATCTCTGGAAATTGAAAAAAAAGTTTTTCCCCTCCAAGGCCTTTCATCGCGTATGCCACCCTGTCTGATAATTGGAAACGTTCAATTATCGTACCTTAATTGCGAGTGAACCGCAACGTAGCCGCGGATCCTCAAAACTACAATTAACCCGAATCGTATTTCTAATTAACGAAGCACGATACCGGAACGAATATTTATCATCCGAATGTCGAGAAAAAGACGTGGACTGAACGAGGATTGAAGTTTTGAAGATCTTGTTAAGGAAAAATAATTTTTAATAAAATAAAAATATTGAACAATTATTTTTTAAATTGACTTCTTTTTCCGGTTTTGTAAATAGATTTTTTTAAGATTCTTGAGTAAATTCAAACAGATTTGGGAAGATTTCTGTTATTTTAAATCAAAACGTCAACAAAAAGATAATTTTCTACCAAATGATATAAATTCTAGACGAAAAATTTAATACGTAATTGATATTTTTACCAAAGGAAATTTTAATTTTAAAACAAAAACAGTTAATTGACATCTCCTTATTTTATTTTATTCAATTTCTAGATTTTTAACGGCGACTTTGAGCGCGGACGTTGGAGAAAGATTTCAGTAGTAATAGTCAGCTTTAGGCGCGCCACTGCAAAATACTGCAACAGGTTAATTTTTAACCCGAAAATATGACATTTTAAATAAATAGTTAAATTTCCAATCAAATAGATAAATTTTTAACAAAATGTTCATATTTTGTGCCGAAGAAATTAATTTTGAAACAAAATAAATCATCAACCACAAAAGTAAATTTTGGACAAAAGTACTCATTTTTTAACCAAGTAGTTCAATTTAAAAAAAATTACGTCTCAATGAAAAATGTAATTTTTAATATTTCAGCTAAAAGAGATGACTTTTAAGTCAAACTGTTGCCATTTTAATTTAAAAACTGAAATTTCTACCATAAGATTTGTCATTCAAGAAAGAAAAATAATTTCAATTGAATTATAATTTAAGTTTGAAAATAATTTTTTTATATAAAATAAACAATTTTAATAACTATTTTTTAAGTTCATTTGCATATTTTTTTCAAGATTACATGAATAAAGTTTAAATTTTTTAAAATCTTTCTACAAACTTCATATCTTTAAAACCAGTTAAATTATTCCTAGAATTCTGAAAAATCTTTCGAAATTAGAATAATGGCAGTTGAATCTTCCAGATTTTTTTGTTTACAAATGTGTAAATGTTTCGAAATTTTTTCAAAGTTTTTAAAATATGCTTTTAAAATTAATAAAAAAAAAACAATATAAATCTTCCCTCGAATCTTAAGGAAATTTTGTTATCCTCTTGAAACCTTTCAAAATTCTTGAAAAATTTTTACATTTTTTCTTCAAAATCTTCAAAAAACGATATTTTGTTAAAAACTTTGTAGAAATTGTTTTTAATTGGAAATTTTGTTTTATCTTTTCAACACTTGTAAATGTATTTTAATTTTACTAGAATTTCTTCCGAAAATTTTTATTCTTGCAAAATTGAAAAATTTCGTATTAAAATGCTGTTCATTCTTCTTTGAAGTCTTAGCAATTAATAATAACAACAATAATAATGAGTTTGAGACAATTTGAATTCTTTTTCAATTTCTATTAAAGTTTTTTCTTCAAAATAAAAAATCGTCTACTCTTGAAACCTTTTGAAATTCTTGAAAAGCTTCTGTTTTGTAAATATTAAAAAATCTGCATTACGTGTTTTAACTTTTTAAAATTTTCTCAAGTTTAAAATTATTTTTGTATCTTTT
>NC_046666.1:19847410-19890630 GCF_010883055.1 Belonocnema kinseyi | reverse complement strand
ATATTGCCGTAAAGTCTTCCAGATTCTTTTTCGACAATTAAAAAAAAATATTGCAATATTTTTAAGTCGTTTTTAATATTCTCTTAATATTAAATTTTCAAGATAAAAAATCATACAAAATTTTTCCAAAAATCTTAAAAAATATTTTTATAATTGTGAAAATTTTTAAAGCTTTATTTCGAAGCATTCATATATCTACATTTTGTTAATTTTTTTTTGGAATTTCTTCACATTTTTGTAAAATTTCTTAGCATTTTTATCTATTTTTCAAAATGATTCGAATTTTCGCTAAAATTTTGTTAAAATCTTTTGAGATTAAAGTGTTAACATTTTCTACATTTTTTTCCATAAAGTTTTGAAAACGTTTGAAGTGTTTTCGAGTCTTTTTAAATTATCTTCAAAAATTAAATTTCTTAAATAAAAAAAAATGATTGGAAATTTTTCCAGTTATGTTAAGAAATTTTTGTTATTTTGTTGAAACTTTTCAAAATTCTTTTAAACAATTCAGTACAGTGAATCATAAACTTTGTACGTTGAGATTTTCTAAGCTTTTTGCCCATGATTTTATTTTTTATATGAAATTTAATTTGGCAAACATCCTAGAGGAACTAAAAATAAAATGATGTTCATAAAGATGAAAATAAAACTCCAGTGACCGGAAAATTGGATGTTTGCCTCCAGCAAAGTTTATCGTTTGTTACAAGCAGCCTTGATACTTTTTGTAAACAGGAAAATCCACCGTGTTCCCGTTTTCCAAAAATATCACAAGGAATGACAACAAAACGAACGTCGAATTATATTTTATTCTTGTTTGTTCTGTCGTTGTATCAACGATTCGATAAATTTTCTACTTTTATCACAAACTGGAAAATGGAAACATTTTTCCAATTTTTAATTAATGATTTCTGATGGTGAGTTCGAAATATGGCTTGTAGCTAAAGTAAATTAGTTTTCATAAAATCCCTTTTATATTCTGCATTCCTTTTATAAAAAAGAATGTCCCGTTTTCAATTAACAAAAAGGTTACTAACCTGAATTTATTTTCTGCCTGCCTTAATAATTGAAACGGAAACGACCAATTTAATCGTTGCGTGATTTTCAAAATAGTCGCATAAGCCGTTAGCCAGGGTTCTCCCTTTCACCGTGCCAAATTCTATTTTGAATTTTAAAATCACTTCAAAATAATATATTTATAATGAAAGGATTTTATTAAATTTAAAATATAATTTCCGTCAATAATATTCCATTTCATGAACATGCACTTTTAAATTTTGTAATTAAAGAAAAGAACAGTTACTTAATATTTCAAAATATCTGATTGTTCATTTAAAATTCATAATAGTACATTTTAATTGTTCTATTTAACGAAATTTAATTTTTAAGTCAAATTGTTGAATTTATTTGTATAAATAACATTTGAACCCAATTTAAAATTATTATAAAATTTGAAATGATTTCAAATAATTCAAACAAAGTGTCTACGTGTGCCAACAAAATCCGACTATTCGAGCCTAAATTTCGGTGCAAACAGGTCGCAGCCTAATTTAAAATCAAATATAGATTTTGGCAAATTTCGAACAAAAAATGTGGAAACTCTTTAAGAATTTTGACAGGCTTCAGAAGCATAAAAAGCATAATAAACTAATTTTAAGAAAATATTTAAAAAGATTTATAAAGATTAATAAAAGTTTCAAAAATGTATTTGGAAGATTTAAAGAAAATTTCTTTAATTTGGCAGTATTAAACAAAACTGAACGATTTCAAGGATTTTTATACTATTTAAAATAAAAATAATTTAACTTTTAATGTTAATAGGGAATTTTCAATCTTTTACAAATTTATAGTAGGAACTGGAATTTATTCAGGATAGTAATAGTTTTGACTTGGAACCGGGAATTTCCAAATTTTAACAAAGTCGAAGCTATTACTGGAAATTTTCGAAAAGGAACAAAATTCTGAAATGAAACAGGAAATTTTCCAAAGAATTTTAGTTCTGAGTTGAAGCAGGGAATTTTCAAATTTTACCCAATTCTGATTTGAAACTGGTATATATCCAAAAGAATTATAATTAGTCTTGTAAATAGGAATTTAAAAATTTAAATAAATTCCGAGCGGGAACACGGAATTTTTTTAAAGAATGAATTCTAATTCTAAGTTGAAACAGAATGTTTTCAAAGAAAATTTAAATTATGAATTGGTGCAGGAGATTATACAAAAAATTCTAATTCTTAGTTGAAATGGAGAATTTTTGAAAAGAATTAAAATTCTTTATTTGAACAGGGATTTTTTCAATAGAGTTTTATTTCTGAGTGGAGATAAACAATTTTCTTAAAGATTTGAAATTATGGATTTCAACAGGGAATTTTTAATTTGTAAGCAATTCTCAGCTGGAGTTAGAATTAAAAATTTCTTTAAATGGTACAATTTTGGACATTTTAAAATTTATTGATTGATTCTTCAATTCAGAGCATTGAGGATTTAGAGGATTTATATTTTTGGAACTAAATCAGAATCTTGGAGCTCTACAATTTATAAAAGATAAAATTTTTGAATTCGGCAGGTCAATTGCATTTAATTAAAAATTGTTCAGTTGAAAAGTTTTAGTAGCTTCCAATTTATGGGTGTAAATGATTGAGTATTTGAATACAAAATTGGTGAATGAAGCAACTTTTAAAATTCAAGAGTTTTTAAAAATATCATTGTCCGTGAAAAATGTTTGGCAACCTGGAAAAAACTAGAAAATGACCGGTAATTTTTTTTAAGCGGGCGGCCTCCCTGCTTACCCTTGTATTGTAGAAGTGTTGTAGAAATGTTGCAGATTTTAAAACAAATTTTAACAGCGTACTTTTAACATACCAAGAGTTGGCACACGCAGAGACGGTATAGAAATGACGGTATAGAAACCCTGGCTATTACTTTTTTAAATAAAGATAATCTAGCAACGTGCCCCGCTTGACAACGTGCCCCGCTTGACGTTTCCCACTTGACAAGTTTTCCCGCTTGACAACGTTTCCAACTTGACAACGTGCTCCGCTTGACAACGTGCCCCGTTTGACGACGTGCCCCGCTTGACAACGTTTCCCACTTGACAACGTTTCTCACTTGACAACGTGCCCCGGTTTCCCCTACTACTATTTAGCCTGCCCGGACAAGTGATTATGAAACTATTTCTTTGGTTTTATTCATCCCTTGGATGAATGGAAGGGGCTGGAGTGAAAAAGCGAAGTCGTCTCTGTTTCCACTTTTCACGACTCTCGACTAGCACGATATCTCCATTAGTATAAGCTTCATGCTCTACCCAGAACCAAGAGATCCTGGAGCATCGCTTTTCTCCGGCTCATATAAATTCTGTGCCGTTCCTCAAACATTTGCAGCTTTAAGAAACGCTGTGAGGCACCAACTGGTGCGGCAGTGTGTAATCATATATAACCGATGAGAGATAAGAGAGAGGCCAGTCAGAGAGTAATGTACTCGTGTGTACGCGCAGAATGAGAATTCACTTTGGCCTTCTTTGTATTTGTCTGCTTATCCCAACTTTTAATCCCACTTGAATAAAAGCTTACTTTATATCCTTCTTTTTTCAGGGACAAGGTCTTCAGACTCAACCTGAGTAATATCAGCCATTCTAACTGCGAAGTGAGTATTCTTTCATTTATTACTGATTACTAAACTTAGCTACCATCAACCGGGGTAATCATAAATCATTGCTATTATCCCGTACACCATTTTTTTCCTGATGGGATTTTATTGTATATTATGGGAATATTTTTCATAGAATATTCTGACAAGATCCTACAGGATGGCCGCTGGACCGGAAAACCGAGAAATGACTGGAAATTTATGATATCATTCTGTTTAGAATGCGTAATTCAAAAATCCTTCACAGGGTGGCCGCTGGACCGGGAAATGACCGAGAATTTTTTTTTTACAGGGAATTTTATAAATTAAAAAAAAACAATCCGTTCAACTTTGATTTCAACCGTTTCTTTCATAATTAGTTCAATTGTAATTCTTTAAATTATGATATAATTCTATTTAGAATGCGTAATTCGAAAATCTTTCACAGGGTGGCCGCTGGACCGGGCAACCGGGAAATGTCCAGGAATATTATGAAACCGGGAATAACCGGGAACTCATTTTTTTTACCGGGAACTTTAGAAATTTTTAGAAAAATAATCCGTCCAATTTTTATTTCAACCCTTTTTTTTAATTAGTAAAATTGTGATTTTTTTAAATTATGATATTAATTTTAGAATGCGTAATTCGAGAATCTTTAACAGTGTGACCGCTGGACCGGGAAATCGGAAAATGACCGTGGATTTATTTCTTGAACGGGAATTTTACAAATTTTGAGAGAAAAAAATCTGGCTATCTTTCATTTTGACCGTTTTTTTCATAGTTAATTAAATTGTGATTTTTTAAATTATGATATCATTCAGTTTAGAATGCCTAATTCGACAATCTTTCACAGAGCGGCCGCTGGACCGCGAAACCGGTAAATGACCGGGAATTTTATCAGATCGGGAAAATAGGTAAATGACCGGGAATTTATTTGTTGACCGGGAATTAATTTTTTTACCGGGAAATTTACTAATTTTTAGAGAAAAAAAATCCATCCAACTTTGATTTCAACTGTTTTTTAAAAATAATTAGTTAAATTGTGTGTCTGTGTTTTTTTAAAAATTATGATATCATTCAGCTTAGAATGCGTAATTTAACAATCTTTCACAGGGTGGCCGCTGGACCGGGAAATGACCGGGAATTTTACAAATTTTTAGAAAAATAAATCCGTCCAACTTTGATTTCAACTGTTTTTTAAAAATAATTTGTTAAATTGTGTTTTTTCAAATTATGATATCATTCAGTTTAGAATTATTAATTTGAAAATCTTTCATTGTAAAAATGTCAGTGAATATAAATTAATTAATGATTTTTAAAATTGAAAGAATTTCCAGATTTCAAATTTAAAAATTAAACTTATTCAATTGGAAAGTTTTAAACAAATGTAAACGCCCTGTTGAAACTTCATCAGCTATTTTTAACTTTAAAATACCTTCACAATGATATTTTTAGAATAAAAGGCTTTTATTAAATTTTAGTTGAAAATATTCCATTTTTAAACAGTACAATTTGACATTTTTCAATATTAAGATAAAGTAAAATGACCTAATATTTTGAAATATCTGACTGTGCATTTAAAATCAATAATTATAAATTAAATATTCAAAAATAAAAAAAACTTTACTTTGAACGTTACAATTTTATTGTTTTATTTCAAAAAATTGAATTTATAAGTCAAATTGTTGAATTTTTATGTGTAAATAACACATAAAAAATCTTATTTAAGTGAAAAATGTAGATTTTGGCAGATTTCGAACAAAAAATGAAGCTTTTTACCAATTTTAACAGACTTCAAAAGAATGATAACATTTCTTAAAATTGCTAGGAAAATTGAAAACTATTTTTTAGTCTGAAAAATTATTTGAAATGCGAATAATTTTAAAAGATATTCACAAGTTGTGAAAAGCTTTTAATAATATTTTTAAATTTGAAAAAATTTGAAACAACATGTAGATGTTTCAAAATCTTTAAATAATTTTTAAACTATTGAAAATTAAAATAATTTAAGTTTTAATTTTAACAGGGAATTTTCAATCTTTTTAAATTTATAGTTTGAACTGGAATTTATTCAGAATAGTAATATTTCTGACTTGGGACCGGGAATTTTCAAATTTGAACAATGTCCGAGCTGGTGCTGGAAATTTTCGAAAAGCAAAAAAAGTCTAAATTGAAACAGGAAATTTGTCCAAAGTATTCTAATTCTGATTTGAATCAGGGAACTTTTAAATTTTCACAAATTCTGAGTTGAAACTGGTATTTATTCAAAAGAATTATAATTTTTCTGGGAACAGAGAATGTTAAAATTTAAATAAATTCCGAGCTGAAACAGGATATTTTATAATAAAATGAATAACAATTATAAATGGAAAATTGAATTTTTTAAACACAATTTTAATCCTTAGTTGAAACGAGGTATTTTTGGAAAAAATTTTAATTATGAATTTAAATAGAGAATTAAAAAAAATTCTGTAATGAAACAAGGTACTTTGGAAGAAATTTAAATTAACTAATCATAAGCTAGAATTAGAATTTAAAATTGCTTAAAATCGTATAATTTCGAACATTTTTAATTTTATTGGTTGATTTCTCAATTTAGAGTATTGAAAATGACAACGTCGATTTATATTCTTAGAACTGAATCTTATTTAATTTAAAATTGCTCAGTTGAAAAGTGTAAGTAGCTTCCATTTTATACTTGTAAGTTATTAAGCATTTGAATACAAAATTTTTGAATGAAATAACTTTAAAAAATTTTAATTCAAAAGTTTCACTTTGAGTGATTTCACTCGCAGTTCAGTTTTTATTATTCAGAATGGAAACATTTTTAGATTAATTCTTCGATTTTTTAAACTTCATTAACCCTGAAAAATGTTTGCGAATCGGGAAAAAAACCGGGCAATGACTGGGAATTTTTTTCTTTGATTAAAACAGCCATCCTGATGCTAAAAAAAATGGTTAGACCTATTTTCAAGTGTTTGTTACAAAGTCTTTTATTTCTTTAGAGGGAAGTTTGAAGCCACAAACTTCAATATCACCCAGATCTGAAAATCGCATGCAAGACTTTTAATGAAGTCGTGGAATCGCCGGCATCGAAATCCCTGAAAAGCAAAGTATCGAAAACTTTCGAAATTTCAGACTGAATGCGAGAAAGTCGATGCATTGCAAAGTCAGCTAATCTTGCCTTTCGCTTCTTTCCGTTTCTGACTCGTTTCTAAAGAATCCTTTTCGGTTCATCTGATGCAAAATTTCCCGCATTCAAGTCTATCAAGTTTCAAGTATGAAGAGCTTTAAGAAAAATCTTGTGCAAGCTAATCTTCATATTTTTCGGAATGTTAATTAAACTAATTTCTCCAAGAGAATTATAAAACAAAAATGGAATCCTTAGATTCAGGTGAAGTGACCTTATTTAGCGGATTGACTAATCATCTCTGGTCTACAAGAATTCCCTTAAAAAAAGTTTGCTTCAATGTATCAATCGATTTTCTGAACCCGCGAATCCATTAGTTACACCAATCACCTTCGATTTGTAACTCTTTCAAGAGATTTGGCGCGCAAGACGCTGGAATCGAAGGGGTTTGGCGTGCTTGGCTCTCAAAGAGCGTATTTGCATTCACCATTTTCTTCAAGGTCAAAGAAATTTTCTTCGAATCAAAGAATTATTTCTGAGTGTAGAAAGAAAAAAATTGAAGCTACTACGTATTGTTTATTATATAAAATTTTTATTACGACTTAGGCAGTGGCGGAGCGCCGGATACATCCGAGGCGGTTTGCGTGCCAGATGCTGGAATCGAAGGCGTTTTCGCACGCCGGGCGCTTAAAGAGTGTATTTGCATTCACCATTTGTTTCAAAATCAAAGAAATTTTTTTCGCATTAAAGAATTTTTTCTGAGTGTAGAAACAAAAAAATAAAGCTACTGCATATTGTTTATTATTTTTTATAATTAATTTGAAACAAATCAAGTTTAAAAATATTGACGTGTTCGAGTATTATGAGTTAAATGATGCAAATATTATGACGTAGGCAGGGGTACAGCGCCGAATAATTCGGTGGCGTTTGGCGCGCTAAAGGCTAGATTCGAGTACGTTTGGCGCATCTGGCGCCCAAAACAGAATTTCATTTTTTCCGTTTTATTATTTTATGAACATTTCTATACCTAATACGCTTTATCTAATTTTATTAGTAAACAATATAAAGAAAAATATTAATATTTACAAAATTAATTGAATTATTGACACTATTTTTTATTAGTAAAACTTTTGGCCCGCTAAACGCTACTTTCAAGGACGTTTGTTGCATCTGGCGCTCAATACAGAATTACTTTTTTCTGGTTTATTATTTTATGAACATTTCTATACCTAATTTTACTCGTAAAAAATTTCAAGAAAACATAAATATTTACAAGATTTATTAAATTATTGACACTATTTTTTATTTGTGCCAAACGCTAGATTCAAGGACGTTTGGCGCATCTGGCGCCCAATACATAATTAAATTTTTTCGCTCCATTGTTCTATAAACATTTCTATAACTAATGCCCTTCGTCTAATTTTATTCGTAAGCAATATAAAGAAAAACATTAATATTTACAAAATTCATTGGATTATTGACACTATTTTTTATTTTTCAAGCGTTTGGCGCATTATTTATTATTTAATGAAAATTTCGATACCTAATACGCTTTATCTACTTTTATTCATCAAAATATATAAAATAATATATATTATATAAAATTTACAAAATTCATTGAATTATTGACACCATTTTTTATAAGGACGTTTGGCGCATCTGGCTTCCAATACATAATTAAATTTTTTCCGGTTTACTATTTTATAAACTTTTGTATACCTTATTAGCTTTATTTAATTTTATTCGTAAACAATATAAAGAAAAACATAAATATTTACAAAATTCATTAAATTGTTGACAATATTTTTTATTTGTAAATCATTTGGCGCGCCTAACGCTAGATTCAAGGACTTTCGACGCATTTGGCGCCTAATACATAACGAAATTTTTTCCCAATACGCTTTATCTAATTCTATAAGTAAAAAATAAAAAAAATAAAATAATGTGTACAAAGTTCATTGAATTATCGACACTGTTTTTTATTTGTGAAGCGTTTGACTCGTCAAACGCTAGATTCAAGGCCGTTTGGCACATCTGGCGCCCAATACATAATAAAATTATTTTTAGTCTATTGCTTTATAAACAGTTCTATAATTAATACTCTTGATCTAATTTTATTCATGAACAATATAAATAAAAACATTAATATTTACAAAATCCATTGAATTATTAACACTGCGTTTTATTTCTAAAGCGTTTGGCGCATCGGGTGCCCAAAAAATAATAAAATTTTTTTTCTGTTTATTATTTTATGAACATTTCTATACCTTATGCGCTTCATATATTTTTATTCGTGAAAAACATACAATATTTTTTATTTCTGAAGTGTTTGACCCGTCAAACGATAGATTCAAGGACGTTTGGCACATCTGGCTCCCAATACATAATAAAATTTTTCGGTTTATTATTTTATAAACATTTCTATGACTAATGCGCTTTATCTAATTTTATTCGTAAAAATAAAAAGAAAAGCATAAATATTTACAAAATTCATTGAATTATTGACACTATTTTTGCTTTGTAAAGTGAATCGAGTCCTGACAAGTGAAGTGGGGAATGAGGATCAGGATATTTATCGCCGATGTGTTAACGAGAAAAGTTTCGAACACTTGACCCGTATGAATGATATTTCGAATTATGGCACCTTTTCCCCAACCCTTGATGAAACTCGAGTCTGGGCTGTAGGAAACAATTACTTTGCTCAGCTGTTGGATCATAAATCCAAAAACGGTTCGGGAATCCCCTATGAAACTGTCAATCACTGGAGCGGGCCTTTTAGTGTCCCGACAGCTGACACGTCTCTACCTCGAAGCGATCTATTGTCAACCAACGAATCCGAGCCCCATGTCTGATCTTTCCCCCCCCCCCCCCCCCCTCAAAGACTCTCTGCTTTTTTCGCATCGAGTCTCATACCTTTTTCGCTTTTCGTATGTCGGACTTCAGAGCACAAAACGCTAGCATTAAAAACAGTGAAAATGGGCTCATTTTTCACGAAAATAGGGGTATGGGTTCTTTTAAATAAAAATAACAAAGGGGCCGTATTGAATTCTGTATGAAAGGTTTAAGAGAAAATTTAAATTATATTGTATATTCAACAAAAATGTTGAATTTGCAACTAAAAAAATATTGTTTACACCCAGCAGTTCAGATTTAAAAGAATAACAATTTTCAACAATATTATAACAATTGAAAAAAAATTAACCCTAATTGTAGAATTTATCCTGAAGGAAGAATTTTTAACAAAACAGTTCAATTTTTGAGTGAAAACGATGAATCGTGATTAAAATAGTATAAGTTTCAAAAGATAATTAAATTTTCAACAAAATACTTAGATTTTTGACCAAATGGAGTTATTTTAAACTTAATGTCTCGAATTGTTTAACAAACAAACAAAATTATACCTTGACCAGAAACAGTTTCATTTTTAACCGAATAGTTGAATTTTGAAGCTTCAAAACAATATTTAAAAAATAAAATTGCATTTTTAATCAAGAGAGATAAATTATTTGGCAAGAACTATTTTACCGAAATAAATGTTAATTTTCAATAAAACAGTTACATTTTCGACCCAAAAAAAAAAGGTTTTTTTTTTTTAACAAAACTGTTGAACTTTTGAAAAAAGGTCACTTTTTAACAAAATTTTATAATTTTCAACATAATAATTAAGTTTTCAAGAGGCCACTTGAATTTTTAACTAAACATTTAAATGTATGACAACAAAAAACGATTCATTTTCAACCAAAAATAGGATATTTAACTTTCGAGTTAAAAAGTTAATATTTAATTTAGAAAAAAAACTAATTTTAAACTTTTTTAATTCAAATAATAAGTTAAAAAAAATATAACATTTTAACAGAGGAGTTTAAATTTCAAGCAATTAGTATTTTAACAAAGGTTTTTGTTTTGAAAAAAAATTAATTTCAACACAAAAAAAGAGGGAAAAATTCTAATTTTCAACCCATATTTAAAAAATAATGATAGAAAAAAGTTGTACATTTTTGTAATTTTTGTTTTAATTTACCAAGAAAGATTTTTCAGTCGAGAGAAAATTTTTTGTAACCGAATGGTCGAATTTTCTAGAAAACAGTTAAAGTTTCAAACTAAAATTTAATTTTCAGCCAAATAGTTAAATTTTTTACGAAAATAATGGAATTTTTATACCAGAAACTCGAATTTTTAACAAGAAGTTGAATCTTTGAAACAAGAAAATGAATTTTCAACGAAACAGTGGAATTTTTAAGCCAAAAATACAAATTTGTTACAAAACAGTTTAATTTTTCGCTAAAGAGATACATCTGCAACTAATAAAATTAATTTTTAAAAAAGTAGTTCAGCTTTCAACAAAGTAGTTTAAGTTTCAATCAAAAGGATTAATTTTTTTCAAAAAAATGTGCAATTTCAGCCAAAGAATGTAATTTCCAACTAAAAGCAATCATTTGAAAAAATTTTGAACAGAATAGTTCAATTTTTCAGTAAAAAGATTAATCTTCAACTATTAAAATAAATTTTCAACTAATTATTTCCGCTTTCTAATACGTAGTTTAATTTTTATTTCAGAATTTCATTTTTCACCAAAACCAACGAATTTTTAACAAAATACAAACATTTACAGCAAAATATTTCAATTTTTAAATAAAAACGATAAATAATCAACAAAAAATGAACTTGTAAAATTTTCAATTAAAAAAATGAATTTTTAAGAGAAAAAAAAAACAAATTTTAAAAACATTGTTTCATTTTCAACCAGACAAATGAATTTTTAACAACTTAGTTAAACTTTTAACCAAGTAGTTTCAATAAAAAATGAAATAGTTACATTTTTATCTACAAATTATCCATTTTCACCAAAAAGTTGAATTATTTAGTTTGCAGTAAAAAATCATTAATTCTCATTTTCAACCGAAAAACCAAACGAATTTGCAATAAATTAGTTTAAATTTTAACAAAGTACGAGTGTTCAACTTTCAATCAAGTATTTGAATTTTAACTAAAAACAATCAATTTTTAGCCAAAAGTGGAATAGTTAAATTTTCACTTCAAAATACTTATTTTAAACAAAGAGAAAAGATTTTTAAAAAATAAGTTGAATTTTTAAGCAATAATAAATTTTTACCAAAGTAGTTCAACTTTCAAACATATAGTTCAAATTCTGAATAAAAAATTTTAAAAGCTGAATGGTCAACCGAAAAACTAAAAATTTTCACACAAAAAAAGTTCAATTTTTAATTCAAGAAAATGAATTCTTAACCAAAAAACAAAAAGAATTTTTAACAGAAAAAGTTCAACCTTCAACAAATAAAATTAATTTTAATAAGGTAGTTACACTTTCATCTAAATAGTTGAATTTTCAATAAAAAAATGCATTCTCAGCGAAAATTTTCACAGTTTCATCTTTAACTAAAAAAAAAAAAAAAATGTAGCCAAAAATGGAATAATTATATTTTCAGTTAAGAAATTCAATTTGATAAAAGTGATTTGCAAGAAAATACTTAAATCTTGAACCAATTAAATATATTTTCAACGAAGTATTTCAATCTATGACCCGGTAGTTGTATTTTTGACCAAAAACCATAACTTTGAAATCAAATGGTGTGAATTTTTCAATTTACAACAGAATAATCAAATTTTCAATCAAACAGTATAATTTTTAACCAAACGTAGTTGGATTTTGGTGATTAAAAAAGCGAGAAAAAGAGAAAGTTTCTAGAAAGCAGAGGCAAAAAAAATTCTTCAAAAAAGCGGAAAAAAGGAGAATAGGGGAAAGAGTGTGAAGTCTCGTATGTTCTTTTTTTCAACGCGGCCCTGCTTGCAACTCGTTAGATTTTTCGCACGCACAAACCGTGCTTTGTAGGCACGCGGTCGCCGCGCCGCTTCGTCGATACGCGACTCGTTTTTCCAATGTGACGCTCATTCAATTGTAGAAATTGAGTTAAAATTGCTTCGCTATCCGTGGCAATTGGTAGATTGACGGAGACGGAAAATTGCTTTTTAACCCTCTCAACCAATGCAGAGCCTTTCCTGGATTACGTAAACATGTATGTACGGGAATACCTACAACCGTTAAAAATTGGGAGAAGACTTACTAATATCCGATTGGGAAGGTATCACCTTGGAATGAAGTCATTGAGTGAATTCCGTCTATTCGATATCAAAGAGCGTTTGAGAAATGTGATTTTTATTGTTCTACTTCAACTCGTTTTGGGCAGTAGGAAAATAATGGAAAAAGTGTATAATGTTTTCAAAATGAAGAAAAAAAATGTAATCTTTAAAGTATGCCAACTTTTTTTCAAATATATTTAAGAGTTTTTGAGTTTTATTCATGTATGTAGCGCTTGGAGGATCGAAATGGGAACATCGATCGATGGGCCCATAATCTATTCAGTGAGTTTTCTGCCACGCATGATTCAGAGTAAGATTTTTATAAATCTGTCTTTGACATCTTCAATAGTTTTGAGATTGATAAAAAAATCAGGATTGCTGCAAGACCTGGAAGACCTGGAGAATTAATGGAATGTGGAAAAGTTATGGAAAATTTATAAAATTTTGTAAAAGCGACTGAATTTTTTTTTGTCGCAAATATTTCTAAGGCTTAACAACTATTTTAGTACTTTACAGCGAATTTTTAATATCCGATTTAATAGAAATTGTTCTTTTTTAAATAATAATAGGATTATGAACTAGTGGTTTATCATTCTTGAAATGTTGTATAACAGCTTTCGTGAAATATTTTTCAAACTTCTGATATCTTTGAAATCTTTGTGAAATCTTGAAAATATTTTTCGAATTTTTCAAAGCTTTCCGAAATCTATTGAAATATTTAAGAAATCTTTAAAATCCTTCCGAAGTCTTTAAAATCCTACTTAAGTCTTTAAAATCCTTTGAAAGTAATTTTTTTCAATTATTAAACATATGAATATTTTTTTATAAATCTTTCCAAAACCTTTGAAACATTTGAAAAATCTTTCTGAAATCATTGAAATCTTTATAAAATTATTAAAATCTGTATGAAATCATTGAAATCTTAGTAAAAGATATTCAAATCTTTGAAATTTGTGTGCTATCTTTATGAAATCATGATGAAATATTTTAAAATATTTTAAATAATTTCACGAAGATTTCGAGAAAGTCAAAATATTGTAAAACGTTTCAGAAAGATTTCAAGTTAAAATAAAATAAAATATTTCAGAGGATTTCAAATATTTCACAAAGATTTCAATGATTTCGATGAGATTTCAAAGATGTCATTTATTTCGCAAAGACTTCAAACGATTTCGAAATATTCCATAATAATTGTAAAGGTCTCACAAAAATTTTACTGCTTTTACGAAATTTTTATAAAAATCTTAAAATATATCGAAATATTTCAGGAATATTTCGAAGATTTCACGATTCCAAAACATTTCAAAAGATATTATGGAATAATTTTTTTTTTTTAACAAAAAATTATATTTTCTTAATTTCACAAAGATTTCAATGATTTTAAAAACATTTTAGATTAAAAAATATTTCAAAACACTTAAGAAAGTTCCAAAACATTTGAAACGATTTCAGGATGATTCTAAATATTTTACAAAAATTTGAAAGATTTTAAAGGGTTTTAAAATACTTCATGAAGATTTCGAAAAATGCGAAATATTTCTAAACATTTCAAAACGTTTTCCAATATTTCATAAGATTTTACAAAGGTTTCAGTGATTTTATCAAAATGTCAAAGATTTTAAGAGATTTGAAAGATTTTATAAAATTTCAAAATACTTTACGAAAATTTCGAAAAATGCGAAATATTTCCGAACATTTCAAAATGTTTTCCAATATTTCATAAGATTTTACAAAGATTTAAATGATTTTATCAAAATGTCAAAGATTTTAAGAGATTTCAAAGTATTTCTCGTAAATTTCATACAATTAAAAATATTTAATAATATTTCAAAACGTTTTAAAAATTTTCAAAATTATCTAGAAAGATTTTGAAAAAGTTTTCAATGAATTAACAAAGATTTCAAAATATTCTCTAGTGATTACATAGATTTTACCAAATTTTTACAAAAATTTCAATGATTTTAAAAGATTTCAAAATATTTAATCATTATTTTAAGGTTCTCCTCAAGGTTTCAATGATTTCAGATAGATCTTATTTATTTCGAAAATATGTAATAAAGCTTTTAAAGACTTCACAAGGATTACCATGATTTCACAAAAAAATCAATGATTTAAAAAAAATGTAACAAAAATTTTTAAGATTTTTAAGGATTTCATAATACTTTTCACGAAGATTTCGAAAAAGTAAAAATATTTCGGAACATTTCAAAAAGTTAAAAATTTTTTAATAATGATATCAAATAATTTATAAGATTTTAAATTTTGCACAAAGATTTAAGTGATTTTACCAAAAATTCAAAGATTTTCAAGGATTTCAGTAATTTCCCAGACATTTAAATTAATCATTTTATAAAGATTTAAATGAGTTCACGAAAATTCCGTAGATTTTAAAATCTTTGAAGTTTGAATGAAATATTTTGAAAATTATTGAGATTTTTACGAAATTTTCGTAAAATCTGTAAAATCATTGTGAAATATTTTGAAATTTGTTGGCATTGTTGTGAAACGTTTCTAAAACAATTAATATATTTGCCAAATCGTCTTGGATCTTTTTAAAATATTTAAAATCATTTTGAAATCTGAAATTTCATTTAAATTAACTGGAATATTTAGGAAGTCTAGACCTCGAATTTTTTTCAAAAATAATCCTGAAAAACATGGAAAAGTCTTGTAATGTCCAAACCAGACATCTGTAGCAACCCTGAAAATAATATTCAGAATGATTAGTTAATTTAAACTTTTTCAACATTTTTTTCGCCTGTACTACATTTTAATCTTCGAGCATAATAAAAAGTATGACCTAGTTGTTTTGGGACAGAAAACATGGAACTAAAGAAGAAAACGAAGAAATTTTCCACAGACAGTTTCTCTATCGATCGATCAAGACAAACGAAAAAGAAAAGCTCTATATTTTCTTCCGTAGTTGTTCGTGCTTTACATGTATCATGATAGTACCTCTACGATTTTCCGCCTCATATTTCTCACATGGCTCCTGTACAACCGATAAGGCTCGTGGAATGTCAATAGTCTCAAGTTGTAATACATTATGTATTTAGGTAGCCAAACTTCTTCTTAAATTGCTAAATTATACGATAGAAATATAGTCGTAGGTCAGGGAAAACCTGGAAATCGGGAAAAAGTTAGAAAATTTTATTGGCTGCGAAAGTAAGACGAATGATAGCTTTAAAAGAAGTCCAAGATTATTAAAAATGGTAATTATTTCTCATGAAAAGAAAATAGGATAAAACGAGAACAAACAAAATAGAGAAAAAATAATACCACTTAATTTATTATAAATAACTGAGAAAAAAATCCCTCGACTTGTTTTAATTTCGTGGATAACAATTCAAGCTTTAACATCCACACGAAACATAATTACGATATACACATTAGGAGTCATTTGACCGAAATAGCGCAAACTAAATTCCCCAATTTTTTTAACGCTTGTGTTTCACCAGTAATTTCTGCATGAGTTCCACTTTTCGTTTCAAATATGTGCTGCATTCATTACTTCCGCTTCAGGTTATCCTCGAATAATTAATTATGTTAAATTAACGATTGATCAAATGTTTAATTAATGCTCGAAATTCGGGAGTATTAGAAGCAGGGAGTTTTAATTACAGTTCTGAAAATTAATACGCTAATGCACAAATACAAATAGTATTTTAATTGTTTTTTCTTATTCTGAATTTCACATTTTGTTATAATATATTAACAAAAATTGATCTAAAATCCTCTACTATTCAGGAACCTTTAATCAGAAACGACGCAAAAAGCGAGGGATTATCTGCTTTTAGATTTATGAAGAATTCGTCAATAATTCCAGAAAATCCTGAATCTTTTATCACAGTCTCATTCCGCAAGATCGGCTGCACACTGCATGTGGTGGCATGGGAGCGGTTTGAGTGAAATCCCATTGCTACGACGTTGCCACCACAGGGTTCGATTCCATGGAGAATTACAGTCCACTGGAATGGGGTTTCGATTTTACTTTGGTCGATTGAGGGAAGGGGTTCGACCGTAAAACGTTAACGCCAAACCGCATAAACTGCTCTCCTTCCTTTCCTTCGCCGAACTAAAGTGAATGGTAAACGTTTGTAAAAATGTGTGCTGGAAGGTTTTAAGAAGGTTGAGCTCAAAGAATGAGTTAAGCCCCTTTGCCATTTCATTTCCTCGAATACCTTTTAAAAATTCTTCCTCAAATAAAGTCGAATTCGAAAAATAGTTTTCACGACTACTTACACAAACAAAAGCTAAATCTTTCGAAACTAAACTTTAATTTAAAACCAAGAAAGTTCGAAATCGTGGCGCATTCAAGTTTTAAAAATTAAATTGACGTCTTCTGGCGCGTTAGGCGCTAAAATCGACGGCGTTTGGCACGTCAAGTGTTGAAATCGACTACGCTTGGCGCACCAGGCTCTGGAATTGACGGTTTTTGGCGCGTCAAGCGTTAAAATCGTCGGCTTTTAAAGCATCAGGCGCTGAAATAGAAGGCGTTTGAAACGTCAAGCGATTAAATCGACGTCTTCTGGTTCATCGGACGATAAAATCGGCATAGTTTGGCGCGTCAGAGACTAAAGCTGATGGCGTTTGGCGCATAAATCGTTTAATTCGACGTCTTCTGGCGCATTAGGAGCTAAAATCAAGTGCGTTAGGCGTGACAGGCTCTACATTCGACGGATTTGGGGGCGTCAAGCACAGAAATCGACTGCGTTTGGCGCGTCAAGCGCTTAAATCCACATTTTCTGGCGCATCAGACGCTAAAATCGACGTCGTTTGGCGCGTCAGGTGCTGAAATCGACTGTGTTTGTTGTGCTAGGCTCAGGAATTGACCGCGTTTGGCGCGTCAGGCGTTGTCATCGACTGCGTCTGGCGCGGCAGATTCTGAAATCGAAGGCGTTTGGTGCATCAAGCGTTTACATTGACATCTTTTGGTGCGTCAGGCGCTGAATTCGACTGTGTTTGTCTTGCTAGGCTCAGGAATTAAATGCGTGTGGCGCGTCAGGCGCTGTCATCGACTGCGTTTGACAAGCCAGTTTCTGAAATCAAAGGCGTTTGGTGCGTCCAGCGCTTAAATCGACGTCTTCTGGCGCGTCAGACGCTAAAATCGATGCCGTTTGGCGTGTCAGGCGCTGAACTCGACTGTGTTTGTGTCGTGCTGGGCTCTGGAATTGACGGCGTTTGGCCCACAAGGTTCTAAAATCGAAGGCGTTTGACGCAACAAGCGCTTAAATGGACATCTGCTGTCGCATCTGACGCTAAAATCGATGTCTTTTGGCGCGTCAGGCGTTGAACTCGACTGTGTTTGTCGTGCTGTGCACTGGAATTGACGGCGTTTGGCGCGTCTGGCGCTGTCCTGAACTGCGTTTGGCGCAACAAGCGCTTAAATGGACATCCGCTGGCGCGTCAGATGATAAAATCGATGGCGTTTGGTGCGTCAGGCGCTGAAATCGACTAGGTTTGGTGCGGCAGTTTCTATGCAATAATAATGTGACATCTTTTTCTATTTCAAGAATGATAAAAAAAGTTAAAAATAATAACATTGTATAGGAACTGATTTCTACCTATATTTGGTTTATTCTTCCCCTTTTACTGCATGAATTTATCCACTCCATTAAATTTGAAAGCTTCTTAGAGTTTCAATGAAAGGCAGTATTTATTCCTATCCGCGTAAAAGGAAAAGCATGGGAGTTGACCATAAAAGTCTCTCTCGGTTGAGTCAAGGGGGAATGGACGACAACAACGAGAATGGACTAGCAAAGAGTATTGAAGGTAATATTTGGTGGGGAAAATATAAGAAGGCGAAGTGGAGTTGCACGATCCAATTTTGCATTTTGCATACATACATACCGATCGCAAGTGTAACTCAAAGGTATTAAGTTACGCGCAGCCAGCACTCTTGTATACAAGATCATATCGAAAGTGCATGCTATAACACAATATCGATTCACTGACTTAAAGATACTGTCCTCTCGTTTTACGACTTTCCCCAATTCCTCCCTCTGCTCTCTTCTCAGCAGGACAGAAGAATATCATATGATAATCCCACACGAGACTACCATGAAAAATTTTATTCCCTCTAAAGAAGGATTGCTTCAACGAGTAAACTGAAACAGATATAAATATATCTTTTGAAGATATTGTTGCAGGAGGGTGGTCTAAATTCATAACCTTAAAAAATTAGTTTTTGAATTTTTGTCTTGCTGCTTCTTAAAATTGTGAATGGGTCCTAAAAATTAAGAGTCTGATAATTGGAGCAAGATCGGTTAGTTTAGCTCGGGCAGTTATCTAGTTCTGTACCACCACCCATCAATTCTAGAAATCTTCCGATTTATAAAATGTCATTTTGCAACTACTAACTCAAAATTAATTGTTTAAAAGATATAAAACCACAACTTTCGTGCAGCAATCGAGGTTCCTTCTATATTAAAAATTTGTCTTCAAGGAAGCGGTAGAATTTATCCTCCAGATAAAATAAAGCGTAAAAAGTATACTATATACTCGAAAGTCAGCGTAAGGTTGGTTCCGCACAAAATGTATATTTAATACCGTCATTTTTGGAAGCAACAGGGCGCGGGCGGTTGGTTTATATTTCAGGAGTTAGCAAGGTTGTTTAGTGCTTTTCTCTACTCCATCGAGCATTTTGTACATACCAGGGGGGGGGGGGGGGGGGTATCAAGGCAGCAAACACTTTCATGTTTGTACTACATCTTCGACAGTCGTATACCTCATCCAACGTTTTACAGCCGTGTAAATCCTACCAGTTTCCTTAATACTTTAGAGGTAGCAGGTAAACGTAAAACCGCCTTATACTTCGACGAGCATCGTCCCCGCCGGCCAATTCGCCTTAGAGGATGTACGATCCTGTCGAAACTCACCCTACAATTTCTCCCAGTGATCCTCCAGCTTTATTGGACCGTCTCTTGTTTATCGATTTCGATTCCATGTCGTACGTGATTCGATCTTTGCCTGGTTCTACTTATCCAGTTTCGCCCTCTCCAGCATTTCATCTCTGCCGGTTAGTACATTGTTAATGAATCATCCCTCAGGAAGGGAAAAATTGCTTCTAATCCTTAAAAGGTTAGCTACATCTTGCCAATCATCTAATTTGAATTACGAGCACAAAAATCGGCATTTCGCGCAATAATAGGCACACGGCGCAATAATAGGCATTTGTCGCAAGAATAGGCAGTTGGCGGAAGAATAGACATTTGGCGCAAGAATAGGCTTTTGGCGCAAGAATATACGCATTGCGCAAGATTAGGCACTTTGCGCAAGATAAGGCATTTGGCGCAATAATAGGCATTTGGCATAAGAATAGGCACATTGTATAAGAATAGGCGCATCGCGCAAAACTAGGCATTTGGCGCAAGCAGGGTGGCCGCTGGACTCGAAAACCGAGAAGTGAACGTAAATTTGTTGAGATCGGGAAAAACAGGTTCGATTTCAAGTTTTTAAAATAATTAGTCGACTTTTTATTCATATCAATTACGACATCATTCAGTTTACAATGTGTAATTACAAAATCTTCTACTTTAAAAATTTTCCAATTGATGTTTTCATTTATAATTTAAAGAACTTTAAAATGCAGTCTTGAAGACTTAATAAATAATTAAAAATGAAAAGCGTTTGAAGTTGAAAGTGTTTGTTAAATGCTTTTTTATTTTATCAACAGTAAATATAAATAAATTATTTTGAAAATGAATCTGTACTTCAAGCATTGAAAGGGAAAAATAATTTATTCCACAACACTTAGTCTTTAAAAAACGCAAAGGTCCGATTGAAACTTTATAAACGGTTTTTAACTTAAAAATAACTTTATTATGTTTTACATCAAAAGTCTTGAATCTTAAAATTTTCAAAGTGCTTTCAAACTTTGAAAGTTACAATTTTGATTGATCTTTTAAAAACGTTTAATTAGTAAGTGAAATTGTTGAATTAATTTTGAATTTGAAATGATTTGAAATAATATAAACGAAGTGTGTACCGAAAAAATTGGGCTATTCGTACAGATATTTCGTGCAAATAGCCAAAGCTTAATTCAAAACCAAATATAAATTTTTGCACTTAAAAAAATTTGAAACTTGTTAAGATTTGTGAAAGCCGCCAAAAGAATAAAAACATTTTTTTAAGATTCTTAGGCAAACTGAAAATAATTTTTCATTTTGTAAAATTATTTTAAGAGAATATTCAAAAAGATTTGAAAAGAAAAATTGTTAAAAAAGAATTTGGAAGATCTTAAGAATTTTTTTTTTAAATTCGCAGGATTTTCTAAAAATTATAGGAGAAATTTTTAGAAGTTTCAGAAGTCATAAAAAATTTTCCAAAATTTTTATTTTTCATTTTTTAACGTTTCTAGCTTAAAATAGTTTAAAATAATATAATTTAAATTATTTAAAGTTTATTGATTGTTTAGAGCATTGAAAATGATAACTTTGATTATTTTTTTACAATTTTTGTCTGAATCTTTGACCTCATTAATTTATAAAATTCTAAATGTTGCAGTTTATCTGTATTTCATTTAAAATTGTTCAAAATTTTAAGACCGGGAAAAACCGGGAAATGATAGTGAATTTATTCTTTGATCGAAAATTTTACAAATATTTAGAAGACTAATTTTTCCAAATTCGATTTCAATTGTTTAAAAAATAATAAGTCGAATTGTTATCCTTTTCAATTATGACATTGTTCATTTTACAATGCGTATTTAGAAAATCTTTTATTTTACAAATTTTCTATTTGATGTTTTCATTTTTAATTTCAAGAATTTGAAAATAAAATTTTAAAGATTTAAAGAAATTTTTTTTTAATTTGTAGGATTTTATAAAAATTGTTGGAAAAATTCGATTTGTTCTAAAGATACTTAGAAGTTATAAACAAATTTTTAAAATGGTTTTAAATTTTAATAAATTAAAGAAATTTCTACGTTTCTCCAGATTTTGAAATAAAATTTTAAAGTTGTTCGAGGATCTTTAAACTATTTAAAATAAAAATAATTTAACTTAAAATTTAAGAAGTTTAAAAAAATGTAATTTTTCATTATTAACGTTTCTAGCTTGCATTTGTTAAAAATAATATAATTTAAAAAATTTAAAGTTCATTGATTCGTTAGTTTAGAGCATTGAAAATAATAACGTAGATTACATTTTTACCATTTTTTTCTGAATCTTTGAACTCATTAATTTACCAAATTTAAACATTATAATGTCCAATTGAAAAGTGTTAGTACCTTCATTTTTTTACGCGTATATTATTGAGAATTTGAATACAAAATTTTTGAATGGGAACCGGGAAGTGACCGGGATTTTTTTCCTTGGATTAAAACGATCACCTTGCGCAAGAGTCGACATTTGGCGCAAGAGTCGACATTTGGCGCAAGAATCGACATTTGGCGCAAGAATCGACATTTGGAGCAAGAATCGACATTCGGCGCAAGAATCGGCATTTAGAGCAAGAATCTGAATTTGGCGGGTCTGACGTTTTACCACTGCTTTTCGGGTTTGATTTGTAATTCAAAAACGTTCTAAGATGAGATAATTATTGAATAATTTTAATTCTCTCTGTATTTAAAAAAAAAACTAACAAACGAAAATACACAATTGTATGATAAATTAATAGGACATATTTTTAATCTTCGTTCTGATTTTATTATTGTCGCGAGGAAGATTGTCTAAATATTGGGCTTATTATTTTATTTTCCTGGATATTTAAAATCAGACTCTTGTTAATGGAAATTAAAAAAAATATCGAGTAGCAAGAATTCCCTTGACATTTCAATTAAATTAATGGTCTTGAAGCAACCAGGTGTCATTTCCAGTCCACTTCCAATTCACAGATTTTCTCCATTCAACAAAATTAGTCGCGGAGTGTTCCGCAATGGCTTTCCTTTAGGTAGGGAATTATTTTATGCTTGATATCTCTTTGCATTACACGTATGTAAAATAAGCTCCGAGGGAAGCAAGGAATTATAATGATATATTAACGGCTGGATAAAGCCACGTTGCATTAAATTGATAAGCTGAAGTTATATTAAAAACTTTTTATTTCATAGCCTTATATTTTAGCATTTTTTCTCGACTATATTTCATTCAGATTATTTTTACTTTAGTTTATAATTTTGAATATTTTTTAATTTTTAGGGGTTAACTTCCCTTGCATTCAAGACAGGTTTGATTTTCGTAAATTGTAAAATAAATACCATGAAATATTTCCTTTCTTTATTTCTTGTTAAAAATGACTTAATCTTTATTTTTATTTGAAAATTTGAAAAAGCGCTCATTGATAACTGCATTAAATTTAAGAAAAGAATACCTTGACTAAATAAAAAAATAATAGTGTTTTTTTCTTTCGCTTTATTCAAAAGTCTTCATTGTCATCCAGTTTTAATTTAAAAAAGTTCATTCGATTCCTTGAAAGGTTTTTTACAATTCTATTCATTTCATTTAACAATTTTTAAAATAATATTTAATAAAAACCTGAGGAACATAAATCGAATGAAATTTTACGAATTTTGCGTCAAGCGGAAGTAAAATCACAAATATGGAAATAATTTTAATTAATTGAACAATTGTCTGCTACCATTTGTTTATTATTTACGTCTAGATTTCTCTCTTAAAATTTGTTATACATTTTTTAATCAAATAATTACAATTTTAGTGAACATGAATTTTTTTTAACGGTGCTATTTACACACATTGTTTGTTCTGTCTGCGATGATATCAAACATATGAAGGTCCGGGTTTATACCTACAAGGTTTATAATAAAATAAAGGCAAAAATAAAAAAAGCTCTAATATGAAAAATTATTTTTGTTATCTCACGAAAACACATTGAATGAAATACTTAAAGAATTTTTTTCACGAAATATAAATATATTCACATTCAAGCTGGAATATAACAAATAAAATTTTTATAAACAATAATCTTAAAAGAATCCAAAATATGGCAGCATAAATACACTTTTAATGACATTTGTGATTGAATTAGTATCTCAACTTTTTCGCAAGTTATTAAAACGGAATATCCTCGAAAGTCTGAAATTTAAATATGTTGCCTTAAAAGCCATTTATAAAAATATTTATTGCTGACTCCCTGATTCATCTTTTTTATTCGAAGTTTATGTGAAAAATTTAAAAATTACATTTTAATTAAAGAAAATACTTTAAAATGGTTTAGCCTTTTCTGTTTTCTTCCTTGAATTTCAACTTTTTTATTATTTATAAGAATTAAGAAAATGTCTGCTAATAGAAAGCAACACATCCTGCAGGAATAGAAGATTTTTTTCCGGAAAATATAATTCTGGAGCTTATCTCGCGAACAATGAAAGATATCGTAAAAAAAACAAGATAAATTTTTTATTAAACTTTTTGAGACGTGCAAACTTTTATCTCAGAAAGTTTTCGTATTTTTCGTTTTTAAGCAAAATGAAAAATTTGATTTTATGAAAAAGAGTTCGAAAAACTTAAAATTATAAGCGTAGCTTTCTAAAAACATTAGACATGCATGATTTTTCGAAAAAAATTTGACGGGAAATTCAAACTCAGAAAAATGTTCAAAATTGTTCTGTCATCGAAGGGTTATCAATTTCATCCATCTATCAATTTTTCCAAATTTTTGAACTTAAAAAATATTAGTTGTAAATATTTGAAACGATAATTTTCACAATAAGGTGATACAAATTGATACTTGTAAAAACACAAATGGAAAAAGCTAAATTTTCAATCGAATAGAAAAAGAAGTACTTGTGAGGAAATTTTTGTAAATTACAGTATAACCTCCTCTCAAAAAGTACTCAAGGAATAATTTCCACCAAATAAATTTTAATTAATTTTTAAATTCATTTTAAATTCTTTTCACAATTGTTCTATCCCTTAACTGGTATAAAGTTCATTTGGGATAAATTATACAAAGTTTACAAATGTTCATTTTTTAATCAATATTTTCTCTCTAAAATCGTCAAAAGTTATTATTTTTTATAAATAATGAAACAATGAAAGAATATTTAAAGCAAGATATTTTTAAAGGTTGTTTTCAGAATATATACCCTATATTATCTTAATAATAATTATTTATTTAAAGAAATAAAATATCCTTTAAAAATATATTGCCCTCAATACTGTTTAATCCTGTCATTATTTTCAGAAAATTATAAGTTTTTACGATTTTCGGAAGAAAAAGTTTAAACCAATAAAAATTGTTTAAATAATTACTATATGTGTTAAAAAATAACTACAAAATTTTACAGAGGGAGAAACATTCTTTCAACAAATAATAATTGTTTAAACAATTTCAAATTAATTGAAACATACTTGGAAATTAGCCTCTTAGCAAATAGAAATAATTCAAGTGAAAAAAATTCCCAATAATACCATCTTTCTGATTAAAAAAGCTGAAAAAATTCTCAAAACACAACAAAATGTTTTAAAACCATAATAATTTTTGTTCTTACGAAAAGTTTCTTATTATAAATATTGTTGTCGTTAAATGTGTTTTAAATCGTATCTAACTTTCCTTAGTCAAAGATAATTCTTTTTTTGGTTGAAATGTCTGCCATAATATTTTTGGTTCGAAATACATCTTGTTTTAAAAATCAACTCTTTTCTTGAAAATTAATTTTTCTATTTAGGATTTATAGTTTTGGATAAAAATTCTTCTCTTAGATTAAAAATTGAAAATTGATCTTTTCTGACTTGAAATTAATGTATTTTGTCAAAAATTCGCATTTTCCAAATCAAAATCGTTTTTTAACTTGAACATTCTACTGTTTGGTTAAAAATTAAACTGATTCAAAATATTTTTGTTGCTGTTAAAAATTCATATTTTCTAGTTTAATGTACAACATTTTTTTAAATTCATCTTCTTAGGTTAAAAATTTAACAATTTGGTTGTCTTTTTTCTTGTTTCTTTGTTGAAACTTCAACATTTTTCTAAATTCATATTTTCGGGTTTAAGATGAATTTTTTTTTAAATTTGATCATTTGTTCGAATAATGATTTTTGTTGGAAATTTATCTATTTTGATGGAAAAATCAACTCTTTTCTTGAAAATCCATGTTTCTTAATTTAATTTCAATTTTGGTTTGTTTTAAAGTTCGTTTATTTGGTTGAATAATAATTTTGGTTAAAAATTCATCTCTTTTGCTTGAAAACTCAACTCTGTTAGAAAAATTCATATTTTTCTATTCTATTTTTCTATTTATTTATTACCCTATTTCTGTAAGAAAAAAACCACTCTACTTCCCCTTTCTTAAGAGCGTTCTGGACTGTGAAGTCGGAAAGTAAAATTTTCGAAAAATCTAGAATCTTCTAGAAACTTCTAGAAATTAAATTGAATTGTATTAACATAATCGAAAAATATATGAAAGATATTTCTCCAGCAGGTATTCAGAAAGCTTTGCGTTAGGTTAGAAAACAAATAGAGAGGCATGACTTTTGACGACCTGAAGGTAGATTGTTGTAGACGTCATTTCATCAAACCGCACACTACCATTAACTTTACGGTCATGTGGCGGTGTTTCCATGGCATGCAAACACTTTAGGTTCCATTACCAGCATCAGCCCATTGACTATTAAACAGAAATATTTCCTCTCCAAACATCCGACCTAAACCTCCCAGGAATTTCACTTCTACATAATAATATTACGTATATTTCGATTATCCTCGTGATGAGGTATCATAAAGTAAATTCCTTCCAATACAAAATATTTGACTGGCCCTTTAAATTAAAAGATAAATTGGTTATTCTCAATCAATCTAGGTAGATAGGCAAGGGCTTTTCTAGATCAAGATTCCTACCTTAAAGACTTCGAGAAAATTCTACAGCTGAAGTGGTTCGTGTCCGTGCTAAGTTTCCAGAACTTCTCGAATGTTCCTGAAGATGTCATAAAATTATATTGTGTATTTGAGAGACAAAATTGCGTAAACCATTTCAAGCTTATTTAATATCTTAGTGCCTAATTGAGATAATGAATGTTTAATTGAGGTGATAAAAGTTTAATTGAGATAATAAATACTTGAGATAATATATAACTTTGAAGTTTACGCAAATTTGTCTCTCATTATTACGCATATCATTTAAGGACGTCTTCGGGATCGTTCGAGAATATTCTAGAAACTTAGTACGGACAAGAAACATTTTAGCTGCAGAATGTTCTCGAAGTAGACAACTTAGGAATCTTAATCTAGAAGCACCCTTATCTAAAAATTAATAAATTAATAATTTTAATTTTAAATTGTTTTATTCCAGTTTTAATAGTTTCTATATTTATTTTCTTTGTATTTGTATTTCTTTTTTTCAGTTGCTTCCTCCTGACAATTATATTTGTATTTAAAAAAATTTTTGTATTGGCTAGCGAAGTCGAAAATTTTGTTGGAAAATTCAACTTTTTTCCTGAAAATTCCTCTTTCTTGTTTGAAAGTTTAAGTATTTTTATATATAATTAAGTTTTTTATTTGAAAATTCATATTTTAATGTTCGAAATGCAACATTTATTTTTCGTCCTGTTGGTTTAGAAATGGAATCTTTTTTAGATAAAAAATTTAACTATTTTATTGAAATTTAATCTTCTTTGGTGATGATTGAGCTATTTTTGAATAAAAGTTAACTTTCTTATTGAATATTTATATTTTGGTCTTGAAAATCCAATTGAAAATGCAACTGTTTGTTAGAGAATTTTTTTATTTGTCTCAGGATTCAACAATATTTTATTTGAAAATTTGTCTCTTGGTCTGATCTGTTATGAATTGCGCTTTCCGGGTTGAAAATTCAACTATTTTCTTATAAAAATAACTATTTTTGTTAAAATATTTTTAAAACAAATTTTCCTTTCAGCTTCCAAATTCATTTCTTTTGGTAGAAACTTAGTTTGTTTTTGTTAACAGTGTAACTGTTTGGTAGAAAATTAATCTTTTTCAAGTTGCGAATTAAACTTTCTTATTGAAAATTCGTATTTTTACGTAGAAAAATCCAAATGAAAACGCAACTGTTTGGCAAATAATTAATTTTATTTGGTTGATATTTCAAGAATATTTTGTTTAAAAATTCGTTTCTTGGTTCACATTGTACTATTTAAAAATTGAACTGAATGTTTCTTGATTCTAAATACAATTTTTTTGAAATTCTTTATTTCGGCTTCAACCTTTATTTTTTTAGAAAATTAATCTTCTTCAGTTGAGAATTCAACTTTTTTGTTTCCAATTTCATCTTTAGGTTAATTTTAACTTTTTTTTTAAATTGGTTTTTGAACAGAAAATTCAACTATTCCATTTTAATGTTCATAATGTTAGTTGCAAATTCATTCCGCTAGTTAAAAGTTAATCGGCTTTGTTGAACACTTTTTTTGTCGAAAATTAATTTTTTAAACGTAAAATGTAACCATTCAATTTTTGATTGAAAATTTAATTTTGCTTAAATTGAAAATTCAACTAGTTGGGTTAAAAGTTAAAGTGCTTTGTTAGCAAATTATTTTTTTTTTATAAATGTTCAACTTTGGTAGAAATATTAAGTATTTTATTGAAAATTCGTTTTCTTTTGGTTTAAAATTAATTTTTCAAACTAAAAATGTAATTTTTCCACGTTATGTTACAAATTGATATATTTTGGCGGGAAATTTGTACATTTTGGATACAACTAATGTTATTGTTTGAAATATCCTTTTTTTGTTGAAAATGCAACTCTGCTTAAAAATAATTTTTTTTAAATTTCACATTTCCGGGTTGCACATTTATTTTTCTTTCTTGACTGAAAAATAATTTTTTTATTGTTGAAGATTTACCTCTTTGGTTTAAAATTGGATTATTTTGTTGAAAATTCTTCTTTTTCGTAGAAAATTAGTATTTTCGGGGTGAACAATTAACTGTTTTGTAGAAAAGTTTTCTTTTTGTTTCAAAATCTCTCCGTTTTTGGTTATAAACTGTAACTCTTTGTTAAAAATAAATTTTTTTGGTAGATTTATCGTTTCAGTTAAAATTTTATTTATTTTATTTATAATTCATGGGATAAGATTTTAATAATATCTGTCGCAATTTGTATTATTACCTCTCATTTTTATTTTTCAGATTTTTTGTATTCTGTTTTGGTGCATAAAAGAAATCATAAAAAAGTAGATTTCATTTTGATCTTAAAAAAAAATTTCTCAAGTTGGAGAAATGTAATGTCAGATGTGCCGTGGTCTTGCTCGAAGTAAAAAGTTCAACTTTAAGTGTCGATGTTATTTCCTTTAAGAAAATAACCAGACTAGCAGTAAAAACCAGAGACATCAAGTTCTTCTGTTTTATAATTCTCTTAAATTAGGATTTCTGAAGAAAGTCGAATCGTCAAAGAAAGACAATTTCCTCCTACATTTATACAAAGGATAAATTTATCTCTTCTTTTATACCAAATACTTTTGTCGTTCTTCGCAATTCAATTGAGGATGTTGGAGCAAATTGAAAGCAGAAGAAAACTACCTTCAGTACATTGGACAACTTCTTTATTGTTACCTCGAGGAAACGTGCCTGGAATTTGTCATATGTGTTTCCAGGAGTGCAACTTCTTCATTTCGTGTTGATTTTGTTTTTCAGTTGGAGAATATTATACCTACTATTAGGAAAAGGTACAATAAAAAATAAGAAAAGCTTAAACCGATTTGCTTGATCTTGTTTTAAAAAAATAAGCTAAAAATAACGAAGTTAGAATATACCTCCTTAGGTGTTTTTTAAAGAATTTAATTATTTCTTAATCTGAAGAAAAAAATGTCAAATCTGTTGATAATTCAAGACAGTAGACCTAATTATGTAGAAAATCTAATCGTAATTATTTGAATTTAGTAAAAGAATACTTGTTGTACCAGCCGCTGCTGACCATAGCCGTTTTCGTACTACTGATGTACAGTGATGAAAATAAAACAAATGTTCATAAGTTTGTTAAGAAATTAATGCTCTTGAATTGTGAAGAAAGAAACTTTAGACTGGGCCAATAATTTAAGACAGTAAACATATTTAAGTAGTAAATTAGGGTTTAATTATTTAAATTCAATAGAAGAATAGTTGTAATTGTCGCGTCTGATCATATCCGGGTTTTTACTACTGACATACAGTGTTGAAAATAAGAAAATAGTTGATTGACTGTTTCTATTTTTTTGTTTGAAAAATAGGCTAATTAAATAAGAAAAAGTTAAAATATACCTCTATATGTTTTTTACCAGGCACGTCTGACCATATCCGGGCTATTGCTACTGTCACTAAGTGATGAAAATTAAAAAAAAAAAACATAAATCAACTAATTTGATTTTGGTTTTTAAAAATAGGATTAACAATTTTAAATATATTTTCATAAATTTGTCAAGAATTTAATGATCTTGAATTCTAAAGAAAAAACTTTAAAATCGGCCAATATTCAAGTAGATCTATTTAAGTAGTGAATTCAGCCGTGATTACTTAAATTTGTTAAATTTTCTTGATAAATCCTCTACCAATGTGGATTAATTTTCAACCACACAGTTGAACATTTAACCAAAAGAGATGAATTTTCAAATAAAAAAAAATGTGTAGCTTGGATAGGTTTTTCAGACAAGGGAGAACAAAAATTTCAATCAAATTAAGGAAGTTTTCACAAAATATAACTTTTTGTCAAAATAATTAAATTATTAACGAAATAGTACAATTTTTAACAAAAAAAATTAATTTTGAACTAAAAATTTCATCGTAGACTTTGCAATTAAAATGAATAAACTTTAAACTAAAGATAGTTTTCTTTTTGACGAAATAGTTACATTTTCATCCTAATTGTTAAGTTTATAACAAAAAATAAAGTATTTGATATTTGAATAAGAAAATGTAAAATTCAAACCAAAAGAGTTGAATTTTATATCTAAAAATGGAAATTTTCAACGAAGAAGTTACGTTTTCTACCAAAAAAGACAAATTTTTAATAAAAAACTTGATTTTTATCTAAGGAAGATTGATTTTTGAACAAAAAAAATCCATCCGAATTATTGAATTTTCAAGCTAAAAAACGAATTTATGATAAACAGTTAAATTTTCTACAAGGGGAGGGATTTTTAACTGAAACAATAAATCTTCAACTGGAATTGTTAAATTTTCAGTTAAAAAAATTAATTTTCAAGCAAAAACAATCGAAATTTTAACCAAAAATATTAATTTTCTACTAAAATTATAAATTTCCAACAGGAATATTTAAATTTCTAGTAAATGGAAATCATTGTTAACAAAAAATTGAGTTTAATTTTTAACGAATAATCTAATAAAATAAAAATAGTTATGTTGAACTAAAAAAGACGTATTTGCAACAGAATTATTGAGATTTTAACAAAAAAAGAATACTTTTCAAATAAGCGCTTGAATTTTTAATAGAAAAATGGACTTTTTTCTAAAATAAATGAATTTTTTATTAAAAAGATGAAGAACAAAATTTTGAATTTTGAATACAAAAATATGAATTTTTAAAACAAATTAATTTTCTACTACAATATTTGAATTTTTTTTTAAACCGAAAGATAAATTTTCAATCAAAAAGATAAAAATATTATATTAGGGTGGCCTCAAAATTTAATTTTTAAAATTCCGAAATTATTCCTTAAACAATTTTTTATTTTCCCTAACCATTTATATTCAAAGACCAGAAGCTTAATCTTGTAACATTTTCATCATAGAATCTCTTAATAAAGGAATAAAAAAATTGAAATTAAATAATTTCATATTTATTATCACTGACAGCTATTCAAAAAATTCCCTGAGTTTTACAGAAAAAAATCAAAATCCCTGATTTTCCCTGACTTGTCCCGGATTTTTTCCTCCTCAATAAAATTCCCTGACTTTTTCCTCATTTCCAGGTGTTCCCTGACCTACAACAACCCTAGGACTCACTCGAACTAAACTTGAAGAAACACAAGTAGTTGAAATATTTTTCTCTTTACTCGATAGCAAAGTCACTTCCAGAGTAAATGGAATAAAATTGAGATGCTGGAAATGAAAAGTTAATCTAGTGATTCCGTTGACATTGGCGGTATACCGTTGATTGACAGGGGTGGCGTCGACCTGCGTCCAAAATAGAATTTGGCACGGCAGTGAATAAGGAGTAAATCACAGAAATGGAAATCCGTGATATCGGATTGAAATCAATATTGAATGCAGATTGGATTTCTTGCTTCGCTCGTGAAGAATATACATGGAATCCGAGTCAAGTGACAGGTTCATGAGAAGCAAGAGAAAAACTAGTTTCGTTTTTAAAAATCAATTAGCTTTCAAAAAAAAAATAGATAAAAAAATGTAAGCAATTTCGAAAGTTAGAACTGGATTTTTAGCTTTAAAATGAGCCCATGAATATTCAAATCTCTTTAATAATTATTATCTTACACATTTTATATTGTTTATCTTAAATTATTTCATGAGAAGCAAGAGAAAAACCAGTTTCGTTTTTAAAAATCAATCAGCTTTTAAAAAAAATAGATAAAAAATGTAGGCAATTTCGAAAGTTAGAAATGGATTCTTAGCTTTAAAATGAGCCCATGAATATTAAAATCTCTCTAATAATTATTATCGTACACATTTTATATTGTTTATCTTAAATTATTTATAAAAAAAGCTCAATCTCAAGTTTTAACCATTTTCTGGAACTCATTAAGTGTGATAAAAGACTTAGATATATATTAAACAACAAATTATTTTTTTCCACTAAAAAAATTAGAAAATTGTCTATTTGTTTACTTAATTCATTTTTAACAAAGATATTTATTCATAGTTAGCAATTTGTTGCAGCCTAGTAAGCCTGATAAGCTATTAGGATACATATAAGAGCTAAAATAATTTGTTCCCGTCAAAGACAGATAAAAATGTTCTATTTGTTATCCTAAATTATTTATAAAAAAGCTAAATGTTAATTTCTCAGAATTTTCTTGAGTTTAGTAAGAATGATTGAGCGACTGCGATAAATATTAGGCAGCGAAGAATTTTTTCCGTGAAAAAAGTTTGCGATTTTTTATTTGTTTACCAAAATTATTTATAACAAAGCCAAATGTAGAATCTTAATAATTTTTTGCATTCTAGTAAATCTAAAGAGTGACTTAGACACAGGTTAGGTAAAAAAGATTTTTTTCCACATAAAAAATTTTGCGAATTATTTATTTGGTTATTAACATTATTTATAACAAAGATAAATGTTAACTCTTACCAATATTTTGCAGCCTAATAAGTCTGATATACTATTACGATACATATAAGATTTGAAAGAATTTTTTCCCGCGAAAAACAGATAATAATTTTCTATTTGTTAACTTAAATTACTTATGTTAAAGCTGAATTGTTAAGTTAAATTGCTTATAACAAATCCAACAGCTAGGTATTAAATATTTTCTAAAGTTTAATCAGTTTGAGAAGTTACTTCGATAAATGTTAGCTTTCAAAATTTTGTTATTGCAAAAAGTCAGGAAAATTGTTTATTTATTCATAAGAACGGTTGATAACAATGAAATGGTATAACGAACAATTTTATTCCTCTTCGTGTATGCTGTCATAATTTAGGCTGATCACTAGTATATCTAAGTGATAAGAGATGCAATAAAATTTGTTTCTAAGAATTAACTTTTTTTGTACATTTATTTTTAAAAAAGTAGGCGAAAAAGTAAAAAAAAAAATAAAATAAAATTCTGAAGTAAAAACGTTAAAATTTGTCGATAATTGAAGGCTGCAGTCATATTTTATTATTAAATTCCAGATTAGCTCACTACTAATTGAGCCTTAATTATTTCAATTCAGTAAAAGTCAATCAAACGCGTCTGACCATAGCCGGGGTTGTGCTACTGACAAGCAGTAATAAAAAAGGACTGTGGATAAATCGATTTTTAGAATACAATTCATATCCGGTTTACCCATTTTTTTAAAGAATAAAAGAGAAATAAAAGTCTGCATCAACTATAAGGAAGATATTTTCGAAAATTTTTTTAATTATATATTTTTATTTAATAAAAATAGATCCAAAGAATTTTTTTTTACTTTTGAAGAGTACCATTTATTGAGGAATACTTGAATTCATTTGAAGATACCTAGAATCAATGAAACAACTATCCGGAAAAATGTCCTGTAGCTACGCAAATGTTTATAAATTTATTGAATTTATTATAAACAAATAAGTGCATAACAAATTATTTCTTCTGGATTGGCTGCGATTTGTCACTTGATTTTAATTACATTTTAACAATTTTATACAGAAAGAGTTTTAATAATGAAATAATGATAGTTGAGATAATGATAATGATTAAATAATTTGCTATTTTATATCAAATTTTATGAACAATTTTTATAAACATTTATCCACTTGAGGTATTTATGGTGTGATAAATAAAAATCTCGCTACGGAATCGAACAAAAATTACTCTAAAATAACACCGAGTTAGCATATTTAGTCAGCCAATAAAAATTTATGATTTTTTAGATAAACTTAATTAACCAATGGGCTATTCGGTTATTTTTTACGACACAAACTCAGTTCTTTTAACGTAATTTTTTATTTATTTAAAATTATTATTTTGACGCTTCTTTAACGATAATTAATTTATAATTAATAATTAATTAGTAATTAACCTTGAAAATCTATTTTTTAGTTTTTCTAAATATAAAACAAATATAGATTGTACGTTATCATATTAATATTTTACCCGCGGCGAGTAACATTTTGTAGACGAAAGAAGTAATCTGCTAAGTTTAAATAATTGCACGTAAAAAGGATGTCATTCGTATTTATTGTTTTCTGTAAAATAAATGTAAAATTTTATTTTAGAGTCTCTTTGGTTGAGTTTCGTTTGGATAAAACTACATGGAATTTTTTTCCCCTTTATTTTGATTATGCTTTGTTACATTTTGCAATTTAGTTTTACAAAATAGCTGTTTTCACCGTTTATTAAAAGTGAATGCTTTAACCCCACCTTAAGGAGCAATTTTTGGACATTGCATTATGCAACAAAGTGGGTCTCTATTTGTATAATTTATTGACAATAATCTAAAAATATGTCCCATTTGGCCCCGTCTCACGATAGCTCATAAATATTGAAAAACAATTTCACGCTGAATTCTCCCTTTGCGGAGACTATCAATAACTCTGCCACTTAAAGAAACATTCTGAAGTCCTAACTCACTCTGTAATAAGCAACTCCCTTTACAAGGAGTGCGAATAACGCACCTGCGGTTAATAACTCTAGTCTCGTTAGCAAGTCAACGAAGTAGTTCCAGACACGCGGCAAGTATTAGGAAAGTTGAATGCCAGGCGGAACATTTAAAGGAAGGACTAGGAGGGTGGCCAAACTAATGTGACGATAAACACGAGTCAGAGCGGTAATTAAAAAGTTAAACCGTAAAGTTTCGACAGAAGAGGTGCAAAGACAGAAGAGAGAGAGAGGAGAGAAAGAGAGAGAAATTCCCTAGAGTCGACATTCAAGGCGGACCGTTGTCAGTTACTTGTTCTGATAATAGGACCGTTTCTTAGTCTCCAATTACCAAGGTTGTTAAGCATCCTGGTACTACTCGGATCCTTGGTTTACAATTTCGATGTTTGCACTACTCAAGCTTTTCCGTGGCTCTGTTACTCCTGTTCCAAGACGGTTTCTAGTCTCTGCAGTACAATCTGCAAGTTTTACTAGAATTCATCCTCCCGTGACACTGTTCTGTTTTTGATAATTCACTGGTCAAATATTCCCAAGATTATTCTAGAGTTCGGAAGATTAGAAAGGTATTGAGAAAGTTGTCTTAACGAACGAAAAAGAATTCGAGTGAGAAGGAAAAAAAGCGATGAGGAAAAATTGAAGTGAGAGAGGTCATACAATTTACTTTGATGAAATATTAAAGTCGGAAAACTGCGGGTCTTTCCCAGGGGTACCAACACCCTCTAACCTACCAGGATGCTAAAAAATTTACGCTCTGCCACCGAAGGATGGCCGTGGCCCTTTTTATCTCATAAAATAGTAACACGTGGTGCAGAGGGACGCTAGGGGGTAGAATGGCCACGTGCGAGTTGGCGTGTTCCGTGGTTCTAACACGTGTTGGCATTCGGCCAACCACCCTGGGAATCAGCACGATGTCTCTCACGTATTCACTTTTGCATGCACGCAGAAAATCAAAAATATACACTTGGAACTTTGGAAAATTTTCCTTGAAGAATCTTGATTTTAATTTATTTACTGCCTAACGTATTGAAACATCTTTACATGAAGAATCTCTATTCATCTTGAGAAAAAAACGATAGTTTTCAGAGAATCCTCTCAACTTTCTAGCTGGATAATAACCAAGTGATGTTTTGAAATGAGGAAAATATTCGAAAGTTTAGACCAGGATTTACATATCTGCAGGAAAGCAGATGCGCCTTTCATTATTTGTTTTGTGCCATCGCCAAAGCAAAATCTCGGTATGGAGGTGAAGCTACGGAAGACAAGAAAGGCATCCTGATTACGTCGTCGCTTCCATGTGTAATCACTACTTCTCGAGTGCATGCTTCACTTGGTGGAAGTTCGCTTTGCGTTCTCTCTGCACTCTCGTCATCGCCGTCTGCACTATTCAGACAGTGTTGAGACTTTCGGAATCCTGGGCGGTTGATTAAGCTTCGGGTGAGAGGTGATAATGTCGCAGAGTAATAAACCAGTGGTTGCTATTGCGTCAACCATTCCGAAATTCCTGCAACTCGTTTGTCTCTTTAATCACTCGTTGAGGACAAACTCGAATATTTTAGGGGGTTATAAGCACCCGCTAACAGAAAGAGTCTCACATCGACTCGAAATTCTCAGAGTGTATGTTTCGGCTTGGAAATCAGGCATCTCTCGTCAAAGTGAACTTTTCGTGATTGCAAAGTAACTTAAGTTTTCTTATTCAGGAGAGGTAGTAATTACTCTTATCTGAATGGTTAATTGATAAAGGATACAGTTTCCTTTCACTGGACAACTGAAGACCAAGCGTTATGCAAGAAGGGGGATGAAAATCGAATAATGGGACTTATTATGTCATCAGGGTAGAAAAATTCTGGGATAGAATAATTAAATAATTAGTTATAGAATAGTCTTTATGAATTGATAAGTTCTTGCGGAGAAGCATGAGTTTTTGAGAAAAAGAGTTCCTTAGAGGTTCACTCTTGGGGCGGTGTTTTTGCACGTTGAGTATAGAATATGATGTGGGCCCTAGAAACCGAGACGAGGTGACGAGAGCGGTCAAAGAGAGAGTTAGAATTGCAAAGGGGTGTGGATGTCTGTGCTACTTTTTAGTATACACTCGACCTATATGATAAGCATCCCTCTCTACTTTACATGACCGTATACCTCGTCGAACTTAATTATTACTAGGGAAGATAAAACGAAACAAGGCGTCTCGTCGACTCCGTTTCATGCAGACATCCACGCTTGCATGCTCTCGAGGTACGACCTACTTCTCATTGATGCGCAATCCAAATGATCATCTACAAAAAGAAAACTACAAAAATTATATACTTGGAATTAAGGTGTTTCTTTGCTGCTTTAAATTTCAGATTTAGAATAAATAATTCTTGAGGAAGAAAGTCTGAACAAGAAATGTTTGTTCTGACACTGACTGATGTGCAATCCAAATTATCATCTAGATCTAGAATATAAAAAAATCAGAAAATGATACAGTTTCAGTTAAGATGCTTTCCAACTTAGGTTTTTTTCATTTCGATTCAGATCAAATTATTTATCAGGTAGGAGTATTTTAAATCTAGAATCTTCATTTTGACACTGATTGATGTGCAATTCAAATAATCATCTAGAAATCTAGAAGAAAGACAAACCTAAAAAAAGATATAGTTTCAATTAACATGCTTTTCAAGTTCGGTGCCACTGATTGATGTGAAATCAAACTGATCATTTGGAAGGAAGACAAATCAAGATACTTTCTAAGTTCAGTGCCACTGATTGATGTGCATTCCAAATAATGATCTAGAAGAAATAAAAGCTAAAGAATGATATAGTATCAATGAAGATGCTTTCCAAGCAGTTTCTGTTGATTTCCGATGTATATCAAATGATTCGTCAGGATAAATGTATTTAGACAAAAATCTTTATTTTCACAATACGAACATCGAAAATGGCGGATTTCGTAGCCTGCAAAATGTTTCGAAAAAAGCGGTATGCAGGTGAGCGGGTACGAAACTACTTTACAAACCCTAGAGTTTCCAAGTTTTTTATTACAAACTATAGGAAACTCCAGAGTTTTTAATAAGAGGCTTGAAAACTACTTTACAAACCCTAAAGTCTTCAAGCCTCTTATTACAAACTATAGGGTTTGTAATAGGGTTTCTAATAAGCTAATAGACTTGGAAACTTCAGGGTGTTTAGAGTAATTTCGTACCCGCCCACCTACTCTTATAACAAACCACAGGGTTTGTCATAAGATACTTGAAAACTAATTTACAAACCTTAGAGTTTCCAAGCGTTTTATTATAAACCCTATTAAAAACCATAGGGTTTGCAAGAAAAGGCTTGAAAAGTATAGGTTCTGTAAAGTGTTTCCAAGTCTCTTATTACAAACTTTAGGGTTTTCAATAAGAGGATTGGAAACTCAGAGCTGTGTAATAAAAGGCTTGGAAACTCTAGATTATAATAAGAGCAGGTGCGCGAGTACGCAACTACTTTACAAACCCTAGAGTTTCCAAGCCTCTTGTTACAAACCCTAGAGTTTCCAAACCTCTTATTACAAACCCGCGGAAACAGTAGGAAACTCTAGAGTTTGTAATAAGATGCTTGGAAACTCTAAGGTTTTTAGAATAGTTTCCTAAGACTTATTACAAACCATAGGGCTTGCGATAAAATTAGATGAGTGGGTACGAAACTACTTTACAAACCCTACAGTTTCCAAGTCTCTTATTACAAATCCTAGAGTTTCCATGTCTCTTATCACAAATCCTGAATTTTCCAAGGCTCTTTTTACAAATCCTAAAGTTTCCCAGCCTCTTATTACAAATCTTGGGGTTTGTAATAAGAGGCGTGGAAACTCAAGGATGTGCAATAAGAGGCTTTGAAAATCTATATTTTGATAAGAGGCTTAAAAACTCTTATTTGTAATAAGAGGCTTGGAAACTCTAGTTTGTAATAAGAGCAGGTGCGCGTGTACGAAACTACGTTACAAACCCTAGAGTTTCTAACTCTAGGGTTCGTAATAAGAGACTCCAGTTTTTAATAAGAGCAGATATTTGGATGCGAAATTATTTCAAATATCCTAGAATTTCCAAGCCTCATATTACAAGCCCTATTACAAACCGTAGGGTTTGTAATAAGAGGCCTTGGAAAGTCTAGCGTTTCTAAAGTAGATTACAAGTCTCTTATTACAAAGCCTAGGATTTGTAATAAAAAGATTGGAATCTTTAGGGTGTGTAATAAGAGGCTCGAAAAATCTAGTTTGTAATAAGAGCAGCTGCTTGGATACGAAACTACTTTAAAAATCCTAGAGTTTCCAAACCTCTTATTAAAAATCCTAGAGTTTGTAATAAGCTACTTGGAAACCACTTCACAAAACCTAGAGTTTCAAATCCTCTTATTGCAAACCCTATTACAAACCCTAGGGTTTGTAATAAGAGGCTTGGAAACTCTAGTTTGTAATAAGAGCAGATGTTTGAATACGAAATTACTTCAAACATCCTAGAATTTCCAAGCCTCTTATTACAAACCCTATTACAAACCTTAGGGTTTGTAATAAGATGCTTTGGAAAGTCTAGGGTTTGTAAAGTAGATTTCATGTCTCTTATTACAAACCCTAGGGTTTGTAATAAATGGGTTGGAAACTCTAGGGTTTGTAATAAGAGGCTCGGAAACTCTAGTTTGTAATAAGAGCAGATGTTTGGATACGAAATTGCTTTAAACATCCTAGAATTTCCAAACCTCTTATTAAAAACCCTAGGGTTTGTAATAAGAGACTTGGAATCCACTTTACAAACCCTAGAGTTTCAAAGCCTCTTATTGCAAACACTATTACAAACCATAGGATTTGTAATAAGAGGCTTGGAAACTCTGGGGTGTGTAATAAGAGGCTTGGCAACTCTAGTTTGTAATAAGAGCAGGAGTGCAGGTACGAAACTACTTTAGAAACCCTAGAGTTTTCAAGTCTCTTATTAAAAACCCTAAAATTTCCTAGCCCCTTATTAGAAACCCTAAGGTTTTTAATAAGAGACTTGGAAGCTACTTTACATGTCCTAGAGTTGCCAAGCTTCCCATTACCAAACCTAAGGTATTTAACAGGGTTTGTAATAAGAGAATTGGAAACTTTAGGGTTTTGGTAGTAGTTTCGTTCGCAGTCGCCTGTATACCGTTATTTTGGTAACGCTTCACAAGCTGTCAAAGCCACCATTTTTTATGTTCTTTTTGTGAAAAATAGTATACGCGGCACAGGGCTAAAACCTCGCCACGTAGCGTACTATTTCACTCTGATTGATTTTCAATCCAAATTATCATCTAGAAGAGGAAACAGTCAAAAAAATGATATACATTCTTTCGATTTCCAATCTAGATTAAGTGATTTATCAGGAAGAAGAGGTCTTCAAACAGGAAATCTTCATTCTGACACTATGTACCACCACGCGAACTTTAGGTGATCGTTAAGACCGGGTGCATTAGACGATTGGTCGTGTAAACGAACTACTTCCGTAGTTGAGACTGTCTAACATGCACTGTTACATGACACTCTACTTCAGTATTCAGACAAGTGTTACTTCGTTTGTGTGCGGAAGTGAATACTGTGATTTCCAACATGCTGCACGACATATGTCTGTCTTAAGTGTCTGAATATGTTGACCTTATTTCTCCCGGATTGCAGAGCTTTTTTTTTAGAAAAAGGAAAGAATTGTCGGTCTTTCCACACACGCGACGAGTACCTTTAGTCTTCGCACTCGCGAAGCATCTAGTGCTCTTCTAACACTTACGTGGGACTGACAATTTCCAGAAGGGGGTTTCAAACAGAAAAGAGGGTACAAAGACCATGCTAGAAGACTCGAAATTTACCCTAATTTAAAAAATAGGCCTTAGAATTAGAAACACTTATTTCATTTTATTATTTGTTTAATGTTAGTCAAAATTATTTTACTTGTTTGTTTATTGAAAATAACAATATTTTTTGTTTTTGTTACAGAGAGATGCTCTCAACCTGGAACCGAGCAATGTCGCCAATTGCGTTTCTAAGGGAAAATCAGAGGTAAGTTGGAAATTAATTTTTTAATTAAGTACTACTTACAGTTTTTTAATTTATTCATTCTTAAGGATAGAAGAAAGAAATGAGAATAAGTAATAATTAAAAGCAATATTCCGTAAAATCCTCATTGCACTTGTACCTTTTATGGTGCTCCAAAATAATAGCTTCGTATTCCTTGAGGAATTTGCATGAGATGATGAAAGTATTCCCACAAAACGGAAAAAAATTTTGTTTTCAGCACTTCGATTGTCGAAATCACGTTCGAGTCATACAGCCAATGGGGGAGGGAAATCGTCTCTATGTCTGTGGAACCAACGCGCATTCTCCAAAAGATTGGGTTATTTACGTAAGTTTTATACACTTTAAATCCAATATTTATCGATTTAAGTTTAAGTTTCCCCGATAAAAGTTCCTGAGATAATAGGAAAGTAGCAATTTCAGGATTTCAATAGGACCTGGAAAACCTGGAAGTCGTAAATGATCTTATCAGTAATTTAATAATAATTTGCTATAAATATTTCACATAGAAAAATCGGTCAATTTCGATGACTTCAAATCAAGGATGAATCAGTGTCATAATTTGTCTGCAACGATTAAAAAGTCTTTGAATTAACTGAACTTCTTTCAGCAACAGACTTGGAAGACCTTGCTAAATCTTCGAATTTTTAAACCAAATTTCTGTAGCCACCTCTGAATTCGCGATTTAGAGATTTATTATCCGCTCACCTTTGATAGAGTACGTAAGCAAGGATTATCTACCGAAACGAACGCATTGTGCGTTCAAGTACCCGTGTAACGACACCGAAGAATATACGGCTTCGGTGATGTTTGAACTTACGACTCCCAAGTGCACCCTAGAGATTTTATAACGACTACCTCTTACAGGCTCGTTGCTTCTCGAAAGGACGAGTATCAGATTCATGAGCTTTAATTCCTTTAAAGCTATCATTTTACATAAAAAAGTACAATAAAAGCCCTTTCAAAAACTGCAGCACGCTATTTTGAAAACTTTTTCTCCCCATTCCTAATAGATGAGTAAGGACGTTCCTAACTCAAGATTCTTGCCTTACCGACATCGAGAAGCTTCTAGCTGTAGTGGTTCGTGTCCATGCTAAGATTCGAGAACATTCTGGAAGGGTCCTGATGAGATCACAGGATAATCATATTGCGCAAGAGTCATGTAAACAGATTCAATAACCTTGAACCTGTTTACATGACTCTTATGCAATATTATTATTATGTGACGTCATCAGCACCCTTCGAGAATGTTCTCGAAGCTTAGTATGGATACGAACCACTACAGGCAGAAGCTTCTTGATTTCGGTAAGGTAGACATCTTCAGTTAGAATCTTCCTTACTTGTCTACTATCCCCTTCTTTGTTACAAATCATCACACATAATATTTGTATTGACTTTACAGCCTCAAAATGCTAGCTTGGGTTTTTATTTTTGCAATAACTTTTATTTACTGCTGACCCAAATATATGGTCCTTTCTCTAATTGAGACGCGGATTCTTTTATAGGGTATCCAGCGACCTTGAAAACCTGGAATTCTCCTTGAATTTTGTCAAGCCTTGAAAATCTGGAAAACTGCTTGAATTTCTCAAAAGAACCTTAAACGGGGAGGGTCGATAAGGCCGGTTTTTGGCCTAATTTATTTTTGGACCAAAAAATCTGAAAAAATCATGGTAGTATCTTATAAGTATCCCGATTCGATTGCACGCTAAACGGACTACTCTCCACCCCCCCCCCTCCCAGCCACCCCTACAAATATAGGAAACACCACTACCCACCAACTGTATTTTCGAGAGATTTGCCGCTCTTAAACATGTATTCTGAAGTTAGCTCTGGTTTACTATGGTTTTCGGGGTCGCCGAATACAAATCTGGCGTCCTTTGACTTTTATCGCGTCAGGTTCAAGGTCATTCGAAGGTCAAATAGAGAGAAAACGGTAAAAAAATCCAAAAAAATACGTTATAGGTTTTTGAAGTCGCTAATTACGAATCTGGAATCCGTTGAACTCTATCGCTTCAGTTTCAAGGTCATTTGAAAGTCATTTGAAGGTCAAATCGAGAAAAACGGTAAAAAAATTTTAAAAAAATATGTTATAGGTTTTTGGGGTCGCTGATTATGAACCTGGTGTCCGCTGACCTTTATCGCGTCAGGTTCAAGGTATTTTTTGGATTTTTTTACCGTTTTCTCTCGATTT
>NC_046666.1:19841543-19847310 GCF_010883055.1 Belonocnema kinseyi | reverse complement strand
TGGAGGGTAGTCCGTTTAGCGTGCAATCGACTCGGGATACTTATAAGATACTACCATGATTTTTTCAGATTTTTTGGTCCAAAAATAAATTAGGCCAAAAAATTTGAAATGATTTTGAACATTTAAAAAAGAGTTTACGGTTTTCAAAGAATTCAAAAGAATTTAAGAATTTTGAAAAAGGCGCGTCGATAAGATTGAAAAGATTTCACAAAGATTTTAAAACTTTCAAAAAATTTTATGGAGTATAAAGATTTTAAATGGTTTCGAAAGGTTTCAGAAGATTTCAAAATATTTCACAAAGATTTCAAATATATTAAGCATTTTAAATAAACACAATAGATTTCAGAAAGATTTCACAAATATTTCAAATATTTCAAAAAGGGTATATTTCACTAGATTTTAAACATTTTAAAAAATGTCAAAATGTTTCAATAAATTTGAAATTTCAAACTAACAAAAGATTTCACAAATAAAGAGTAAAGAAGATTTTTAAAATATATGAAAGATTTCAAATTATTTCAAAACATTTTACAAAAGGATTCAGTATGCTAGATTTCAAAGATATTTGAAATATTTTAAAGATTTTAAAGATTTAAAATTATTTCAAATTGGTTTAGAATATTTTACAAAGATTTCGAGCATTTCACAAATACTTCTGAGGATTTCGAAGATTTCACCAAAATTATTAATGAATTCAAAAGATTTCACAAATATTTTAAATGATTTAATATTTTAAATATTTGCAATGATTTTAAATGAATACAAAAGATTTTACAAATATTTCAGTTTTAAAAATGTTTTAAAGTTTTTACAAAGATTTCGAACATTTCAAAAAGATTTTAAAACTTTAAGAAAATTTCAAATGTTTTAAAGATTTTAAAAATGGTACAGTTACGCAGATTTCTAATATTTTAGAACATTTCAAAGATTTGAAATTATTTCAAATTTGTTTAGAAGACGAAGAAGGTTTCAAAGATTTCATAAAAATCGTATAGAGATGTAGAAAGAATACAAGAATTTCAAAGATTTCAAAAAACGCACATGACACCAGATTTTAAATATTTAAGCAAATTTTAAAATTTTTCATGAAATTTGAAAACTTTTAAAAGATTTCAATAATTTCAAACGAAAACAGAAGATTGGAAAGGTTTTCAAAGCTTTTACCAAAATTTTAAAAAATTTAAAAGATTTCACAAAGATTAAAAATATTTGATTGATTTTAAGAGAATACACAAGATTTCACAAATCTTTAATAGATTTCATAAAAATTTCATAAAGGTTTTAAATTCAAAGGTTTCAAATTTAAAAAATTCCAAAAGGTTACAGTACACCGGATTTTAGAGATATTTAGAACATTTTAAAGTTTTTAAATGATTTCAAATTTCTTTAGATGATTTCAAAATATTTTACAAATTTTTTTAAAAGATTTTACAAAGATTTCGAACATTTTACAAATATTTTAAAAGATTTTACCAAAATTTTTTAAGATTTTGAAGATTTCCAATATTTAAAAGATTTAAAAACATTTTAAAGATTTTAAACGATTTTAAATATGTTTAGAAGATTCAACAAAAATATCAAAGATTTTACATAGAGTTTGAACATTCCGCAAATGATTTAAAACTTTAAGAAGATTTCAAGGATTTAAAGATTTTGATAAGAATACAATTAACCAGATTTCAAAGATTTCAAAAAATTTCGAAGATTTTAAAGAATTTCGAAATTTTTTGAATATTCCAAAATACTTTGCAAATATTTCCAATATTTCAATGATTTCAAATAAATACAAAGGAATTCATAAATATTTCAAAGAATTCATTAGGATTACAAAAGATTTCAAGAATTTCAAAGATTTATAAAGGGCACAGTAGACCAAAATACAAAACATTTTAAATATGTTAAACGGGTTCACATTTTTTTTTGGAAAATTTCAAAATATTTCACAGAAGTTTAAAACCTTCCAGTGATTTCAAATAAATACAAAAAATTATGAAGGATTTCATAATTTTTTCAAATAATTTATGAAGATTTCAAAACCTTTCTAAAATTTTAAAAATTAAAAAAGATATCCAAGATTTCAGAAAATTTCAAAGGTTTTAAACAATTTTAAAAGGTTTCAAGAAACAAAGATTAAAGAAAATTTTCACAAATATATTCAAGATTTCACAAAGAATTCAAAAAATTTCACAAAGATTTTAATGATCAAGTAAACAACAGTTTTCACAAACAAAGATTAAAGAAAAATTTTACAAACATTTCAAAAAGTTCATAAAGATTTAAAAAATTTCACAAAGCCTGCAATGAATTTAAGGATTTCAAAGATTTTACCAAAATTTTAAAAGATTTCAGAAGATTTCATAAAGATTTAAAAATAATCGCAAAGAAATCGTTGGCCATTAAGGGCATGTGCCACACTCAGATCCCTATATTACCGACTTCACTTTTTCAGTTCGCTGAATTTTTTTTTTGAACTGAAGAACTTTTTTTTGTAAATAAAATATCGGTCGGGAACATTGGAAAATGTATCAGAAGTCATACGTTTATGTACTTCATTTGTGTACGAACTTCTGTAAAAATTATTTGTAAAGAAATTAACTGAAACAATTTTCTGACATAACCTCGAATTTTTTTGAACCTAAGAAATTTTCCTAAGAAAAATTTCAAGGTGCAAAGAAACTGTGTCAATAAATGTACCCAGTTATAACTTCTTTAAAAATAATTTCTACAGAAATTTCAAATAAATTGAAGTACAGAAACGTCTTCTGATACATTTTCCAAAGTTTCAGTCAGATATTCTACTAAAAAAAAGTTCTTAAGTTTAAAGAAAGTTCCGTAAACTAAAAAAGAGAGGTGGGTAATATAGTTATTTGAGTGTCGCAGGCCTTTAAAAAACAATCTTGACTTGGAAAATACCTTGAATGTTGTTCCTAGGATTTACTGGACACCCTGTTTTATATCTCGGAGATCAAAATTTTGATTCCGAATTCATTTTCTATTTTCCAGAGCAATCTCACCCATTTGCCTAGGAACGAGTATGTACCAGGTGTGGGAACGGCAATCGCGAAATGTCCTTACGACCCAGCCGACAACTCAACAGCCGTCTGGGTCGAGAAGGGCAATCCAGGTGATTTGCCGGCTCTCTATTCTGGTACCAATGCCGAATTTACCAAGGCTGATACCGTCATTTTTCGAACGGATCTCTACAATCTAACGACTGGACGAAAGGTCTTCAACTTCAAGAGGACGCTGAAGTACGACTCGAAGTGGCTCGACAGTAAGTAAATTTTTATGTAATTTATTTCCCAACAGAAATTGGTTTGAACCTCGGCGAAAATTCCTTGATAGATCCCAAGATTGTATCATCAAGGATCTAATGAATATTGTCCCTATCGAAAATCAGAAAGGTATATTTAAAGGAATTCTTTGAATTCCGAGAGGTTCCTGCTCGGTATTCGCGCCTCGGTTTCGTCGAGTCTCATAAAACCTCGTGTACTTTGAAGTACCACCTTCGAATTACGGTCCTAAATGAACGCATAAGCGAGTACTTGGGGGTGTCGCTCCGACCCGCCTATTTTAGAGGGCGGCAGTTCCTTTAGTTTAGTTGTAGGGGCGTCGGAGAAAGTGTGGAGTATGGGAGAGGCGGGGTGACTTCGAAGGGTGGAAAGAGGGTTGGTTGAGTTGGTTCTAGGTACTACGCCATCGGGCGTTTCAGAGGGTATGGGTTCTAGGAGCTTGGTAATAAAATAACACCCCTCCGTCTCTGGCTAAACGTCCCATTCGTACCCGCTCTCCTCGAAAGCGTATCCTGAAGAAGTTAAACTTACCTTCCCACTCTCTGTAAGAACTGCCCGACCTTCTCTCTTTGAAGGTTAATCAGTTTCTTCAGAGCGCAATGAAACTCGCTAATGTTGTACGAAATTTTGTTTGGCACTCTTGATCAGGTAATTTCAAACTTCAGCCTTTTGGCAGAGATATTTCGTCGGAGAAATTTCCTTTCTTGTGATAAGAATAAAAATATAATAAAAGGACAAAATCCCTTCTTTTCTCTGACTATTGTTTTTTACTGTTCCTGCTGAAACTAGAGTCAAACCTGCATTTAATGTGCATTTTGGCACTGAGAGTGACATTAAATCCAGAGTCTCGGACTTAATAACGCCCGGAATTCACAGATTTTAGGGGATTCACGAAATTCATGAAATTCATGGAATTCGCGGAATTCTAGGAATTCACGAGATTAAATGAATAGATGAAATTCAAGAAATTTGCGGCATTCATGGAATTAACGGAATTAAAGAATTCACGGATCTCAAAGAATTTATGAAATTCACAGAATTCAAGAAACTCAAGAAATTTAAAGAATTCACGGAAATCACGAAATTCAAGAGATTCATGGAATCCACGGAAGTCTTTGAAATCATTAAATTCAAGGAATTCACGGAATCCACAAAATTCACGACATTAACGGAAATAAAAGAATCTACGAAATCCAAACAATTCAGGGAATTAATGGAACGTCCGAAATTCAAAGAATTTCTGAAATCCAAGAGATTCATGGATTTCACGGTATTTATATAATTGGCGGAAGTTATATATTTCACGGGGTTAATGGAATTTACGGAATTCATGGAATTCAAGAAATTCACAGAATCCATGGAATTCGCAAAATTTAAGGAATCCAAGGAATCCGTGGAATACAAGAAATTCACGGAATACGCGGATTTCATGCAAATTACGGAGTTAATGGAATTCTCCAGATTCTCGGAATTCATTAGATTCATGGAAGTTTCGGAATTCACGGAATATAAGGAATTTTCGAAATTCAAGCAATTCACGCAATGTATGGAATTCGAGGAATTCACTGAGTTACGAATTCAAGAAATTGACGGAATTTAACCAATTCAAAAAATTCAAGGAATTCGTAGAAATTACTGAAATCACATGATTCACAGAATGCATGAAATTGATGTTCTTCCAAGAATTCCGTAAATTCCTCACATTTCGTGAATTCGTTCGAATTCATGAATTCCGTGAATTCCACAAATACAATAAATTGCATGTATTCCGTGAATGGCACAAATACAATAAATTCCGTGATTTCAGTGCATTCTTTGAATGCCATGAATTTCTTGAATTCAATGAATTTCTTGAATTCCATGAATTCCTTGAATTCAATGAATTTCTTGAATTCCACGAATTCCTTGAATTCCAGGAATTTCTTGTATTCCATGCATTCCTTAAATTATAACAATTCTATGAATTCCGAAAATTCTGAGAATTCCATGAATTCAGTGAATTCTGAAAATTCCATAATTTTTCGAAATCTGCAAATTCTTTGAATTCTGTGATTACAATCAAATATGTGAATTCCACGAACTCTATAAATTCAGAGAATTCCGTGAATTCCATTCACTGAATGACTTCTATTAGGTGAATGCTATAAATTCCATGAATCCCGAGAATTCGATGAATTCTGTGAATTCCGAAAATCCAGTGAATTTCTTGATTTCAATGAATTCCTGTAATTCTGTGAATTACTTTAAGTCCGTACATTCGATTAATTCTAGAATTTCCGTGAATTCTTTCAATGCCTTGTATTTTGCGAATTTCATAACTTCCGTGAATTCCGTGAATTCCATAACCTTCGTGATCTCCTTTTCAAGTCCAGAAAATTAGAGAATTTCGTGAATTCCATAAATTTCGTGAATTCCTTTAATTCCATAAATTACATACATTTAAATAAATGGTGGGAATTTCGCAAATACGACAA
>NC_046666.1:19809808-19841443 GCF_010883055.1 Belonocnema kinseyi | reverse complement strand
CATAAAATTAGAGAATTTCGTGAATTCCATAAATTTCGTGAATTCCTTTAATTCCATAAATTACATACATTTAAATAAATGGTGGGAATTTCGCAAATACGATAAATTCAGTAAATTCCATGATTTCAGTGAATTCGTCGAATCCCATGAATACCTTAAATTAGAACAATTCCATGAATTTCGAAAATTCTGCGAATAGTGTAAATTCATTGAACTCCGTGATCATAATCAATTCCGCGAATTCTTCGAATTTCACGAATTTCGTGAATTACATAAATTCAGCGAATTCCGTGAATTTCTTTTATTTCATGAATTCCGTGAATTTCGTTCATTCCGTAAATTCCACTGCGAAATTCTATGAATTCAATAAACTCTATGAATTCCATGAATTTTGAGAATTTCGCGAATTCCATAAATCCGTTGAATCCTGTGAATTCCGCAAGTCCAGTGAATTTCGTGATTACAGGGAATTAATAGAATTCTATTAAACCCTTCAATCCCGCGAATTCAATGAATTCTATAATTTCCGTGAATTCCTTTAATTCCATGAATTTCGCGAATCTCGTGAATTCAATAAATTTCGTAAATTCCATATATTCCGCGAATTTCGTGAATTATGTGAATTTCGCGCATTCCATGCATTTCATTAATCTCGTAAATTTCTTGAATTCCTTTAATTCCGTGAAATCCCCGAATTTTATACATCGTGAATTTGTTTATTTCCATGAATTCGGCGAATTCCACGAATTCCTTCAATGTTATGAATTCCGTGAATAAAGTTAATTTCGAGAATTCCTAGAATTTGATGAATTCTTTAAATTCGAACAATTTCCTTAAATTCCATTTCGTCATTCCAATACCATGTTTTCAATTTTACCTTACGCTTGTATTGTATCAGTGTTGTAGAATTTCAAAAATGTTTCAGCAGTGTAGGTTTGATTGTATTTTGAATTTATTCAAATGATTCCGAGGCCGCGGAATCAGATTTATTTCCGAGACAGAAATGCAAACTTGATTTGGATTAATTTTTTGAAAGAGTGCTCCATCAGTCTCGAAGTTAGATTGCTCTCTAAAGAGAATAAATGTTCCTCTCGCCACAGCGCGAGCGGCTTAATGTAATGAAAAATGAAGTTTCACCCCCAGAGAGAGAAAGAGAGAGAGAGAGAGAGAGCGCTCCGAAGAGCATTTGACTCCTGAAGGGAAGGCCCTGATGTTAGTGGCGGTTATCTCATTAATTGAATCCAGTATATGCGATTCCCTGAATTTACGTTCCTCATTCCTTATTCGTCCTTAGTATATGCGAAGAGCACCCTTCCAGCGACGCTTGGGATGCATGATTAGCCATTTGTTTCGTCGTTTAATTTGAAGTTGGTATTCCCTCGCCTAGCTCCCGACGCGACGCCCTTTCGCGTTACCATCAAGAGCCATTCTCTGCATCGAGTTTGTCTATTAGCGAAGGCGTTGATTAAATGTGCGAGACCAGTCGAGAGAAGGATGGGTTCACGTGTCGGGCCTCGTTCAGAGGAAAGTACCTACAATGAAGACTGATGTGATTCAGGGCGAGGAGTCAAGGGTAGGGAGAGAAAACAAGAGAGGAAAAGAGAGACAGGGTTAACAAGCTCTGAATAACTGGCTGACGAGAAGACCATCCACTTTCACGGCTCAAGGCACACACGATACGTTTCGCAACGAGTCGCGTGCCAGATTCTTCCGGGAAGAAAGAAATAAGGCACTTACACCAAACTCTCGCTTTAAGTCTAGTGTCGGGGGTTGCCTTAAAATGTCCTTGGACTGATTGCGGGGGGATCAAAACGTAAATAGTGAGTACCGTCTGTCTCGTTTCCAATTGAAATATGTATCTATCTATATGTCGCAACCGCGCTCGCCCTGCTCCCCTGAGAAACTGCGTGAGCCAGCAGTTCCAAGAAGGCTAAAAACAGAGTGACTGGAAGCGAGAGTTTAGTCTATTTCGCTATTATTTCACAGCTTGGAAGAACTGGGTATAAGAATTGTTGCAGGTAATGCAACGTTGATGGACTCTGATAGAACGTGGATAACCGGGAAATGACTGGGAATTTTATGAGGTCGCGAAATGACAGGGAATTTATTTTTTGACCGGGAACTTATATGCCTGTATAAACAAACAAACAAAAAATAAACCGAAACTTCCTTTGGCAAAAATTTATTGAAGCTTTAGTTTTCGAGTTATGAAATGATTTATCTGGACCAATCAGGACCGCCGCATACGTGTATGAGAGGGATAACAACGGTGCGTTAGTGACCGCAGTCGAGGAGTGAAGAGGCAGCGGTCACTAACACACCGTTGGTATCCCTCTCACGCACGTATGCGGCAGTCCTGATTGGTCCAGATGAATCATTTCATAACTAAAAAACTAAAGCTTCAATAAATTTTTGCCAAAGGAAGTTTCGGCTTATTGTTTGTTTGATTATACAGCCATATAAGTCCGGGCACTTAGTTCCTGGACACCCTGTATATATAGATATATATTCCAATTTTAAATGAGTCAGGCGGCCCTCACTATTTACGTTTCGATCCCCCGAAATCAGTCTAAAGCTATTGGAAGGCCACTTCCGACATTGGAAAAAAAGCGAGAGTTTGGTGTATACCTAATTCTGAATCGCTTTGAATTCTTTTGAAATATTTCCGGGTATTTTTAATGTTTCCAAGAAATATTTAATAGATTTTAATAATTTTAAGGAATTTTTAAGATTGTAGGGTATTTTTAATAAATCTGAAGCATTTTCATGAACTTTTAATTTCATGAGTCTTATGGAATTTTAATAGATTATAAGCAATTTTACATTAATTTAATCAATTTGAAGTGGTTTTAGAGCTTTTCAAATATTTTAGGGTAAAAAATTTGCTAGAATTTCTGAATATATGGAACTATTTTACAACATAATAAAATATCCGAGGATTTCAATAGATTTAAGAAAATTTAAAGCTCTTAATGTATTTTATTACATATCCCATGATTTCCGAAAATATAGAATTTTACGGAATATTATATTTTTGTGGATTTTAAAGAATTTATTTATTAGAAGTAAGGTTTTTTTTTGGGTTTTAAAGGTTTGAAGAGATTTGCAATTCACCGTGAATTCATATTGATTTATCCTAAATTATTGTGAATTCTCTTGAATCTTATGAATTTACTTTCATTTTTTTAATTCACTTGAACTTCTCTAAATTTACTTTAAAGGATTTTAAATCGTTTAACGTATTTTATTCTCAAATTTCCTGGGCATTTTCAAGATATTCAAAACATTCCAAAGGAGTTTAAAGGATTTCAAATAATTTTGGTTATTTAAAAAGTTTACAAGAAAATTTTCATTGATTTCAGTAATTCAATGGGATTTAAAAGGATTTGAATCACTTTCAGGCATTGTAAAAGATTCTCAGGCGTTTTGAAGAGCTTAAAAAAGTTACAAGGGCCTTAGAAAAATATCGAAGAACTCTAAATATTTTACCTTTTAACGAATTTTAAAAGATTTGTTAGGATTTCAAATATTTTACTGTATTTTAAATGATTACGAAGAAATTTTTTTATGGATTTTAGTAATTTATTAGGATTTCAAAAGATTTGAAATACTTTAGGGTATTTTAAAACATTTTTAGGAATTTTCAAGACCTTTAAACAATATCGACGGATTTTTAAGGGTTTTAATAATTTAAAAGGAATTTAGAAAAGTTTGTTTTTTGTTTGAAAGAATTTTCTAGGATTTCGGAAGAAATGGAAGAATATCAATAGACATATGAGGTTTTAAGACATTTTTAAAGATTGTAAGGCGATTTATAAGATTTTCTAAGGATTTTAATGATTTTAAGGGATTTTTAAAGTTCACAAGCGTTTTTAATAAATTTTTCGGCATTTCTGGCAATATCAATATAATAATGGATTTTAAAGGATATATTAGAAGAAGTTCGGGGTTTTGTAGGGTTTCAAAGATTTAAAGAGATTTTCAAATATTTTGTATATTGATTTGGAATTTGCCCAGAATTCTTACCAATTTATCCTAAGTTCTGTTGAATTCTTCTAAATTTTATTCAATTCAATTAATTTTAAAAGTTTTTTGTTTAATTCATTCTTAAGTCTTTGAAATTTACTTTACATTCTTTCGTATTTCATCATATTCTTTTAAATTCTCTTCAATTTTTCTACACTTATTTCAAACTTACTAAATTCAATGAATATTTTCATATTATTAAATTGTTAATAATTCTTTAATTTTTTTTTAATTTACCTTGAATTTTTATGAAATTCATAACATTCTTTCCACGTTTACCTCAAATTCTCGTAAACTTATTTCCAGTTTACGTATGCCAGTGAAATCTCTGGATTAAAAATAAATATTCAATTCATTTTAATTCTTTTGAATCTGACTTGAATTTTTTTGAAATCTTATGAGTTCATCCTATCCCATAGGGACTGTGAGGGCTGTAATTAGTTAAATTGTAATATTTTTCAATTATATCATTCATGCGTAGTTAGAAAATCTTTTACTTAAAAAATTTTTCATTTGAGATTTTAAATTTTGAAGCGTACATTCTAATTTACAGAATTTTAAAGTTCAGTTTTAAATACAGTTAAACCTGGATTTAGTGATCCTCAATTTAATGCTTCCAAGAATTGACGTCGCGTGGTGGGGATGGTGAGAGGTGCTTCGGGGGATATACGGTGCTCACTCAAGCGTCACTAAACAGAGAGAAAAACGAGAAAAAAACAGAAGAGAGACAAAATAGTTCCGAGACTCTGGATTTCATGTCACGCTTAGTCCAAAAATTTACATTAAATCCAGGTTTTACTGTACTTAAAAGAATTGCAAGTTAGGAGCGTTTAAAATCGAAGATATTTAAAGTAAAAAAAAACATTTTTAATTGGTAAAATGTGAAATGAATGAATTAATGATTCTTAAAAATTAAAATTTACTTGAAGATTTAAAAAGTAAGTACCATTTGATTTTATAAGACGATTCGGGATCAGTTCACAGTTTTGAAATTTGTACATTCTAATGTTAAAAATTAAAAATATTACATTTTTAAACCATACAATTTGAAACTTTTCAATTAAAAAAAGAACAATTAATTAATATTTAGAAATATCTGACTTTTCATTAAAAATTAGTTATTATAAATTAAATATTCAAAACTAAAAAAAATGTTGAACGTGACAATTTTAATTGCTCTATTAAAAAAAATTAATTTGTAAGGAAAATGATTGAATTTTGATTTATAAGTAACAATTGAACACCTGTTATTCTCAAAAATAATTAGAGTAAGTTAGACAAATATTTAGGAGTTTTGAAAAAATCAATGAAAAATTTTAAATTATTGCAAATAATTTAAATGAAGCTTTTACGTGTGCCTACAAGATCCTGTTATTTGTACTAAAATTTCGGTGCAAATAACACACGGCCTGATTGAAAACCAAATATAGATTTTGACCAATCTAGAAGAAAAAATTGAGAAGCTTTTTAAGAGTTTTAAAAGGCTTCAGAAGAATAAAAAGCATTGTTTCGAAAAAATTTTAATGATCTTTTATTTCGATAAATTAATTATAAGTCAATATTTAAAAAGATTTATAGACATTTACTTAATTATTAAAAATGAATTTGGAGGATTTTAAGGACATTTTTTTAATTTCGCAGGGTTTTAAAACAATTTGTGGGAAAAATTTTAGGAAAAAATCGAATAAATTTAAAACATGTTTAGAAATTCTGAAAAAATGCAGAATTAATTAAAAATTTGAAAAAAATGTAAAACACGATTTCTTAAATTTCATTCACCGTGAAAAATAATTGTGAACCTGGAAAAAACCGGGTATTTTGGTCTTTCATGAAAACGGCCACAATTGAGCGGGGCAAAAAAAACCTCCGTGGACAGATTGATTTTCAGAAAAAAATTATCATCTGATTTTAACTTTATTTAAAAAATTAAAGCTAATAAAATTTCACATCCAACTGTCAATATTTTTTGGAATTTTATCTGCATTTTTATTAATTGACCTTGAATTCTTGTCAATTCTTTGACATTCTCTTACATTTTTTAATTCACTCTAATTCGTCTCAATCTACTTAATTCAATGGATTTTAAAAAGTTTGTATTTATTGATCCTGAAGTTTTTAAAACCTCACCTTGAATTCTTGGGCATTTCATCAAATTCTTTTGAAGTCCCTTGAATTTTTATAAGCTCATTTCAAAGTTACTGCATTCAAGAATGGTTTAATCTTATTTTAAAATTATTTTCAATTCATTCGAATTTTTTTAATTCCCCTTGAATTTTTATGAATTCTTCTTGTTTCTCTTAAATTTCTCTATATTTATTGTGAATGTGAAAAAAGTAGAAGATAACTTGAATTGAAGGTTTGGAAAGCAGAACCGAACGAGTGCTCGAGCAGTAGCCTGGAGTGGGGATGACGCGCAGAAAACGCGACGAAAGACCGTCCTCTCTTTCGTCGCGTTTTCTGCGCGTTATCCCCACTCCCGGATACTGCTCGGACGCTCATTCGATTCTGCTTTCCGAGCCTTCAAGTAGAGAAATATATTTCTCAACACGTCCAATAAAACATTTTTTTTATCCAAGAAATTTTTTTTGTTTAAGAAATTTTGACAAATAATTATAAACATAATTTATGAAATGAAGATTGAAAGAAATTAGGAATAGATGAACTAATTCTGTCTTTTCTTGGATGGGAAAAGCTTGGAATAGTCTCAATTTAGCAAATGACTTCTGGCGGAAATGAAGGAAGAAAATTGAATTACAAGCTGAAGGTTGAAAGCATCAGTCAATCAAAGTAATCTTATAATTGCAAAAGGGGAGCAAATGTCTTGAGGTTCGAATCAGAGTACCACCATAGAAATAAAGGAAACATTAGGTTGATGAAAACTCATTCTTTATCGAAGAGCAAACGCTCTCCAATTTCCATTTACTCTAATTCTATTACTCTTAAAAAACAAATAAAACCTTTACAAGAGAAATGACGATTTAGGCTCCATTAAGAATGAATTAGAACAACCTCTACAGTGACATCTTTACTGGTTTAAAAAAAAATGTCTGATTTAATTGACTTGCGTATTAAAATTGATTAGCAGATTTTTTTATTGGCCTCAAGGTTTTTTGAGTACAGGGGTCCTTACTCAAATCTGGAGGAACAAATTTTAAGAAAGTTTCTAACTAATATAAAAAAAACTATTAAATTTTCTGTTATGAAAATTAGTTTTCAACACACACAAAATAATTGTTGACGATATAGTCCAATTTTAAACTAAAATGATGATTCTTCAACTGGAATAGTTGAATTTTTAAACAAAAAAAATGAGTTTGCAACAAAAATCTATTTCCTAATAAGGAAGAAATTTTTTTCATAAATAACATGAATTCTTAATTTAAAAAAAGATTTTTAATTAAGAATTGATTAATTAAATTTACAGTTAAAAAGTCTGATTTTTAACCAAAGAGATCATTTTTCAACTAAAATAATTAAATATTAAACTAGATTAGTTCAGTTTTCACTTTGGAAATTAATATTGAAGTGAAGACAAACATTTTCAACAAAGTAGTAAAATTTTTTGTAAAATAAAAATTGTAAGAAAAAAAAAAGAAATAAATAACATTTGGATAAAAAAATGTAAACTAAGAAAAATTTTTCAGTAAAGGGAGGAAATAAATTTAACCAAACTATTGAATTTTCAAGCAAAGTATCGAGGTTTCAGTGAAAAAGTTAATTTTTGATCTAAAAAAATTCAACAAAATGTTTTAATCTAGCAGTATAACGTTAATTTTATAAATGAAAAAACATGTGTATTTTTTTAATTGTACAATAAAAAATTTTAGATTTTAATACAAAATTTAATATCTATATGTTTTCATTTGTTGGCTGGAATTAAATTCCTAAAAAAAATTTATCTTTTTTAGTTAAAAATTAAACTATTTGGTTGAAATTTTTTTTGCTTGAAAATTTAGCAGATTAGCTGAAATTTTTCCTTATTTTACTGAAAAATCTTTCTTTGTTAAAATGTAATTTTCCTTGAAAATTAGTATTTTTTTGTCTCAATGTAGGTATTTTTGAGTTAAAAGTAAATTTTTTTTTGGTTGAATTATCTTCTGCTGCATTTCTCGTCACGATTTAATCTTTTTTGTTTGAAAATTCAACTATTCTGTTTAAAGTTCTTTTTTTTTAAGTTGAAAATTAATTTTTTTATGAACAAATTTAACTAATTCATTTGAATATTCCACCAGTCTGATTCATAATTCTTTTTTTGCTTCAAAATTAATTTTGTTTAAATGAAAAATTAACTATTCCATTTTTGGTTTAACTTTCATCCTTGTTAGTTTGAATTCCAACTATTTGGTTAAAAATTCATCTTTTTTATTACAAAATTTATATGTTTAATGCAAAATTCTTGTATTTTTTAAAATTTGCTCTTTTTGGTAGTATATTAATATCATTTTTGATAATTCATCTTCTTGTTTTAAAATTAAACTATACATGTTAAAGATTCATATTTTAAGTTGAAAATCTATCACGCTGATTGCAAATTTAACTATTTGCTGAAAAATAATTTTTTTCAGTAAAGACTTAATTTTTTAAATTGAAATTTTCAGAACTTGTTTGCTCAAAAATTAATACATTTTTTAGAAATTAATATATTTTTTTCAATATTCAAACACCTTAGTGGACAATTCATAATTTTATTGTAGATTTCATCACTTTGGTTGAAATTTTTGCAGTTTTGTTAAAAATTAGTTTCTTTTGTTTTGAAAATTATTTAACTATACCATTTTTTTTAGAATTTATATTTTTTCAGGTGAAAGTTTGACTGTTTGGTGTAACATATTCTTTTTTTGGTGGATAATGGAACTATTTGGTTGAAAATTCATGTGTCTTGTTAAAAAATCTGAAAGTATATTGTTTAAACAATCATAATTTTATTTGAAAAATCATTACTTTGGTTGAAAATTCTACCCTTTTGCTATAAATTCATTTTTTAGTTGGAAAATTATTGTTTTCAATTGAAAAATTAACTATTTCATTTTTTGTTTGAAAATTTATCTATTTTAGTTGAAAACTGTACTATTTGGTAATAAGTGTTCTGCCCTGGTGAAAAATTTAAATATTTGGTTGAAAAGTCAAATATTTTGGTTAAAAATTCATAATTTTATGTGAAAAATCATCAGTTTGGTCGAAAATTTTACTGTTTTGTTACAGATTCATTTTTTTATGTTGAAAATGATTTGTTTTAATTGGAGTTTGGTTATTCCATTTTTTGGTTGAAAATTTTAGTTAAAAAATCATAGTTTTGTTTAAAAGTTTCTTACAGTGGTTGCAAATTTTTCTGACTTTTTTAAAAATGAATTTATTTTTGTTTGAAAATTATTATTTTTTTACTCAGAATTTCCCAACTTAATTTTTCGGTTAAAATTTTTTTTTAATAGACTATTTGCTAATAAATCTTTGTTTCTCGTGAAAAATTCAAATATTTGATTTAAAATTCATGTACTCTGTTCAAAAGTCAAATATTTTGATTGAAATCATAATTTTATTTAAGAAATCATCATTTTGGTTGAAAATATTACTGATTTGTTAAAAATGCATTTTTTAGACGCTTCATAGATATACATTAAATGAAGATATTTTATCATGATACAATAAACAAAACATTTGTTATAAACTAATTATTGTTTGAAAATGTGTTGTCTATAGTTTTCAATAATTTGACGTTTTTTAAAGTTATATTGCAAGAAATGTAATGCAAACAATATTTTAATAAACAAATTTTCTCTAAAAACTATTCTTGTTAATATTATAAAAAAAAAGAATAAACAAATGCATTACTCAGGCCTTTGTCGTCAAAAAATTCGTTTTATTCGAAGTCATTTTTTTTTAAATTAAGAATCTCAGAATAATTTCAGCAACATGAATAATTATTTCATAAATTTAATGATTTGTTTCACAAATTTAATAAACAAATGAATTATTAGGGCATTTATCGACGGAAAACCTCGTTTTTTCCATGTCACTCCTTTTAATTGGGAACTTTTGATAATTTCAGTAACATTAATAATTAGTTGATTAATTTTATGTTTTTGTTAAACAAATTTGATAAACAAATGCATAATTCGAGCACTTATCGACGGAAAAATTCGTTTTTTTCAATTCTAGTCCTTTTAATTGGTAACTTTAGGATAGTTTTAGCAATATTCATCACTATTAGATCAATTTTGTAAAAGAAATTTAATAAACAAATGCATTATACGGGCATCTGTTGACGAAATTTTTTTTTTTTTTTTTGACTTGAGTCCTTTTAATTCAGAACTTCATGTTAATTTCAGCAACATTCATAATTAATTCATAAATTTTATGATTTTTTAAACAAATTTAATGAACAAATGCATTATTCGGGCATTTGCCGACGGAAACACTTTTTTCTTCTCATGTCAGTCATTTTAATTGGGAACTGAACGATAATTTCAGTAACATTCATAATTAGTTGAATTATTTTATGTTTTTGTTAAACAAATTTAATTAAAAAATGCATTATTCGAGCAATTGTCGACGTAAAAACTTTTGTTTTTAAAGTCAGTCCTTTTAATTTTAGAAAAAAAGTTCTTTATTTTTCATTGAGTACTTTCAGTTAGCCAACGCAAGAAGATTTGAATACAAGAAATGATTGAAAAATATATTTCATATTTGTTGTAAATAAATTCTATAACATATGAAAAGTCTTTGAAAGAAAAAGGACTTTGAAAAAAAACGAGTTTTTACGTCGACAAATTCCCGAATAATGCATTTTTAAATTAAATTTGTTTAACAAAAACTTAAAATCAATCAATTAATTATGAATTTTACTGAAATTATCGTAAAGTTTCTAATTAAAAGACATTTAAAAAAACGAGTTTTTCCTTAGGCAAGTGCCCAAATAATGCATTTTCGTATTAAATTTGTTAAAAAAATCAAAAAATTTATTTAAAAATTATGAATTTTCCTGCGGTTCTGAATTTTTTAAAATTGGCATAGAAAAAAACAAATTTTTCTGACGAAAAATTCCTGAATAATGCATTTCTTTATTAAATCTGTTTATAATGTAAACAATTATAACCTTAAGAAAAATGTTTTAAAATTTAAAATTGTTTCCATTCAAATTTCTTGCAACATAACTCAGAAAAGCGTTAAATTATCGAAAATTATAAAAAACACATTTTCAACAAATAATTTGTCGATAAAACATTTTTTTGTTTACTGTATCATGATGGAATATCTTTATATAAGGTAAAGCTATGACACATTGGTGATTACAACCATTTTTCTATTATTGACGAGCACCAGGAACATCAAAACAAATCGACATTTTTCTCGTAATATTTATTTATTTATAAAAAAAAATTGAAAAACTAAATTAAAAATCAGGTTCGGCGAATTTCTTTTAAATTTTATCCGTCTAAAAAAACACATCAAAATCGGTTCACATGTTCAGCCGGAATCGTATTTTGAACCAAAAATGGTACTTTTTCCCCATTGTGTGCCGGAGAATCCACTGATGGATTTCTACATTTGAAATTCTGAAATTGGAGAATACACTTTGTTGGTACAGAGAAATTTTAAATTATTAAAGCTTGAATGGATGTATAGTGGGCGAAACATTAAGCGGTTTACGACCACAGATCGTAAAAGGACAAGTGGATGCTCATTAAACTTGCGTTAAGCCCCTGAAGCCCCGACTAGTGCTAAATGAAAACTACAAAAGTCGTTCGCGCTTAACAGCCATCCGCGTGTTTATGGAGTGAAATGGTGAAAAAGGGAGAAAGTACTCTGTAAACATACGAGAATAAGTATATCTTCTCGGTTGTTTATTCCGAGTCAACAAAGTGTCAGAACTTTCTCAGACTGCCGTCATCTGCGTAATTGCCCTTTTCATATCCCATTCATTCCCTTCAATTGAGATTCTGATTATATTCTTTCAAAATACAGAAGGTAAATTCTGATTCAGCTAATTTCCGTAAAATGCGGTTAAAAGGGGAAAACGGGGAAAGAGGGACACCAGAAGTCTTTAAGTTTGCGAATTATTTTGATTTTTGTGACTACCGCACGGCCACAATACAGTCGCCGTCGACCGCACGACCATCAAACTAGCGTCGCCCATCACGAATGAGTCAGTATTTTCCATTCCCGCCGCTGAGCTTCATTTTATAGTTGTCCATTTAAAGTTTAAAAAAAATACGTTTGATTGGATTTTCGCTTCCGGTTACGTGATGCGTAAAATGTCAAAAGATACGATTTATAGGGCATGAGAATCACTTTTGAATTACGCCTACTAAAATCCCGTGCGACTAATAGTTTACGACAAATTAATTTGTTAATTAATGTAGAATTGACACTATTTGACGCTTTTTATGAGAGATGACACTATTTTGCTACTATTTAAAAAAAAATCCTAATAAAAAATTTAATAGTTGATATTTTAACCAAGAAGATTAATTTTCAATCAGAAAAAGGAATATTTAAGAAATTACATAAATTTTTAACCAAAATAGTTGAATTTTCAACCAAGATTAATTTTTTACTAAAAAATATTAATTTTTAACAAATTATATAAATTTCAAACTAAATTGTTTAAAAGTTTATTCCACACTGTTAGAAATTTTATTTTATGAATTTTTAGTTTATATTGTTTTCGTTTCTAAGAATTTTAAACTAAATAGTGCAATTTTTAAACTAAAAGAGATCTATTTTTACCCATAAGCGTATTTGTATTATTTGCATTTAAGAGAAACAATTTTTAAAAAGACATCGATTTTTTTAAATACTCTTTAATTTTGTACTAGATATTAGAATTTTTAAGAGAAAAGACAAATTTTCTACAAAATATTGGAATTTTTTATTTTAAAATATTAATTTTTAACCAATCATTCAATTTTTAGCAAAATAGATCAGTTTTTAACGAAATAGTTGAATACTCACACAAGGACATTAATTTTTAATCAAATAAGATTAATTTTTAACAAATTACATATATTTTTAACTAAATAGTTTGAAAAGTGGATGCGACGTCATCCGAAATTTGATTTCATTAATTTTTACTTTATATATATTTTTTTCCTAATTTTTTGACTCAACAGTGCAATTTGTTATCTGTAAAAGATCAATTTTTGTCCAAAACTGAAATTGTGGAATTTTCATATAAGAGTATTAATTTTCAATAAAAAAATCGATTTTCTAAAATACACTTTAATTTCGTACCAAATATTAGAATTTTCTCAATAAATGAAGAATTTTCTACGAAACAATCGAATTTTTTATTTAAAAATATCAACCTTCATCCAATTAGTTTAATTTTCAATAAAAAACAGAAATTTTAACCAAATAGTTGAATTTTCAAACAAGAAGATTTAATTTTTTTACCAGATGTAATGAATTTTTAACAAATTTCATAAATTTCTAACTAAATTGTTTGAAGAGTGGGTGCGAAGTTTCTTGAATTTTGATTTGATTAGTTCTCAGTTTATATATTTTTTCGTTTCTAAAATTTTTTAAATAAAACGTGCAATTTTTAAACTAAAAAGATCAATTTTTAGCTAAAAGTGGAATTCCGTTGAATTTTCATTCAAGAGAATTAATTTTCAATAAAAAATATAGATTATATAAAATACGTCCTATTTTTTTTAAGGATTGAATTTTTTAAGACAAAAAACACATTTTCTACCACTTTAATTTTTAATTTAAAAATATCAATTTTCAACCAATCAGTTAAATTTTCAATAAAAAATCTAAATTTTGACCAAATAGTTCAATTTTCCAATAAGACGATTAATTTTTGACCAAAAGAGATTAATTTTCTACTAATTTCATAATATTCCAAATAAATTGTTTAAAGAGTGGATGCGAAGTTATTTGAAATTTTATTTAATTAATTTTTATGTTTATATATATATCATATATATTTCAATAAAAAAAATCGATTTTCTAAAATACACCTTAATTTTGTACTGAGGATGAAATTTCTTAATCCAAAAGACGAATTTTTAACCAAATATTTCAATTTTTTATTTGAAAATATAAAATTTCAACCATTTATTTTAATTTTTAACTTAATGGTTACATTTTCGGTTTGAAAAATTAGTTCATCATTCAACCAGTAAAACTAATTTTAGACCAAATAATTGAATCCTCAGCTAAAGCAGAATAATTTTAAATAACATATTTTGCATTTCGCACCAAAATAAATTGAATTTCTACTAAACAAGACAAATCTTGAACAAAATACATAATTTTTCAACCAGATAGTTCAGTTTTCTAACAGAGCCTTAAATATTTAAACCAAAAGTATGCATTTTCTACAAGAAAGTTAAATTTTTAAATAAAGCGTTAATTTTTTATTGAAACAGATTAAATTCAATTAATTTTAATAAGATATGAATTAAAAAAAAATTTTGGTCAACGGAGAAAAAAATGCAATCAAGTTTTTCAATTCCCAAGCAGAAAACGATATATCAACAAAACAAAATGATTCAATTTTGAATCAAATAATCAAATTGTTAACCAGAAAAGATAACTTTTTACCCAAAAAATTAATACCAGTGGAATTTTTAAACGAAAATAATGAACTTTCAAAAAAAAAATATTTAGATTTTCTTATTTGGTTCTATTAATTCAGATTGCATTTAAGTATAAAATTGAGAAAAAGAGTTCATTTTAATAGTTTTAAAACATTAAGTCAGAAAACTGAAAATTCTGCTTAGAAAATGCAGTAAATTTTCGATTGCATACTTTTTAGTTTCTGACAATACACTTTTTTGACTGGATTTTTTTTCTGGAAATTTTTCTGGCAGTGAATTGGGTTAACATATTCTTCTGCCAATCAAATTTGATTTCATTCTAGAAATAGAATACTTAGAAATTCGTTATTCCCGTCATTTTGATTGCAATTTAGACCAATTTCTCAACTCGTTTAAAATGTTATGAGTTTGATGATTGAAATTTTATTTCGAGCAGCGAACGTTTTTTCGCTGCCTGCTATTTATGGCAAGTATTCACATAATATAGGCATAATTATCTACATTTTGACGATGCTGCTATAATAGTGGCATGATAATGTGCAGAGATAATGTTCAATTTTGGTGAAATGGGTGTTTGCGACTCGGAAACAGTTCGCTCGTAAAGGAATCCAATAAAGTTTGATGATGATTAACATACAAGAAATAATTATCTGTAACTTCCGAAAATAGAAGCAAAATAACTCTTCGTAAAATCACCCTCATTATTTTCTCTTCTTTGTAATGACTTTCAAAATTAAAATCAAATTGTTTTGATGGATATGATTCTTCATGAAAAGCGTTTAATGTATTTTTTGCGAAGAAATTTCGAAAGGTTGCAAAAAAAAATTTAAGCAACTTTTTTTCTTTTTAGCCATTTATAGTGGTAATTACTAAAATGGTAGGGGAGAGTAGTCCTAAAAAACTAATAACAAAAGAAGAGTGCCGACTTAGGACCACCTGATTGATGCCCAGCTAGGACCACTACAAATTTTTACCCATTTCATGATATTACGTACACGAAACAAATCCGAATGAAAAATCGACTTTAAAAGGAGAAGAAACAAAAAACACAGAAATTAAAGCTTTTAATCGCTTGAACTTTACGAAATGTTTACGCACCTGTAGCTATTTGACAAGAATCGAAGAAAAATTTTTTCTTTATTTTTTCAGAACCCGATTTCGTTGGTTCCTTCGACATAGGCCAACATGTGTTCTTTTTCTTCCGGGAAACGGCCGTCGAGTACATCAACTGCGGGAAAAGTGTCTATTCGCGTGTAGCTAGGCTATGCAAAAAAGATACAGGAGGGAAAAATATTCTCGCGCAGAATTGGGCTACCTACCTAAAAGCTAGGTTGAATTGCTCAATTCCTGGCGAGTTCCCCTTCTACTTCAACGAAATTCGTAAGTATTCCTACCTGAATTATAAGTTTATCCCCACGATTCTGCAATCAAGAGATTTATTTTCAAAAAATTGTCGTGATTTCTCTGAACAGAGAGTATCTACAAGGTACCGGGCGATGATACGCACTTTTATGGTACATTTACGACCTCGACGAACGGTTTGATGGGCTCTGCCATCTGTTCATTCCACATTGATGCCATCCAAGATGCCTTCCGTGGTAAGTTCAAGGAGCAAGCAACCAGTAGCAGCGCCTGGCTTCCGGTTTTGTCAAACAAGGTTCCTGAGCCACGACCTGGACAATGCGTCAATGACACAGAGACACTTCCGGATACGGTCCTCAACTTCATTAGGTCACATCCGCTCATGGACTCTGCGATATCCCACGAGAATGAGAAGCCCGTCTTCTATAAGAGAGACGTCATGCTCACTCGACTCGTGGTGGATAAACTTCGCATCGATTTCGTCGGGATGGATTTGGACTACACTGTCTACTACGCTGGCTCCAGTGAGTCCTATTAATCTTTTATTCTGATGTTTGAAAAGCAGGCCTCGGATGCACACTTACTCTTTCTTGAACTCTATTTGCTCCTCTCCATATTTTATATGATTTAAATAACATTTGTTTAGAATTTCTTAAATGAGTCTGAGGCCTGGTAAAGCCTTACCAAACGTATCAATTCTGGAGATTGGAAGAAAATCTTGGAGATTGGTTTTCCGCGTCTTATGATTTATAATTTCTGATTGTCTTCTTAAAGGTGACGGACGGGTTCACAAAGTAGTACAGTGGGTGGACAGCAATGGGGAATCGCAGTCGATTTTGTTGGATGTCTTTGACGTGACTCCCGGGGAACCAATTCAGGCGATGGAGATATCAAAGGAACACAAAGCCTTATACGTGGCTTCTGATCACCGCATAAAGCAGATCGATTTGGTCATGTGTTCTCGTCGCTACGACAATTGTCTCCGGTGTGTCCACGACCCTTACTGCGGATGGGATAAGGACACCAACATGTGCAAACCTTACGCTCCTGGGTATGTTTCAAATTTTTCCCGGTGAAGAAGGTAATCAAGGGGAAGGGAGGCAGAAGAAAAAGAGTTAGAATCCATTTTGCGTGTTACAGACTTCTTCAAGACGTATCAAACAGTACAGCCGACGTTTGCGACAGCAGTGTCGGCAAACGAAAACTGGTTGTGACCTGGGGTCAGTCGGTGCACCTAGGATGTTTCGTGAAGATGCCGGAGGTTCTCGCTAACCAAGAGGTCAGGTGGTATCACTACAGCAAAGAGAAGGGAAGGTACCAGATCACCTACAAATACGGTTCAGGTGGGGAGAAATTCATCGAAACTTCCGAAAAGGGTCTGGTGATTGTTGGTGTGAACGAGCAGGATGCGGGTAGATACGACTGTTGGCTTGGTGGGGCTCTTCTCTGCTCGTACAATATCACAGTCGACGCTCATAGATGCTCGGCGCCTGCCAAGTCCAATGACTATCAGAAGATTTACTCGGACTGGTGCCATGAGTTCGAGAAGTATAAATCGGCCATGAAGAGTTGGGAGCGGAAACAAGCGGTGAGTGTCATAAACTTATTTTTTTATATTTAAGTCTCTTTTTATTCCTCCTCCTCCTCCTCCTCCTCCACCACCATCTCCTCCTCATATTCCTCTTCTTCCTCTTTCTCCTACTCCTTCTGCTCTCCTCCTCCTCTTCCTCCTCCTTATCTTCCTCTTTCTCCACCTCCTCCTCCTGCTCTTCCTCTGAATTAATTTAATTATTATATATTTCAATTAATGCGTTATCATTCAGTTTACAATGCGTAACTTGAAAATATTGTACTTTCAAAATTTTGAATTTTTAGGCTTTCATTTTAATTTAAAGAATTTTAAAATGCACTTTAAGGAATAATAAAATTAAAAGGTAGAAGTGTTCAGAATCAAAGATTTTTTTCTTAACAACATTTTTACTCATTTAACTGTGAATGGAAATTAATTTTTTATTAAATTAAAAATTTTAAGTTTTAAATTCGAATTTTACTGCAATATTTAAAAAGTGAAGAATGTGGATTTCACAAGATGATTCAGAATCAGTTCACAATTTTAGAATTTTCAGATTTTAAGGTTAAACATTAAACTGTTTCAAATTGGAAAGTTTTATCAGTTATAAAAAAACGATATGCCCGATTAAAACTTTATCACGTATTTAAAATTTGTATATAACATGACAATAAAATATGCATAATTCAAGACTTCTAACATTTCAAATATTGTTTTCGTCTAAAATATTCCACTTTTTAATCAATTTGAATTTTTTGTAATTTTGAAAAAGATAAATTATTTATTATTTAAAAATTTCGGACTGTTCTTTTAAAATCAGTAATTATAAATTAAATATTTAAAACTAAAAAAAACTAAACTTTGAACGTTCAATTTTAATTTTTCGTTTAAAAAAAATTTAATTTCTAAGTAGAATTGTTAGATTTTGATGTATAATAAATATTGAAGAACTATTATTATTTTTAGAAATAATTAAAACTAAATATATATTTTGGCAGATTTTGAAATAAAAAATTTAAAAGCTTTTTAAGAATTTCGAAGGTATTCAGAAGAATAAAAAAACTTTCATAGGAAAATTAAAATTTTTTTTTTAATATTTAGAAAATGGTCAAAAATGAATGTGGAAGATTTTAGAGATTTTTTTAGCTTAGTAAGATTTTTAAGAAATTCTTGAGAAAAATATTAGGAAAAATTCGAATCATTTTAAGAGATATTAAGAAGTTCCAAAAAAGTTTTCTGAAATAATTTAAAATTTGAAAAAATGTAAAAAAAATGTACATGTTTCAAGATTTTGTAATACAATTTTTAAGAATTTTAATCATTTCTAAACTATTTAAAATAAAAATAACATTTCATGCTTGTAAACTATTGAGCATTTGAATATGCATTTCTAATCCCAGACTTTAGATCCAATTAAAAAAATTACAAATTTTTTGATTCAAATGACTCATATTTTGGAAAAATTTTTAAAACTGCAAATTTATTGAATTTTCTAAAAATCTAAGCTATTTATATGAAAAATTTCGAATTTTTATTCTTTGTCCTTCAATTTTTGGTCAGAAACCGAAAAACCTTCACAGTTATTGGTTTCTCATTAAATTAGGGCCGTTTTTTAATTTTCGAATAAAGTGGATAGTGTAAAACAAAAATTTCAAATTTGTTAATTTCAACCTCAATTTAAAAAAAAAATATTTCTATATTCTCTAGATTTGAGGTCCGTAAACGTTTGCTAATTTATTGAATTTTCCAAAAATTTAGTTCATTTGGATAAAAAATTTCCATTTTTTTAATTCTGATCTTAAATTTGTTATTGCAAATCCGAAAAAACTGAGATTCATTGAAATCAGATATTTTAAAACATTTTTAAACAATTTGGATCACTCAGATCAAAAATGTTGAATTTTTTAAACCTTGATCTCAAAATTTGCCGTCATAAACTCAGAAAACCTCTAGTTTTGGTTCTAATTAGAATCCGTTAGTATTTTTACTTGTCGAGAAATTCTAATCATTTGGATACAACCATTTTTGAATTTTTGATTTTTTTAAACTCAGATTTAGGACAGGAAATCCAAAAACCAGCTAATGTTTTGCATATTAAAACATATATTTGCACTAAATACCGAACGTATTTTTAATTTTTCACAAATTTGCGCCATTTGGATAAAAATGTTTGTATTTTTATTTTTTGACCTGAAGTTTATAGTCAGAAACCTGCAAAATCTCCTAGTCAAGTGCCGCTGAAACCTGATAATTTACAGCATTTTACTTAAATTTAGTCCATAGAGAAAAAAATTTCAAATTTTTAAATTTTGAACTTAAATTTCTGATCAGAATCTGGACCCCCCCCCCCCCCCCTAGTTTTGAGATTTTTAGAAATCAGCTGATTTATTGCTTTTCAAAAAAATTTTCTATTTGGATAAAAAATTTCAAATTTTGTATTTTGAGCTCAAGTTTGTGTTCAAAGCACAGAAAACCCACTACTTCTAAATCTCGTAGAAATATGCTAATTTACTCAATTTCATACAAATTTGTTCCATTTGATAAAAAATTGTCAGATTGGTAAATTTTTATGTCAACTTTCCTATCCGAAACGGGAAACCGCCTAGTTTTTAGATTCTTAGAAATCAGGGAATTTATTGCAGTTCTCAAAACTTGTCTATTTGTAGAAAAAACTTCGTATTTCTCAATTTTGAGCTATTTCCGATCTGAAACTGGAAAGCACCCTAGTCTTGACATTTATAAAAATCAGCTAATTTATTGCTTTATAAAAAACTTGGCTATTTGGATAAATAATTTCGAATGCCTAAATTTTGAGCTCGAATTTGTGTTCAAACCCTAGAAGATCCTTTACTTCTGAGTGTGGCAGAAATCTATAAATTTATTGCTTTTCTAAAAACTTGTCTATTTGGAGAAAAAATTTTATATTTCGCAGTTTTGAGCGCAAGGTTGTGCTCAAAAACCGGGAAAAACGCTATTTTCGAATTTCGTACAAATTTGCTAACTTACGCAATTGCATAAGAATTTGATTCATTTGATAAAAAAATGGTCAAATTCATCAATTTTGAACTCACATTTCCGATTAGAAACAGGAAAAACCCTCAGTTTTTAGTTTTTTTCAGAAATCAGCTAATTTATTTATTTTTAAAAAACTTGTTTGTTTGTATAAATTATGTCGAATTTTTTCATTTTGAGCTCATAATTCTGCTCAAACCCCCGAAAACCCTCTACTTCTGAGTGTCTTAGAAATCTGCTAATTTACTCATAAGAACTTGTTCCATTTGATAAAAAATGGTCAAATTTGTAAATTTTAAAGTCAAGTTTCCTATCAGAAACTGGAGGAATCCTAGTTTTGAGATTCTTAGAAATCAGCTAATTTATGGCTTTTCAAAAATCTGGTTTATTCGTATAAAAAATGTCGTATTTTTAAATTTTGAGCTCAAGTTTATGCTCAAATCCCAGAAAACCCTCTACTTCTGAGTCTCGTTGAAATCTACTAATTTACTCAATTCCATAAGAATTTTCTTCTTTTAATAAAAAAAGTCAAATTTGTAAATTTGGAGCTCAAATTTCCTATTAGAAACTGGAAAACAGCCTGTTTTGGAGTTTCATAAAAATCAGCTAATTCATTGCTTTTAAAAAAACTTGTCTATTTCGATAAAAAAATGTGGTATTTTTCAATTTTGAGCTCAAGTTTGTGCTCAGATCCCAGAAAACCCACTACTTCTGAGCCTCTTAGAAATCAACTAATTTACTCAATTTCATAAGAATTTGTCCCATTTGATAAGGAAATGTTAATCTTTTAAATTTTGAGGTTCACAGAAATCAACAAATTTATTGCGTTTTCCAAAAAAAATTTCCCCATTTTGATACAAGGTTTCAAATTTCTAAATTTTGCCCACAATTTTTTGCAAAAGTCGCCCTAGAAAACCTGAAAAAGTCGCAACTTTTTGCATAATTGGATTTGTTTTTCGCTTCTGTTTCAGCAATGCGCATCGAGACAAAACGACAGTAACCAAAATCTCCATACGAACGAAGTGTATGGAACGCCTCTAGTGTGATGAAATCGCGCTCTAGATCCGTTGTCAATTCGAGATGACGACTCGATAATCCGTATAAGCATCCTACCGGCGAATCATGGTCAAAGTCTGTCTTGGGCTCCTGGTTTGGAGCTCTTGCTGACTACGTGCAGCTACGTTTATCATCGTCTCTTACGACCGGATATTCGCTAATTAAATTAAAATTAGTCAATAAGAAATAAACGAATGATCACTTGGAGCCAAGTGCCACGGTGCTCGTTTCTTTCCTCGCGTTCAAGGCTCTTATTCTTTTGTTCTCGACTTTGAATGTTTTTGTATTCGCTTCTTGTAAATATCTAGGAGTCTGCGAAACTTTAAGACTTCGCCTCGGCAACGACGCGCGAGCACCAGTGGATGCCAAAGTAAGTGTTCTTAAGGGCAGAAGGCAGCAAAGACATCGAACTTTGAAGTTCGAGGCCGTCGAAATTCGATCGCGCATTTTGATTCGAGATAAGCGGACTTAACTGATTATGGATGATGTCCTGCCGGAGCCCTCTCTCGGAGAGATACAAGGCAGAAAACAATCAAGATTGCGTGATTTCCCCGGGAAAGACTCGTATAATTATTAAAAATCTAGGATTAAGAGTTAGTATTTCTTACGAGGAAAGGGACTTTCGTGGTTACTTAGCAATTAGTCGAGCACCGAATCGAACGTGTCTCGGACACTTCGCATCACAGAGGTTACATATGAGATTATATTTCCCGTTCGTGAAAATGCGCGTTTTCTTTTGAGCAATTCCTAATACGATTAATTAGCATAATCGAAACTCGCGGGCTGAGTGTTACATACTTTAATTTCAGTCGCGCTTCCTACTCTTCAGTTATCGTTCTAGAGTCAGCTTCTAGAACTTTATTAAATAATTACGTAAACTTCAAGGTGCTAAATGAACTCGTTTTAATCGAAGAAATTACAGAAGATAGCCCTCGAGAATTAAGCCCTCTTTTCACATTGTATATACCGGATCACGGATTCACGTCTACACGTAGCTAACTCTAATATTAGCCTAGAGATTCGTGTTTGCTTATTAGTTCTTGATGAGCTCAGCTGAGATGGTCGCATCTCGCAAAATTACTGGGCAAACTGCACGCGATTATTCCGCAACTCTTGCCGGAATGAATCTGCGAGCATCCCGTACATTTTCGTCAGGTCATAAGCCTTCCCCCGCTGTCCTCTTCGGGACCTCGGCGAAGCTTCATGGGACCTTGGACGCGTTAATGAAGATGGATACTAATCCCAAACTAAAGTCCACACTTCCGGGCACGAACTGTGATTGGCTTGATGATATAGAAACTATTTGAAGAGAGCCACATCTCTAGCATTTAATATTCAGAAGTTTTAATTACTGGAAAACGTGCATGAGCTTTTATATCCTTATTGAACTTCGAGCGCGCTTTTATTTCCCGACAGAAATCGTAATGCGCGTGGATTTCCTTGATCGGAATCCAGGCGCTCTTTCAATCCTGTTTGGAATCTGAGGGCTCTTCGATTTCGGAACGGAATCCGACCGCTCCTCGATTTCTGAAAGTAATCCAGGCGCTCTTTACTTCCTGCTCGGAATCCGAGTGCTCTTTGGATTCTGAACAGAATTCGGGCGCTCTTTGATTCCTGGTTGGAATCCGATCGCTCCTTGACAGTAATTATATCAATTATATATAAAAATCTTTAATAACGCGTCCAAGGGCTCCTCACACTATAAATACATCCTGAGAATAATGTAGGGAGGTCATGACACCTTTCTAAATGTATTTGAGTTTCACGGATCGACAGTGATTCTTGCCCTTAGTTTGTAAATAATTATAAATGACTAGCAGTCCGAGGCACTTTGATTTTTCGGCGCTCGGTAGAACTTTAGCCCGCGCAGAGCGCTTTTCTCGGGCGATCGAGGGTACATATACAATGTCTATATTCTAGGAACCATGTAATTTTTAAGTTCTGTACAAAGCGTTCGATTCGATATAAGACAATTTAATTTTGTACTTTACGGTGCGAGACTTTTAGCGAAAGAGTGAAAGAAAGAGTGTGAGAGTGGACGTTTAGAGGATAAGTTTAAACAATAATTGATAAAACTAATCCTTGAGTATGTACTTATTACGAGCTTCAACAAGTATTGAATAGTATTATGAAATAAGGTAAGAATCGACTTTTATTTAAGGATCTTTAGCAGAGTGACAGGGCCAGCAGCAAAAGAGCCGTCGTGTAGTTTTCAAACGGATTTCTGCGACATTTCATTATCGACTGAACAAAGCATTGACTGAAAATAGGAACATTAACATTTATCAGCATTTAAAAGTACTTGGAAATACTCAATGTCAGAGAATTTAATTAAATTAGAGCAGTGAGAACAACATAAATCTCGTATACATACATTCACGTAAACTCTAAAAGAATACGTAAGAGTAAAGTGGGCTTGAGAAACCTGTAATTGCAAAGATGACGGATTTGGAAAACTGAATTTTTCTAGGAAGTTTGTTCCAGAAACTTTTTTCTAGAAACTTATATTCTAGAAACTTTTTTCTAGAAACTTATTTCTAGACACTTTTTTCTAGAAACTTATTTCTAGAAACTTATTTATAGAAACTTTTTCGTGAAACTTATTTCTAGAAACTTATTTCTAGAAACTTTTTTCTAGAAATTTTTTCTAGAATTTTTTTTCTAGAAATTTCCTTCTAGAAACTTTTTTCTATAAACTTCTTTCTAGAGATTTTTTTCTGGAAACTTTCTTCTAGAAACTTATTTCTAGAAACTTTTTTCTAGAGACTTTTTTCAGAACTTTTTTCTAGAAATTTCCTTCTAGAAACTTTTTCCTAGAAACTTCATTCTAGAAACTTTTTTCTGGAAACTTTCTTCTAGAAACTTTTTTCTAGAAACTTTTTTCTAGAAACTTTTTTCTAGAATGTTTTTTCTATGAAGTTTGTTCTAGAAATTTTTTCTAGATCTTGACATTTAGAGATATAAATCCAAGGAATCTGAGCACTTGAAAAAATCAGGTAAACAAATCCGTCTTCTAGATTATAATAAAATAAGAAACACAGAATCTTTGGCTTGATGCTCAACATTCAGATGCGTACGACACGATTATCATATAAGTTTTAGAGATAGGCTGTAAATGAAAAAAAATTTCGATCCATGTCCTTCGTAGTTGAATGTCGAGTTTTCTGGAAGTCGGCGTGATTACAGAAAGCAATCTAAGATGAACCCTAATGTTGTTAGACCTATAATTTATAAGATTACTAAATACTGTATGTTATTTCCTGAGCGGTTGGCGCAGCGGAAAGTCTATCTCTGACACTATCGATCGCCGAAACTGAATATTCGTTTCAAGCTGCGCATTAGTTTACCTTTTTTATACTCTAAATTGCGACTGATTTTAGTTTTAATTGCCTTGAATTAATTATAGTTTTTTAAATAAAAAAATGACCATGACTTTTTTATGAGGTTAATGATACTGACAAAAAAAGAAAAGTAATTAGATCTTCCGTGGCGCCAATCGAAAGCAAGTTAGGCTATCTCGGTTAGTGTGCGCGGTATGATCAATATGATATAAAAAAATGGGTTATTGCCGTAAGAATAAACACGTTATTACGATAAAGATGAAAGAGTATAGCTGATAACGACTTATTAAATATATCATTAGGACTAGCCTTGTCTTTATAAGTTTTGTTGAATAGACCTCGTTTTGGATACTTAAGACACTTTATTTTATACTTCAACCCTATTGGTTACAATATATTTCATATTAATTAAGTCCTTGGGGATCGTTTTTCTTTAGTTATTTCTCTCCTATAGTGGGACAGAATCCCGGGAAAAGGAGCCAAATTTTGAAAATACAAAAGGAAATGCAATCTAGTAATTTTTTTGAAGTGATAACTTCCCCCTTTCTCATTTTCTTTTTCCCCTATTCCCCTTTTCTTCCCCCCTTTCTCGCTTTCTCTGTTTTATTTACTCTTTCTCTTTCCAATTTTCCCCTTTCCCCTTTTATTGTTCTTTTTCCAATTTTCCCGTTTTCCCATTTAGTTTCTATGTATCCCTTTCTCCTTTTATTTTTCTATTTCCCTTTTCTCCCTTTTCACTTTTATTTTTCTCTTTTCCCCTTTTATTTATCTCTTGTCCATTTTCCCCTTTCATCTTTTATTTTTCTCTTTTCCATTTCCCCTTTCCCTGTTTATTTTCTTCTCTCGTTTCCCCTTTCTCATTTTTCCTTTTCCCGTTCTCATTTTCTTTTTTCCCTATTCCCCTTTACTTTCCCCGTTTATTTTTTTCTCCCGTTTCCCCTTTTTTCGCCCATTTCCCCCTTTTCGTTTTAAATGTTCACTTTTCCCCTTTCTTATTTTCTTCTTCCCGTTTACCCTTTACCATTTTCCTATGTCCTTCTCACCTTTACTTTCCCCTTTTCCTTTCCCCTTTTCCAATTTTTTTCATATAGAATTTTCCCCTTTCACTCTTCACCTTTTTATTTTTCCCTCTTTTAGAAGAATTTTAGGGAAAATATGATAAGGGAAAGAAAAGAAAGAAAAATTCTAGGTTCCATTTTGTATCAGTCATTTCGAATTTTGTATTTTTGATACAATATTTGAAAACTATGACTCAGACAGCTTTTTTCAAGTAAGTTTCATACAGATCAGATTGTTATTAAAAACCGTTTGCCGCCATTTTAAATTGAGAATTTTTTATACAATATTTGAATTCTTCTACCCAAAAAACCCTAGAAAATGAGTTTCATATAGTCACCATATTGGATCCGCCATTTGAAATTTGAATTTTTGTTGCAATATTTTGAATCGATGACTGAACAAAATTTTTTTAACTGTTGGCCACCATATTGGATCCACAAATTTTAATTTTTTGATGCGATATTTTCAATCTGCTATAATAAAAAACTTTTCAGAAAATAAATATTGTGTAAATCAGATAATTGAAAGATCAAAAATGTAGATTCAAAATGGCGGACAAGATTCTTAAAATGTGTTACAATATCTGATATTTGCGACTCAATAAACCCTTAAAATTAAGTTTGATATAAATCGCAAATATTTTTTAAAATCCGGGTCACCTTTTTGGTTCCGCTGTTTTGAATTTTCCATTTGCATACAATATTTGATATCTAGAATTTGATATACGATTTTTGTAAAACTCGTTCTTAAATGGTTTTCATTTTATTCAGAAATTCAAAATATCGCATATAAAATGTAAGATTCAAAATGCAGGTTAAAAAGTTTAAAAAAGTATCCGATTTTTAGATTATTTTTTATGTTTTAAATATTTTCTAAATTCAAAATTCCGGTTCCAAAATGGTGATCAGGTCATTATTAAATACAGTTTCCTCCATTTTAGATGCGCCATTTTGGGTTTTGAACTTTTGCTGGAATATTTTGAATCAGCTATTTAAAAAGTCATCATGAAATAAGTTTAATAATAATTGTATTTTTTTAAACTTGGCCCGCCATTTTGGATCCGTTATTCTAAATTTTTCATTTTTTATACAAAATTTAGAATATGGATTTTGAAATAAGATTTTTATAAAACTCATTTCCACATGGTTTTTGTTTTAATCATAAATTCAAAATATCGTGTAAAAAATGTAAAATTCAAAATGCCGGTTGAAAAGTTAAAAAAAATATTCAATTTTTAGATTATTTTTTACATTTTAAATATTTTACAGATTTTCTAAATTCAAAATTTCGGATCCAAAATAGTGATCAGGTCATTATTAAAAACAGTTGGCCTACATTTTTAATGCGCCATTTTGAGTTATGAACTTTTGCTAAATAATTTTGAATAAGCTATTTAAAAAGTCATTATAAAATGACTTTAATATTAATTGTATTTTTTCAACTTTGCCCGCCATATTGGATCCGTTATTTTGAATTTTTCATTTTTAATGCAAGATTTAGAATTTGGAATGTGAAATAAGATTTTTGTAAAACTCATTCTCAAATGGTTTTTGTTTTACTCATAAATTCCAAATATCGTATTAAATATGGAAAATTCAAAATTGTGGTTTAAAGCCAATTTTTAGAAAAGGTATCTTCTGGGTATCTTTTGAGTCGAATATTTTAATATTTTACAGAAATTTCTAAATTAAAAATTTTGGATCCAAAATAGTGATCCGATCATGTTAAAAAATAGTTGGGCGCTATTTTGGACCCGCCATTTTGAATTTTCAATAGAGTATTTTGAATATTTATAATCGGCGTTTAAAAAATTGAAAAATAAAAATGCGGTTCCAAATTATGCGATTTGTGTGAAACTTATCATCAAAAACATTAGAATTCAAAATGGCGGAAATATTTTCAAAAGATGCGATTTTTATCAAACTTATTGTGTTGAAAAATACAATTTTTAAGTGACGAATCCAAAATGGCGAACAGGATTTGAAAATGTATGCGACTTGTTTAAGACTAATTCTCAAATGGATTTTTTACTTAAAATTTCAAAATATCGCACTAAAAATTGAAAATTCAAAATGGCAGACAGATTCTTTTGAAACTTATTTTCTGATCTTTCTTATATTCTAAATATCGTATTAAAAATTCAAAATGGCGAAAATAATCACATGCGTTTTAAAATCTCAATCGCCATTTTGAATCCCCTAATTTCATTGAAGATTTTTTGATACATTATTTGGAATCTGATACTTAAAAAGTCTATAGAAGATGATTTTAATAGCAATCGGATAATTTTATAAATATTCTTGTCGCCACATTAGATCCGCCATTTTGAATTCTCAATTTTTTTCTGATTTATTACTGATTTTTCGAATTTTGGCCATTTTTTCCGGACTTCTGTCCCGTTCAATTGGATTTTTTTTCTCCTCATCCTCACCTTCATCCTCATCTTACAATGGGAGGGCCAGACTTGAAATTAATTTCTCATTAAGAAGATTGTGAGAACGTCTGGGACTTTTCTTGTTCGTACCATTTCGACCGAGAGATTTCGCATTACTGATAATTCACACCGTGGCACTCGTTCTCTTCCTTTTCCATCGAATAAGCGTGATTCGAGGATCCCGAAGGATCCGTCCTTCGTGCACGGGAATTCAATTTGTTTGATCGCAAAGGATGTTTCACCTCGCTCAAAGAAGCTTCCATCGAAATGCAACGCACCCTTGTCATTGCGTTCTATTCTACGTTCTTCAGGGTGCCCATTTTAAAACTAAATATTCCTTTTAAAAAGTTTTTACCCCCCCCCCCCTCCCCCAATTTATGACTTATAAGAAAATATTTAGGTCATAGTTTCATTCGTGTAAGTATTTTTCAATTAATTATTATTTTATCAACTATTTTTGCAGATTTTTTGCAATAAACTTTTATGGTGCATATTCATCATGTTAGTTCCAACTTAGAAGAAAGAACGATATTAAAAAGTGCTTGCTTTTTTGAAAAAAAAGTTTTTTAATTTTCAGAGAAACCGCCATTTTGGATCCGCCATTTTGAATTATGTATCTTCTAATGGAGTATTTGGCAGTTGCTACTGAGCAAGTCCCCAGATAATGAGTTTCATATCAATCGGATAATTTTTTTATTTTAGTCGCCATATTGGATCCCATTTTTGAATTTTGAATTATTTATGCGATTTGTGGATTCAAAAATGTAAAATTCGGATCCAATAGGCGACGAAACTTTAATTAATTATGCGATTGGTGTAAAATTTAATCTAAAATTTATTTTTTTTACCACAAATGCAATATATTCAAATAAAAATTCAAAATGGCAAATCCAAAATGGCGACAAGGATTTTCAAAGAGTTGATCAGTATTAAATACAGCATTGAAATCTGTGACATCAAAAGTCCACAAATTATGAGTTTCATATTAATCGGATTATTTTTCATTTTTGTCGCCATATTGGATCCGCTTTTTTAAAATTTCAATTTTTTTGCCATCTTTGAAGTTATGCATTCAAAATATATTTTTTAAAAAATCCAATTTTTAGAATATGCATTTCGTGAATTTTTTAAAACTTTGCTCAGAATATCGGATTAAAAATAGAAAAATCAAAATGGTGTCTGAGGGTTTTTTGAGTCAACGTTTCGAAATATAGTATAGAAAAATGCAAATTCAAAATGGAGGATCCAAAATGGCGAATATGATACAAAAATTCATACAATATTTAGCATCTGTGACTCAATAAAAACTCCATAACTGAGTTATGTATCTGTAGTTTAATTTTTGTAAATCTCGGTTATTATTCTGGATCCGGAATTTCAAATTTTGCATTTCTTTACAAAATCCTTAAATTTTAAATTTACACATTTTAGGAAAATAATTAAATTCTATTTTTGATATAATTATATTTGAATTATTATTCTTCAATAATTAATTTGATTATGTAAACAAATGCAAATTTTGAATTTTTAATCAAAGAGATTAAAATAGTTCAAGAGAAAAAACGCTGGCTTTTTTCAAAATTTTTAAAAAAATTGCATGAGCAAGAAATCTCGGTTGAAAAAAAAAATTTCTTGAAGAAGTTGTCTTCTAAAGTTTATAGCTTAAAATAAAAGATGACAAAATAAAACTTTCGTTTCCTTTGACCAATGAACCTATTTTCTGAATATTTAAAAATATTTTTCTTTAATTTAACAAAAAATTGATTTCAATCAATTTTTTTCGGAATATTTAGAAGTTAAATAATTGCAGAAAAATATTCTAGCTTTTTACGGCCGATATTTTTTCCTCTTATTTTTTTTAATCTTAAACCTCAACAAGAGTTTTAAGCTAAAAAAAGGTATCAGAAGGAAATATGGGCCTTACAAAGTTAAAATATTTTCCTATAATAATTTAACTTCTAAACGTTCAGAAAAAAAAATCAATTCATTCAATGAAGTTTTCTTCCGTTTCAAGAATTTTTCGTTGTTTCAAGAAAACAGTATTTGTTTCAATAAAAATGGTGCTCGCATTGAAAGTAATATTCTTCATTTTGAAGTTATTTTTGGGTAAATAAAATTATTTTAAAGAACTATTTGTTTAATTAAAGCAAATATTCTTCGAGGAATTTGTTGATTTTTTTTTTAAATGGGCACCCTAATGCGTTGTTGAAAATACTAATTCATGAACGAATCGCGAAATTGTCACTGACCAAGGGCACTAATCGCACACATATCGCGATGATTAAAATAAATAGGTAAAGAATTTTCAAGTAGAGATTGCAAGAAATTTTAAATAGAAATTGAATATGTAAATTGAGAATTTCCTTCAGTAGAATATGATGGAGAGTTAAGATTATTTATTCCAGTTTAATTTTCTTCTTTTTTAAGATGATTTTGGTTGGAAGTGACCTTTTTAACCACCCTCTCGTTCCTCGCTCTCGATCATTTCATTTATCATTAATTATTATGTAATCGCGACTTCATCTGTATTTATATTTTATTTTTAGAGGAGTGTCGCATAGGTTGGGACAATGTATACTTTGGGACACTGTCTAGTTGGGACAGCTTATAGGTTGGGACACTACATAGACTGGGACATTCTATAGGATGGGACACTATATAGTTTGGAAAACTGTATATGTTGGGACACTTTATAGGTTGGGACAATGCATAGGTTGGGTTAATGTATAATTTGGGACATTTTATATGGTGGGGCACTTTAAAGGTTGGGTCACTATATAGGTTGGGACATTTTATAATAATATCCCCACCGATAAAGTGTCCCAATCTATAAAGCGTTTTAAGCTATACAGTGGCCCAACCTATACAGTGTCCCAATCTATAAATTGTCCCAACGTATAAAGTGACCTAATGTATAAATTGCCCTGAATTATAAAATGTCCCAAACTATAAATTGCCCCAACCTATAAATTTTCCCTACGTATAAAGTGTCCCAATCTATAAATTATCTCAACCTATACAGTGTCCGAACCTATAAAGTGTCCCAACCTATAAATTGTCCCAACGTTTAAAGTGTCCCAACCTATAAATTGTCCCAACGTTTAAAGTGTCCCAACCTGTAAATTGTCCTAACCTTCACAGTGTCCCAATCCATATATTGTTTCAACCTATAAAGTGTCCCAATATATAAATTGCCCAACCTATAAAATGTCCCAAAATATAAACTTT
>NC_046666.1:19804131-19809708 GCF_010883055.1 Belonocnema kinseyi | reverse complement strand
AACCAATAAATTGTCCCAATCTATAAATTTCCCGACCTATAAAATGTCCCAAACTATAAATTGTCGCAACCTATAAACTTTTCGTACGTATAAAGTGTTCCAATCTATAAAGAATCTCAACCTATACAGTGTCCCAACCTTTAAATTGGCTGAACGTATAAATTGTCCCAGCCTACACATTGTCCCCATCTATAAATTGTCCCAACATATAAATTGTCCAAACCTACACAGTGTCCCAATCTATAAATTGTTTCAACTTATAAAGTATCCCAATCTATAAATTGTCCCAACGTATAAAGTGTCCCAATCTATAAATTGCCCGACCCATAAAATGTCCCAAACTATAAATTGCCTTAACATATAAATTTTCCCTACGTATAAAGTGTCCCAATCTATAAAGTATCTCAACCTATACAGTATCCCAACCTATAAAGTGTCCAAACCTATAAATTGTCCTAACCGGATCAGTCTCCCAATCTATAAATTCTCGCAACCTATACATTGTCCCAACCTACACAGTGTCCCAATCTATAAATTGTTTCAGTCTATAAATTGTCCTAAAGCACAAAATGTCCCAATTTATAAATTGCCAGACCTATAAAATGTCCCAAACTATGAATTGACCCAACCTATAAATTTTCCCTACATTTAAATATTCCCAATTTATAAAGTATCTCAACCTCTAAAGGGTCCCAACCTATAAATAGTCCTAACATATAAAGTTCGCTAACCTATACATTGTCCTAACCTACACAGTGTCCCAACCTATAGATTGTCCCAACGTAGTGTCCCAACCTACACAGTGTCCCAATCTATGAATTATTTCAACCTATAAATTGTCCCAACGTACAAAGTGTTCCAATATATAAATTGCCCGACCTATAAAATGTCCCAAACTATAAATTGTCCCAACCTATAAATTTTCCCTGCGTATAAACTTTCCGTACGTATAAAGTTTCCCAATTTATAAAGTATCTCAACCTCCAAAGTGTCCCAACATATAAAGTTCGCCAAACTATAAATTGTCCTAACCTTCACAGCGTCCCAATTTATAAAGTATCTCAACTTATAAAGTGCCCCAACCTGTAGTGTCACAACATATAAAGTGTCCCACCCTACAAAGTGCCCAACCTATAAATTATCCCAACCCACACAGTGTCCCTATCTATAAATTATCCCAACCTATAAATTTCCCCAACGTATAAATTGTCCTAGACTGTAAAGTGTCCCAACGAATACAGTGCCTCAACCTAAACAGTGTCCCAACCTGTACGACACTCCCGAAATTTTTATCATTATTGGAACGCAATGATCCAACGAGTATCTTTTATTTTGGATACGTCATGTATTATGAGACCCCTTTAGATATTCATCTACTACCTAAACATCCAATCGCTATTTTTATCAAAAAAACATGTTAAAAATCTTTAATAGTTATCCATTGTTCACTATTGCTATAATAAAGTTTTGCTTTAATAAATGACCATTCTGAGTTTTAATTTTTCTTACCCTCCTGCTATTTGTTTATTCATATTAAGTTATTAATTAGGTTATTTATGAAGATATAATTTGAAAAATTTCGACAAAGGTAAGCAATTTTTTTGAATGTTCTAAATTTTTCTTTACGATGAAAATTTAGTTATTTAGTTAATTTAATAATTATACAGCTAACCACTTTTCTTAAAAAATAAGTTTTTTAAAGGTTCATCATCTTAATTTAAAAATCATCTGTTTAGTGCAAAACTGAGCTATTTGATGGAAAATTTGTTTTTTTTTTCTTGGCTGAAAATTAATTTTCTTAATTGAAAATTGATCTATTCTATTTTCGATAGAAAAAAATTATCCTTTTAGTTGAATTTTACTTGCTACGAATTTTGACAAAGAAAACTAAAATTGTTTTATAATACAATTTTTAGGTTGATTAAAAAAAAATTTTTAATAATTTTTTTCTATGTTTGGTAAATGATATAATTTGTATCCCAGCATAATGATGAAATACTGATTTTATTTTTTTCCATTTTCGACGAAGATAAGCAATTTGTTTTAAACTAAAAATTAAACTGTTTTTGATCAAAGACGAAAATCTTGTTCTGCTGAAATATTAACTACTACATTTTTCGTTCAGAATTTTTTAAACGAAAATTTAACTACTAGGTTCAAAGCTTAAACGCTTTTGTTCAAAATAAATTTTTTTGGTTAAAGGTTCATAATTTTAATTAAAAAATTTTCGCTTTATTTTAAAACTGAGCTATTTTGTTGAAAATTAATATTTCCTTGACTACAAATTAATTTTCCTAATTAAAAATTAAACTGTTCTATTTTAGATTTAAAAAATTATTTTTTTACTTGAATGTCACTTGTTTCAAATTTTGATGGAGAAATCTGAAATGGTTTTAGAATAACATTGTTTAGGTTGAAATTTTTCGTCTAAAGAAAAATGATTCGCTTTTCCTGTTTTTTGTCTATTTTTGACAAAAGCTGCATTTTTTATTCAATCCTAATGATCAAATACTGATTCTGTTTTGTTTTAAACTTTCGAGGAAGGTAAGATATTTTTTATGTTACCTAAAAATTAAACTATCTTTGATTAAAAATTGAAATCTTTATTTTTTTTCTATACAAATTTAATTGCTTGGTTAAAAGTTAACCGCTTTTGTCAAAAATTATTATTTTTTTGTTGGTTGCAGGTTATTCATTTCAATCACAAATTCGTTTTGTGGTTAAAAACTGAGCTATTTTCTTGATAATTCGTTTCCTCTCAGACTTAAAAATAATTTTCTTAATTAAAAATTTGAACTATTCTATTTTCTATTGAAAAAATTTATCTTTTTAGTTAAATGTTATTTGCTGCGAATTTTAATGGAGATATCTAAAATTGTTTTGGAATAAAATGTTTAGGTTGCATTTTTTTAAAGAAAAACAATTAATTTTTTGTGTTTTTGTCAATATTTGGTAAAAGCTACAATTTGTATCCCATCTTAATGATCAAATACTAATTCTATTTTTTTTTTCAAATTTTCGACGAAGTTAAGTAATTTTTTTAAACTAAAATTTTAACTGTTTTTGATTAAAAATTAAAATATTGTTTGGTAGAAATATTAACTGCTAAATTTTTCGTTCAGTATTTATTACTTTTTAAAATAAAAATTGAATTATTTGGTTGAAAGCTATAAGCGCATTTGTTCCAAATTGATTTTTTTGGTTGAAGGCTCATTATTTTAATGACAAATTGATCTCTTTTGGCTTAAAACTTAGCTATTTTGTTGAAACTTCGTTTTTCTTTAACTGAAAATTAATTTTCTGAGTTAAAACTTAAACTATTCTATTTTAGATTTAAAAAATTAAATTTTTTCTTGAATTTTATTTGCTGCGAATTTTGCTGGAGAAATCTAAAGTCGTTTTAGAATAAAATTTTCAGGTTGAATTTTTTTTATTTTAAGAAAAATTATTTCCTTTTTGTGTTTTTTATCAATATTTGGTAAAAGCTACAATTTTGATCCAATTCTAATGATCAAATACTGATTCTATTTTTTTAAACTTTCAATGAAGGGGGTTTTTTTTACTAAAAGTTAAACTGTTTTTTATTAAAAATTAAAATCTTGCTTAGTTGAAATATTAAGTACTACATTTTGCGTGGAAAATGTATTACTTTTTTAAAAGAAAATTTATATAGTTAAAAGCAAAGCGCTTTTGTCAAAAATTATTATTATTTTTCGAAGGTTAATCATTTTAATTACAAATTCGTCTTTTTAGTTAATAACTGAGCTATTTTATTGAAAATTGGTTTCCTCTTAGACTTAAAACTAATTTTCTCAACTGAAAATTGAAATATTCAAGTTTCGATTGAAAAAATTCTCTTTTTAGTTGAATTTTATTTTTTGCGAATTTTAATGGAGAAATCTTAAATTGTTTTAGAATAATATTTTTTAGGTTGACATTTTTTTTGTAAGAAAAATTAGTTAAGTTTTTGTGCTTTTTTCGCAATCTTTGATATGATCTGCAATTTATATCAAATGCTAATAATCAAATAGTGATTCTGTTTTTTTTTAACTTTCGAGGAGGGTTAAGTAATTATTTTTTTAACTACAAATTAGAATATTTTTCATTAAAAATTAAAACCTTCTTTGCTTGAAATATTAACTACATTTTTCTTCCAGATTTTTTTTTTAATGAAAATTTTATTATTTGTTTAAAAGCTACAACAAACGTTTTTGTTAAAAATTAATTCTTCTAATTGGAGGCTCATCATGTTAATTAAAATTTCGTTTCTGGTTGAAAAGAGAGCTATTTAATTGAAAATTCGTCTTTTCCTTGCTGAAAATTAATTTTCTAAATTAAATATTAACATATTGAATTTCACGTTAAAAAAATTATCTTTTAAGATAATCTTAATTACTGAGAATTTGATTGTAGAAATTTAAGTTAGTTTCAGAATAAAATTTTTCAGGTTAACATTTTTTTTTAAAGAAAAGTTATTTGGATTTTGGGGTTTTTTTGGTTGATTTTTGGTCAAAGCTGCAATTTATATCCAATCCTAATAATCAAAAACTGATTTCTGTTTTTTTAACTTTTGATGAAGGCAATTTTTTTTTTTCAACTGAAAATTAAACTAGTTTTGATTAAAAATTAAAATCTTGTTTGGTTGAAATATTAATTACTACATTTTTGGTTTAGAATTTTTTAAAATGAAGATGTAATTACTTAGTTAAAAGCTCCACGATTTTGTTGAAAATTTATTTTGTTGGTTAAAGGTTCATCGTTTTAATTAAAAATTCATCTCTGGTGCAAAACTCAGCTTTTTGGTTGAAAATTTGTTGGTTTTTTTTACCGGAAAATAAATTTTTTATTTAAAAATTGAACTATACTATTTTCAAATGAAAAAAATTATCTGTTTGGTTTAATGTTACTTGATGCGAATTTTGGTGGAGAAATCTAAGATTGTTCCAAAATAAAATTTTTCAGGTTAAAAATTTTTTTTAAGAAAACTTATTTTAATTATTTTTTCAATATCAATTTTTTATAAAAGATGCAATTTGTATCCTATCCTAATGATCAAATACTGATTACATTTTGTTTGAGCTTTCGACAAAGTTAAGTAATTATTGTTTTTTTCATTAAAAATTAAACTGCTCGTTATAAAAAATTAAAATCTTATTTAGTGGAAATATTAACCACTACATTTTTCGTTCAGAATTTATTACTTTCTCAAATGAAAATTTATGAAGTTGGTTAAAAGCAAAGCGCTTTTCTTGGAAATTAATTTTTTGGTTTAAGGGCATGTGACACAGCTAAATACCTATATTACCGACCACAGTTTTTCAGTTCACTGAATGTTTTTTTGAACCTAAGAACTTTTTTTGTAAGTAAAATATCGAGCTGAAACTTCGGGAAATGTATTAGAGTGCAATAAAGTACGTTTAGGTACTACATTTTGGTAGAAACTTCACTGAAAATTATTTCATCTTTTTTCTGAATCTCAACATTTTTTGAACGTTCGAACTTTTTTTATACATAAAATATCGATCTCAAACTTTGAGAAATGCAAGAGCCGAAAGAAAACTACGTTTAAGTACAAAG
>NC_046666.1:19768872-19804031 GCF_010883055.1 Belonocnema kinseyi | reverse complement strand
TTTATTTACAAAAAAAGTTCTCAGGTTCAAAAAAACATTCAGTGAACTGAAAAACTGTGGTCGGTAATATAGGTATTTAGCTGTGTCACATGCCCTTAAAGGTTTATCATTTGAATTACATATTCATCTTTTTGGTTGAAAACTGAACTATTTTATTTTTGAATTCGTTTTTCCTTGGCTGAAATTTAATTGTCCTTATTTAAAATTTAACTATTCAATTTAAGAATTAAAAAATTAAGTTTTTATTTGAATGTTACTTGTTGCGAATTTTTATGGAAAAATGTAAGATTGTTTTAGAATAACATTTTTTAGGTACAAATTTTTTTTTTCGAAAAATTATTTTTGTTGTTGTCAATTTTTGGTAAAAGCTGCAATTTTTATCCAATCCTAATGATCGAATACTGATTCTGTTTTTTTTTAACTTTCGAGGAAGGTAAGTAATAATTTTTGTAACAAAAAATCAGATTGCTTTTGATTATAAATTAAAATGTTGTTAGTATTACATATTAACCACGACATTTTTCGTTTAGAATTTGTTACATTTTTAAATAAAAATCCAATTAGTTGGTTAAAAGCAAAACGCTGTTGTTAAAAATTCTTTTTGTTTGGTTGAAGGTTCATCATTTTAATTACAAATTCATCTGTTTGGTTGGAAACTGAGCTGCTTTGTTAAAAATTGTTTCCTTCTTTGTCTGAAAATTAATTTGCTTAATTAGAAATTGAACATTTATTAAATGGTAGATTTAAAAAATTATATTTTAAGCTGAATTTTACTTGCTTCATATTTGATAGAAAAAAATCAAAGTTTTTTTTAGATTAACATTTTTGTAAGTACAAATCTTTTTTTTAAATGAAAATCATATTTTTTGTTTGTTTTTTGTTAATTTTTAGTTAAAGCTGAAATTTTTATCCAATCCGAATGATCAGATACTGATTATATTGTTTTAAATTGTCTTTACAATTTGGTTTTGTTAGGTTTTACAAAAAATCATATTATTTAAGAAAAAATTCGTTTATAAGAATAATAACTGTATAATTAATAAGAAAAATAAAGTGAATAAAATTAGCTTTTGATCTGCAATCGAAGCTAAAACACAAAATTTCATATAATATTGGTTAAATAAATAATTTCAACCTCATTTTTTAAAAAATTTTAAATATTTCAGTAAAATTTTAAAAATGGATCACCAAACTTAAAAAGAATTATCCGTTTCTCATGAAATTTATTTTGCGGAGGTTTTCTAAATCAAAGATTCCAAATTTCGTACAGTCATTGTTAATTTTTAACTGTAGTTGCGATATTTATATTTTTTATCCCAAAACACTAGTAAAATTAAAATTTAAACAATTAGCATAATGTTGAAGATCCCGCTCGCCATTTTGGATAATTAAACTTGAATTATTTAATTCAAAATGGCGGACCTAACTTTAAACAAATTATCAAAACAAAAAAAACAAATTCAAAAAAACGGATTTGAAATGGAGAAGAAATAAAAAATGGTTACAGTATTTAAAATCCCTGATTCAGAAAACCTATCCAAAATTAGTTTAGTAGAGATCAAAAAATATTTCAAATTGACGGCCACCATATTGGATCCGACATTAAAATTTTTTAACTGTAGTTGCGATATTTGGAATCTATATTAAAAAACCCTTGTAAAATTGAATTGTAAATAAATCGCATAATTTCTAAGAAGTCTAGTCGCCATTTTGGATGCGAAATTGTAAAATATGCAATTCAAAATGGCGGACTAAATTTTTGAAAATTTATCCGATTTACGTCAAACTTATTTTTTGGGGGTCGTTTGAGCCAATTATTCAAAATAATTTATATAAAATTAAATACTGCGGGTCAATAATGGTGAAATTTTTTTTAATTGATGCATTATTTCGATTGCGTGACTCAATTAACACTTAGAAGTGAATTTCATACTAGTTACATAATTTCATAAAACTCTGGCCGCCATTTTGGATCCGAAATTTTGATTTTTTCGGTTTTTGCAATATTTGTAACCTGTGATACCGAAAAATCTTTAAAAATGAGTTTCATACAGATAAATTAAATAATTAAGTTTTCCCTGTCTTATTGCTCGGTCGGTAACATCAAAATCTGTAAACTATACCATTTGGTGGACTTCAAAGCATTGTTTAGATTTTAAAAGAATGCAGAAAAATTTTACGATTTTAAAGGAATTTTGCAAATTTTTTTTAAAATCCAAAAAGGTTTAAGGATTTGCAAGCGATTTGGTCAAATTTTAACGCAGTTTAGTGATTTTAAAGAATGTCAAGCGAGTTACTGAAAAGTTCTTCAAAAAGATCTTAATGAATGTGAAGAGATTTCAAGAGATGTAACTTTTTAAAATATTTTAAGGAATTTAAGAAAATTCAAAGGATTTTAATTAACTGTACTCAATTTCGAAAATTTTAAATGATTTTGAAGAAATTGAAGGGCATAAAAAAAATTCGCCGGAGTTAAAAGATTTTTTTAACTTACAGAATTTCTGAAAATTCAAGTGATTTTAAGGAATTATTATAGGGACTTGACGAGATTTTAAGATTTTATTTTAAAGGATTTAAAAAGAATTCAAAAATGCTTCAAGAAATTTTAAAAGATTTTAAGACAGTTTTAGAGATTTTAAAGCTATTTAAAAATTTATTTTAAAAAAGATTTTAAAAATTTTAAGAGACTTCAAAGGATTTAAAAAGATTCAATGATTTAAGGATCTTAGGAGATTTTAATTAATTTTAGTCAATTTTGAAATTTTCAAAATGATTTCAAAGAAGTTGAAGGGAGTTCGAAAAAATTCAGAGGACTTTAAAGATTTTAAAATAATTCAAAAATATTTCGAAAAGATTTAATGATTCACAAGAGATTTTAGAAGATTTTAAGAAAATTTACGTGATTTTAAAGAAAGTAAGTGAAAATTGAAAATTTATTAAAACAACTGATCTAATAAATTTTAAGTGATTTTAAGGTATTTAAAGAAATTGATTGATTTAAAGATTTTCAAGAGATTTTAAGGAACCGAAGAAAATTTAAAGTATTTTGGATTTAAAATATTTTAAATTATTTCAAAGAAGTTGAAAGGAATTCAAAAAAATTCCGAGGTGATTTCCAGGAATTACTAGGGACATGGCGGAATCATAAAGTTACTTTTTAAAGGATTAAATAATAAATCAAACATAATTCCATATTTTGTTAAGGATTTACAAGTTATTTGTAAGATTTTAGGACAGTTTTAGTAGTTTTAAAGAATGCCAAGCGAGTTTTTGAAAAGTTATTTTAAAAGCTTTTAATGAATTTGAAAAAATGCAAAGGTTTTACGGATTTTAAAGATGTTGAAAGGAATTTATTAAAATTTAAAGGATTTTAACAGATTTGAATTAATTTTTGTCATCTTCGAGAAACTTTGAATGATGTTAAATGATTGTAAAGAAGTTGAAGGGATTTAAAAAAAAATCGGAGGAGTTTAAGGATTATCAAGAAATCTTACAGGATTGATAAAAGTTCAAGTGATTTTGAGGAATAACTAGGGAATTAACGGGATTTCAAAGTTTGTTTTTAAAGAATTTTAAAATATTTCTATAAGTTTCAGTGACTTTAAATAATGTTAAGCAATTAATTAAAAAGTTTTTTAGAAGATTTTAAGTTATTTGCAAAAAATCAAAGATTTTAAGGATTGTCAGGAGACTTGAAGGAATTTAAGAATATTTTAAAGATTTTACGTGATTGAATTACCAAAATTCTAAAATTTTGTCCGCCAGCTATCATAACAATTCAGCTTAACCTCAATCAGGGCACATTATATTTTTTCTTTCTTAGTTTTTTAAATAAGCAATAAAAAATTCTTCCATTTTTTTAATTTTCTTATAACTTAATCTTTCGTGACAAAAGTTTGTACAAAAATAATCTTTGTAAATTCAATATACACTAAGATCAAAAATACTGAAAAAGAGGTTAAATTTTCAGTTGCTAATTATTTTTCAAAATTTGAAATTTTGTAAAATTGTTTTGAGGATTGAGGTTTGAGATTGTTTTGATGTTTTGAGATTGAGAGGATTGAGGATTGAGATTAAAAACCGAAGTTCGAAATAACTCTTAGGAAAAATAGAAGCTATTCAAACATTTATATTTTGAAATTTTGTGTTGATGCAAATCAACACAAATTTTGACTGTTATAAAAAAATTGTAATGTTTGATTTTTATAGTTTAAGAACATAGAGATGGAGTGGAGGGGAAGTTAAGTTTTTTCGTAATTAAGCAGAAATTTCTAAAAGAAAAAAAGTTTAACGCAACAATTATTATGTTCAGTTTATTTAAATATTCTTGGCAATTACATACTAAACAGCATCATGTGCATTTTGAAAACAAAAGTAACATATTTTTCAAATTAATTTCGTCGTATTTATTAATTTTTTCTACGATTTATTAACATCAACATCTGATACAAACCATGGTTATTAGGTTGGCAATCTCGCCATGATCTATCCGTACTAGATTGGGAGCGTGCCTTAATTTTTAGAGAATTCTTTTTAAATTGCGGGTTTATCAAAAAAAGTGGTACTAATTGATCATTCAAAGTATTGTCCATCGCTAGCCACGACTTTCTTCCACCTTTCGGGCAGCATACGGACAACATATCAGAAAAACAACTCGCCTTTTGAGGCTGTCCACGAATGAACCCATTTTTTGCATCATGCACGCTCCCAATAACTTTTTTATATTCACTTAAAAAATAGACTATCCTTGTATATTTTGGCACGAGCTATCTGTTCTCGACTAACTGGTTTGAAGAACTTATTATTCAAAGAATGGTCAGTCGATATTGGTATAATCACGCTTGCAATATCGCCATATCTTGTAGCATCTATCCGTACTATAACTTTTTGATATTCATTTGGGTTTTCTATCTGTCCTGGAGGGATAGGAAGATTTCCTTTAGGAATCACTAATGGATAAAGAACACCAGATTTGATTATTCCAATGACGAACTCGTGAATCTTATCTGTTACTACTGGCACAAATCTTGTTGTTCCTAAAGGTAGAACACGACCTCGACTTCCAGCAGTTTGATAGTATTTAACGTTTATAAGTTTAATGTGAGGAAGATCAAGGTGATCATTATCCCATGGCAGGAATAATTCTGCAAAAATAAACCATAAGTCGGAAGTTATTTATTTAATTAACTTTAATTTCACCTTCAACTTGGCCTCCAAGGTCATTTGAAGATCAAATTTGTGTTTTAAAATGGAAACCCCTATCTTTGACATCAGCAATTGAAAGAGCGGGAAACTCCATGTTAGAATATGTACCCAGGTCATAGGTCAGATGTGACTTTGTAGGTCAGAAAAAGGTCATTCAATTCGAACTTGAACTTGACCTTCAAGGTCATTTTAAGGTCTCCTTTGTATATTTAAATGGGAAACCCTGCTTTTGACATCGGCAATCGAAAAAGCGGGAGATTTTATGTTTAAATATGTACTCAGGTCCTAGGTCATAGGTGTTTGGTTGGCCTTCATCAGCACTGCACAGTCACACCTGACCTGTGACCTAAGTACATATTTAAACGTAAGAAATCTCACTCTTCTGATTGCCGATGTCAAAAATAGAGGTTCTCATTTAAATACAAAAAGTTGACCTTGAAATGTCCTTGAAGGTCAAGTTCAAGATCAAATTGAAAGTAGCCATTACATTTTTTGTTGAAAGTTACTCTAAGAACGACCATCACCTGAGGAAAAACAGAGTGGTCCCGTTATAAAAATTGAGTCCAATTTTTTGAAAATTTTAAAAATAATTCAAAATGTAAAAAAGTTGCCTTATAACCTTCTAAATTTTCCCAGAAATTGAAAACAAAAATAATTTTCTTGAAACATCGAGATTCTTTTAAAGTTCCTAAAGTTTATTTTTTAAATCTTGAAAAATATACATTTCTAAAAATCTTTTAAAGTTGAAAATTCTTTTTGAATCTCTTCAATTCTAATAAATATTTTTTGAATTTTCTCGATTTTAAATTCTGTTTAAAAACCTTTTTTATTTTTCTCTCAAAGTTTATTTTTCAGAATAAGAAATCAATAAAAGTCATTTAAATATTATTGAAATTTTTCCAGATTTTTTTTAATTCTGCAAATTTAAGAATATATGAATAATCTTTCTAAATTAGTTTTTTGGAATAAAATTTTTAAATCTTTAAAACTTAAAATTATTTTTTTAAAATAAAACCTGACCCATTAAAAATTTTCCTAGGAATCTTGAAGGAAATAAAATCTCAAATCTTTCATAATTATTAAAAAGCTTTTCAGTTTTCTTCAAATTTTTCCAAACAAGTTTTTGCCCATGATTTAATTTTTCTTTTCTGTTCAAAAATTTAAGAAAACAATTATTTGCAATTTTAATCTTCTCCTCTATCAATAATTGTTAGAAACATTTAGAAACTAATTACACGATGCATTAAAATTAATTATTCAGAAATTTTGTTATATGAAGTTGATCTTGCGAAAATTCATAAATTAAAAACGTTACATCATTGGGTGATCTCCCGCCCTCCAAAAAAATAAGATTGATTCTTAACAAAAAATGTAGTATTTTATATTCCAACCGAAACAGTATTAATCGTTTTATCAATGAGAATACTATGAATACTTTAATAGTTTATTTACGAGAAAAAATTTTCAGTCAAGAATGTGAAAAACTTGCAAACAAGTTATTAAATTTAACCAAAAAAGTTCAATTTTCTACAAAAAATAACGAATTTTCAACAAAATACATTAATTATCAAGCAGATACTTGAATTTTCATTCCTTAATTTTTTAGCCTAATTTCATTTATTTAAAAATATTAATTTTAAGCTTTAATGATTTCAATATATTTCGAAAGAAAATCTGAAAGATTTTGAGTCAAAATTAAAACCGAATTCCTCATTTGAAAAATTTTATGAAAACTTTTTAAAAAATAGTCAACAAAATAAGAAATTTAAAATTTATTTTTAAAAAATATTATGAAGCCTTTTAGGAATTTTGAGAAGTTATGAGGAAAAAAATTCCTGAAATTTCAGGGAAATTAAAATTTATTTTTTAATTTGAAAAATTAATTTTAAGATAATATTCAGAAAAAATTTAAAACATTTCTAATATATTCTAAAAATTTTGGAAACGAATGTAAAACAATTTAAAAACAATTTTGCAATTTGGTAATATTACAAAATTTTATAAAAAATTCAAATTATTTTCGGATATATTTAGTAACTTTGAAAAGATACAAAAATAATTTTTAACGTAAAAATATTTTAATCGGCTTGAGAGCAAATGTATATTTTTTAATAATTCAAACAAGAATTTAAAAGATGTAAAGAATTTTGAAAGGTTTCAAGAGAATAAAAAAATTTCTTAAGATTTCTGGGAACAAAATTTATAATTCTTTTATTAACCATAATTTATTTTAAAAGAATATTTGATTATCATTTCCAAACATTACAAAATATTTCAAAAATTGTCAAAGAAGTACCTGGAAGACATTAAGGCAATTTTTTAATTTTGTAGAAATTTTTCCGAATTTCAGAAAAAATTTAAATCGTTTTAAAATATTCGGAAGGTTTGAAAAAGATTTAAGCTATTTAGAATATTTACATATTTTTTAAGATTCAAGATAAATTTAAATTAATTTCTTATTTTCAAACATTAATTTCAAGGAAACCTTTTTAAGCATTTCCTAAAATTACAAAAAAGAATGTAAAGAATTTTAAAACAAACATTTTGAAATTTTTCAAGATTAAGCAATTTAAGAAAAAAATTCTTTCTAGTGTCCAACAAGTTTTTTCATTTGTGGTTTATTCACCAAACTTCTTAAAATAAATAAATATTACAAACATTAATAAATTTATAAACATCTTTTCAAGTTAGGATTCTTTTTGTACAAACTTTTTTTCTTTAAAAATTTGAAACGTGATCGTTTATTCTAGAAAGTTTTATATAACCATTTTTAATAATTTGGAAACATGTGAATGAACAATAAGCAATAATTATTTCTATTTCTATTGATGTTTAGTGTCAATTTTTCTTCGATTTCAAATTGTTAACACTGGAAACAATATTATACACCACTGAAAATAATAATAATAATATTATTTTATTGGATTTTATATGGTATATATATCATTATAATTACCAACAGGTTCACTGATAATTAATAAGGCAAAACACAGAATAAAAATCCCAGTATTCATTTTCTCGATATGAAGGCGACCTACGTATGAAAAATTGTGATAAGAGGTTAACGAATAAATATTTAATTACTTCCAGCGTATCTTATTCTAGACTTATTCTATGTGCCTCATTCAGCCTTCTAAACTATTTGTTTTTCATTAATCTTTCTGTTTATTACTAAAATCGTAGAAATAATTCAGATTGCCGACTTTAGTACACATCCTGAATCCTAAAATAAATAATTTGTTACAATCATATTTATACAGACTAATATAAAATTTTCAACACTGTTAAATTTACTTTACTCTAATTATTATAAATTATTACTAAATAATAATTTATTAATTCAGCTTGAATTTTTTTCTCGAAATTTTATATTTATAATTTCTAAGATAAAAAACTTTCAAATCGATGAAAAATTGCAAACTGGAGTTCATTTTGAATAGCAAATACCCATCAGGCCAGGTTTTACAAAAATTAGGAATTTTGTATAAAAATTATCCTAAATGGTTCACTTTTTACTTATTGAGAGGATCAATCGCATTGTTATATCTTTATACATTTCATACAGTTTAAAAACAATGAAGGATCACTCACACTATCTCTTGGTTTTGAATTGCATGCGGTTCAAAAACATAGGAGGATCAATAGTATGAAATTCATAAACAAGTAAAAATATCATTGATCGTCTTGTGTTTTATAACTCTAAGAAATTCAAATACAAATTACAATGTGAGTGATCGTCGTATTTTTTTGAACTATATGGAATTCTTAAACAAGTAATAATGTGATCGATCGCCTTAAGTTTTAAAACTGTATCAAATTAATAAAAAAGTCAAAAAGTGATTGATCGTCTTATCTTTTAGAACTACAACAAATTCAGAAACTAATGACTATGTGACTACGTGACAATGTGAATCTCTTATGTTTTGGAGCAGCATGATATTCAGACACAAATCCAAATATAATTAATCGTTTTATGGTTTAGAACTATATGAATTTCATAAAAAGTAATAATGTGATCGATCGCCTAATGCTTTAAAATTGTAACAATGTGATTGATTGTCTCATATTTTAAAATTGCATAACATTAAAAACAAGTAATAACAAGAATAATAAGTAATAATTCAATTGGTCGCCTTATGTCTTAAAACAGTATCAAAATTCATAAAGGAGTAACAATTTTATTGGTCGTCTTAGGTTTCAGAACTGCATGCAATTCAGAAGCAAATGCCAATAAAAGTCTTGGTTTTATATTTCAAAACTATATAAAATTCAAAAGAAAATATTAATGTAGCTGATAATCTTCTGCCTTAAAACATGATGAAACTCCTAAATAAATAACAATGTGATTGATCGTCTTACGTCTTACAACTGTGTGAAATTAAGAATAGAAGGAAATGCGAGTGATCGTTTATGTTCCACAATTGAACATCTGATGCCACAAACAGTATTGAGTACAAGTTTTCGAGAAATGAAAAGAAGAATTGACCGAAAATTCAATTTTGAATATTTTTATAAATTTCCGGTAATTTATGAAATTTGTTAGTAATTTTTTGTAATATTGCAGGTAATTTATGGAAATTTGAAATAAAATACCCGAAATTCAATTTGAAAATTTCCATAAATTTCCGAAAATTTTTGGTAATTTGATGAATTATATATGGTAACTTTCCATAAAGGACATAAGGTCTAGCTTATTAGATGTTTCCAATTTAGATTTTCAATAAAATATTATTTACCTATTTTTTTACGAGGCTAGAAATAAGTTTTCGACCCTCACTCTTTCCGTTTTGCAACAAACTAAAAGGTATTCGTCTGTTTTTTCATGAGAAAGTAATTTCCGGGAAAACTTTTAATTCGAATTGCTCTTTCTGAGATATCTTGACAAATGCGGACTTTTTAATTTAATTACAGAAAAATTTTACTTAATACTGTTTTTGTCATCAGATCTTCAATTGTAGAACATAATACAATCATTCACTTTTCATTCGCTTCTGAATTTCATACAGTTGTCAAACATACGACGATCAATCACATTTTTACTAGTTTATGAATTGCATACAGTTCTAAAATAAACGATTAATTATATTTTAATTTAAAAAAAAATTTATACAATTTAAAAACATATAACGAACACTCATATCGGCATTTGTTCCTGAATGTCATACAGTTCTGAAACATAGGACGATCAATCACATTTTTACTAGTTTATGAATTGCATACAGTTCTAAAATAAACGATTAATTATATTTTAATTTAACAAAAAATTTATACAATTTAAAAACATATAACGAACACTCATATCGGCATTTGTTCCTGAATGTCATACAGTTCTGAAACATAGGACGATCAATCACATTATTACGTGTTTATGAATTTAATACAGTTTTAAAACATAAGGCGATCGATCACATTACTACTTGCTTATGATTTACGCATAGTTCGAAAACATAAGAAAATCACTTACATTGTAATTTGTTTTTGAGTGTTATATAGTTCTAAATCATAAGACAATCAATCACATTGTTACTTGTTTGTGAATTTTTAAATTAAGTTCTAAAACAAAAGATGATCAGTCACAATTATTATTTATTTATGAATTTTATACAGTTGAAAACATAAAATGAACACTCATATTGACATTCCCTTTTGAATTGCATGCAGTTCTAAAACTTCAGACGATCAATCTCATTGTTACTTGTTTTTAAATTTCATACAGTTTTAGAACATAAAACAAACACTTATATTGGCATTTGCTACTGAATTTCGCACAGTTCAAAAACATTAGACTACCAATCACATTGTTACTTCTTTAGTAATTTGATAAAATTCTAAAACAGAAGATGATCAGTCTCATTATTACTTATTTATCAATTTCATACAGTTATAAAGCATAAAACGAACAATTATATTTGAATTCCCTTTGGAATTTCATGCAGATATAAAACGCAAGACGATCAATCACATTATTACTTATTTATGAATTTCATACAGTTCTAAAATATACGACGATCCCTCGCATTGCAATTTGTTTTTAAGCTTTATGTAGTTCTGAAACTGAAGACGATCAATCACATTGTTACTTGTTTATTGATTTCATTAGGTTCTAAAATTAAAGATAAGCAGCCACATAATTACTTATTTATGAGTTTCATGTAATCTGAATTTCATATGAAAAAATAAATTGTAATGTAATTTTCTTGTGAATTGCAAGTATTTTATACAATTTTAAAACACAAGGAGATCGATCACATTATAACTTGTTTATTGATTTTATACAGTTCTGAAACATTAAATGATTAATTATATTGTAATTTTTCCTAAATTGTGATGCAGTTCCAAAATATGGGACGATCGATCACATTAATACTTGTTTAGGAATTTCACACAGTCCTCAAACATAAGACGATCAATCACATTATTACTCCTCTATGTATTCCATATAGTTCTAAGATATAAGACGATACCTCATATTGTAATTTGTTTTTAAAGTTTATGTAGTTTTAAAACAAAAGATGACTAATCACATTTTTATTTTTTGTTATTAATTTCATAATATTCTAAAACTGTCGATGATCAGTTACAGAATTCCTTTTTTATGAATTTCATACAATTTTAAAATATAAAAAATAAATTTTATTGTAATTTTCCTCTAAATGTAACGCAGTTCCAATACATTAGACGATCTATCTCATTACTACTTTTTTATGAATTCTACATAGTTCTATAACAAAAAGACGATCACTCAAATTGTCATTAGTTTCGGAATTCCATGCAGCCATAAATATGAGACGATCAATCACATGTTTACCTGATCAAGAACCTCATACATTTCTAAAACATAAGACAATCAATAACATTGTAATTTTATAAATCAATGCAGTTGTAAAACATAAGAGGATCAATCGCATTTTTACTAGTTCATGAATTTTATACCGTTTTAAAACATACGGCGGTCTATCGCATGATCACTTGCTTATGAATTTCATACAGTACATAAAAAGATAAATTATATTGTGATTTTTGTCTGAATTTTCATGCAGTTCCAACATATGAGACGATTCTAAACATAAGACGATTAATCAAAATGTTACAGGTTTATAAATTTTATACAGTTTTAAAACATAAGGCGATCGATCACATCATTACTTTTTCTGAATTTCAAACAGTTTAGAGCATAAGACAAACACTCATATTGTAATTTATTTCTGAATTGTATGCAGTTCTAAAGCATAAGACGACCAATCACAATTGTTGCTTGTTTATTGATTTCATAAAAATCTAAAACTGAAGATGATCAGTCACATTATTGTTTATTTATGAATTTCATGCAGTATTCAAACAGAAAAAACGCTTATATTGGCATTCACTACTCAATTTTATGCAGTTCTAAAACATAAGAAGATCAATTAAATTGTTACTTGTTTATGAATTTGATATAGTTTCAAAAAATAAGGCAACGGATCACATTATTAATTTCTCATGAATTTAATACATTTTTTAATCGTTAAACAATCAATTATAATTTTCTTCTAAATTACATGCAGTACCAAGAAATTAGACGATCTATATCATCAATACTTTTTTATGAATTCCACACAGTTCTAAAACATAACAAATGATTTTTTTTATTAAACACATGTACTTTCTTCGCCTATCTGAATTATTTTTACAGTTTTAGTAAAAAACAGAAAGATTTATGAAAGCAAATAATTCAGAAGGCGAAACAAAGCATCTTCTATATTAAAATATGCTGGAACAATTCGAATATTTATTCGTTTACCTCTTATCAAAATTCTTCATACGTAGGCCGTCTTCATATCGAGAAAATGAAACCTGTAATATTTATTCTGTGTTTCGCCCTAATAATTATCTGTGATCCTGTTGGTAATTATGATTATAAATGCAATATAAGTTGTATTATTATTATAATTTGCAGTAATGTATAATTATTTATTCTGCGAGATCGAAGTATTTATACTAAATATCAATAAAATATTGCTTATTGGCCATTCACTTATTTAAACATTGTTAAAAATGGTTATATGAAACTTTCAGTAATAAATTAACAAATGTCAAATGTTGTAAAGAAAAAAGGCGGTACATACAAATATATAAATGGAAAGATATTTATAAATTTGTTGGTAATTATCGGGCCATTTTGTCAAAAAAATTTCTTTCTTCCCAATCGAGATTTAGAAGTTTATAGAAATGCTACTATAGGCATGATAGATGAATTAATTTGTCTAAAACTAAAACTATGATTTCCTAAATTAGCATAATAGTTAATTAAATAAATAACATTTACTTATGATTTGTTTTGTCAGAATTATCACAGAGATGGTATAGTGATGTGTTTGAACTTCCTCATATTAAAATTATAAATGTTAAACACTACCAAACTCCTGGAAGACGAGGTCATGTTCTACCTTTAGGGACAACAGGATATGTGCGAGTGGTAACAGATGAGATTCAGGAATTCGTCGTTGGAATAATCCAATCAGGTGTTTTTTGTCCATTAGTGGTTCCTAAAAGAAATCTTCCTATTCCTCCAGTACAGATAGAAAACCCAAATGAGTATCAAAGAGTTATAATACGGATAGATGATAACGATATTGCCAACGTGACTATACCAATATCGAGTGACCATCCTCTGAATAATAAACTCTTTAGACCAGTTAGCCGAGAACAGATAGCTCGTGCCAAAATATACTAGAATGGTCTATTTGTATTTTTTTATAACTTTCCATTCTCGAAATATTCATAATCTTTAACATTGCGAAACTGCTAGGAAGCCAGGTGCTGTTTCACTTTTAGAAACAAGAGACTATCACTACATAGTAGCATTTGATAATAATGAATTCGCCGTTGAAATAATCCAACCAGATGTTTTTTGTTCATTAGTAGTTCCTGAAGGGAATCTTCCTATGCCCCATAATCAATTGGAAAATCCGATTAAATAATAAAAAGTTATTGGGAGCGTGCATGATGCCAAAAAATGGGTCAATTCGTGGCTAGGTTCAAAAGACGAGTCTATTTTCCAACAGGTTATTTGTATGCTGCCACAAACATGAAAAATACTTTCAATGATCAAGAGGTGACAACTTGTTTTGAATGAGCCTGCATTTTAAAACAAAAAAAATCCCTTAAAATTAATGCACTCTTCCAATATAGTACAAGCAGATCATGTCTAGATCACCAGCGTGACTGCACCAATACCGACTGCCATCCTGAAATATTATATCATAATCGGCACTAAATAAACTTTAATTTCATAATCTTATGTTTGTATTTGTATGATTTATTGCCCACAGCATTGTTTAGAATGTAATGTAAAGGAAATAGTTACAATAACCAAAATTACCATGGTTTATATCATATTTTGATGTTAAATTGTTGAGAAAAATAAAAATACGACAAAAGAAATTTGCAAAATATGTTTCTTTAGTTTTCAAAATCCACATGACACCGTTTAGTATGTAATGGCGAAGAATATTATAGTAAAACAAACCGAATTTATGTTACTTTAAACCTTTTTGTTCTAGGAATATCTGCTTTGGCAATTATATATAAGTTAATAGTAACAAATAATGTTGATTGATAAAAGCAAACCTTTGACTATTACATCAACAATTGATATTTATAGACAATTGTCTAAATTGACCAAATTTTCTCTATTTATTTCCAACATCCTAAATGCAATTAGAATTAGTTTATTGACTCTCTGTGAATAGAAATTTTTATAATAGATTTATAAAATAGTTTCTTGCATTCTTCAAAGTCGGTTTGCCTGTGATGTTCTACTTTCTTTAGTACGACTCTTTCTTCTCTTTGGCGGCTTCTGGGATTTTATCATTCCCGTACGGATACCAGACATTCTTCCCAGAGCCGCAGTACCACACACTCCAGTCGCACTCTTGCAATGACATCTTGGATCACAGATGCGCCCTCTATATTTTTATTACTTATTAGTGTCTTTTAAGTTGCCTCATCTATGTTATTATTATTGTGGCATTATTAGAATTTATATTAATATATACACTATAATCATTTCTATCTATCATAATAAAAACCGGCTGCCTTGGGTTGGGTTCTACACATTTGGTGCAGTAAAATTGAACGTCGATGAGATTAAGCAACTTAAGCAAAGCACACACAAGATGATGACAATTTATAAAAGTCGTCATCCTAGATTTTCCGTACCTCATATCAATCGCCATCAAAATAACAAGAGTAGAGGTTTTCTAAGCTCAGAGTGTCTTCAACGACTGCTTGGCTTCCAGCATTCCACCTCAAATCACCAGACATTCTTCTTATACTCATAGTATCACACACTCCAGTCGAAATCCTAAGAATGAAATCCTGAATCATAGTCGATCGCCCTCTATATCTTTATTTCTTATCACCGCCTTCCAAGTTGCCTTATCTAAATTTTATGTGAGAAGTTGTAGGCTCCATAAGTTACGACCATAGTTCCTTAAAGCAACCGATTCCAACGCATCTAAGGTGTCCATAACGCCATTTTTACAGGCAAAAAGAAATCTCTCAGTCTTCAATCTCAATCCAGCAGATTTGAGAAACATTTTGGACAGGCCCATAAATAGCTCTTCTTTACGTATAATGCTGTGCAATTTAGAACTGAGCAGGTTGTATCTAGAACCGTTTATCGTTAAAGACACTCTAAGCTCACCAAACCTCTACTCCTGTTACTTTCATGGAGGTATATATGAGGTACGGTAGATCTAGGATGACGACTTCTATAAATTGTCATCATCTTGTGTGTGCTTTGTTTAAGTTGCTGAAACTCATCGACGTTCAATTTTACTGCACCAAATGTGTAGAACAATATAGGAACTGTCAGAGTATTGGTCGCATGGATCTTATTTTTTCAGATAATTCGGAAGCCTAAATTTTTCAGAGAATTTAGCCACTTACCCTTCTACCTTCCCATCTACATTGTCATTATTTTTAAAAAAATTATTTCATTAATGAGAAGTTGTAGGGTCCAGAAGATACGATCGTGGCTCCTCAATGCTAACAATCTTGAAGAAACCGGAACGTATACGTTGTCCACTCTTGCTCTTTCTATTATAGAAGGTAAGCCAGAACAGTAAGTTTACACAAGATACCTGGTACAATATTGTTCCATTGAGTCTGGTCTCTAGCCGCAGATGACCTTAGACTGCAGTCGACACAGTTGGGGATGCAGGTTTCACTTCTTGATACTTTTTTAGAGATGCTAATCTTTTCTACAATACCATGGGGAGCAGTCTTAACATATCAGATGAAGTGATTCCAGAAGAAAAATCTTTTGCATCTGGCTCGCGATGGACTCAGTCCGACGCTGCAAGCCGGTATTTGGTTGACTTGGCTAAGAAATAAAGCTTTCATACCTTCGAGGTAACCGATTTTTTTTATTTAGAGAAGTTGTAAGCTCCAGAAGCTACGATCATGGTTCCTTAAAGTAATTAATCCTAATGCAACCAGAAAGTGCATCTTCTGTTTGCATTAGGATTCATTACTTGATTACTAGATATTCAGAGATGAAACTTTATTGAAGGTTTCACCTCTGAATACATTTTTAGACCCACCATCCCAAGGCAGCCGGTTTTTATTATGATAGATAGAAATGATTATAATGTACATAGTATTATTATCATTATAGATTCTAATAATGTCATAATAATAATAATATAGATAAGGCAACTTGAAAGACACCAATAAGCAATAAAGATATAGAGGGCGCATCTGTGATCCGAGATGTCATTGCAAGAGTGCGACTGGAGTGTGTGGTACTGCGGCTCTGGGAAGAATGTCTGGTATGCGTATGGGAATGATAAAATCCCAGAAGCCGCCAAAGAGAAGAAAGAATCGTAAAAAATAAAGTTGAAGATCACAGGCAAAACGACTTTGAGGAAAGCAAGAAACTATTTTATAAATCTATTATAAAAATTTCTATTCACAGAGAGTCAATATACTGATTCTCATTGCATTTAGGATGTTGTAAATAAATAGAGAAAATTCGGTAAATTTAGACAATTGTATATAAATATCAATTGGTGACGTAATAGTCAAAGGTTTGCTTTTATTGATCAACATTATTTGTTACATTAACTCATATATAATTGCCAAACGGTAACAAAAAAAATTAGTACTCAGTGGATTTCATTGTACTTTTACATATTTTAGTTTTACTAAAATCGGTGATCGTGAGGGGATGGGAGTTAAGTTTCTTCGTAATTAAGCAGATATTCCTAGAACAAAAAGGTTTAAAGGAACATAAATTCAGTTCATTACATTATAATATTCTTCGCCATTACATACTAAACGGTGTCATGTGGATTTTGAAAACTAAAGAAACATATTTTGCAAATTTCTTTTGTCGTATTTTTATTTTTCTCAACAATTTAACATCAAAATATGATATAAACTATGGTAATTTCGATCCTTGCAATTATTTCCTTTACATTAAATTCTTCACAATGCTGTGGGCAATAAATCATACAAATACAAACATTAGATTATAAAATTAAAGTTTATTTAGTGCTTATTCAAAACAAGTGGTCACCTCTTGATCATTGAAAGTATTTTTCATCTTTCTGGCAGCATACGAATATCCTGTCGGAAAATCGACTCGTCTTTTGCACCTAGCCACGAATTAGCCCATTTTTTGGCATCACGCACGCTCCCAATAACTTGTTTTCATTAAATCGGGGTTTCCAGTTGATTATGGGGAATGGGAAGATTCCCTTCAGAACTACTAATAAACAAAAAACATCCGGTTGGATTATTTCAACGACGAACTCGTTATTATCAAATGCTACTATGTAGTGATAGTCTCTTGCTTCTAAAAGTAAAACACCACCTGGCTTCCTAGCAGTTTAGCACTGTTTAACATTATGAATAATTCGAGAATGGAAAGTTATAAAAAAATAGAAATGTACCATCCTAGTATATTTTGGCACGAGCTATCTGTTCTCGGCTAACTGGTCTGAAGTGTTTATTATTCAGAGGATGGTCACTCGATATTGGTATAGTCACGTTGGCAATATCGTTATCATCTATCCGTATTATAACTCTTTGATATTCATTTGGGTTTTCTATCTGTCCTGGACGAATAGGAAGATTTCTTTTAGGAACCACTAATGGGCAAAAAACACCTGATTGGATTATTCCGACGACGAACTCCTGAATCTCATCTGTTACTACTCGTACATATCCTGTTGTTCCTAAAGGTAGAACACGACCTCGTCTTCCAGGAGTTTGGTAGTGTTTAACATTTAAAATTTTAATATGAGGAAGTTCAAACACATCATTATCCCATCTCTGTGATAATTCTGAGAAAACGAATCATAAGTCGATATTATTTATTTAATTAACTATTATTCTAATTCAGGAAACATTTTTTTTTGTTTTAGACAAATTAAATAATCTATCATGGCTATAGTAGCATTTCTATAAACTTCTCCTAAATCAGAGTGGGGGAAAAAAGAAATTATATCAACAAAATGGCCCGATAGGTAAATTCAACAGTTACCTATCTTGGGCTTCTCTCTATAATATTTTATATTTGTTAATTTGTTGAAAGTTTTATGCAACCATTTTTAACCATTTTTAAGTAAGTGAATTAATAATTAGCAATATTTTCATCAATATCAGTATAAATAGTTCTCGAATTCAAATTATTAACACTAAAAACAATAAAAATAAAAACACTTGTTTTTTTGGATCCCTGTATTGAAAAATAGTATAATATATTTATGTAAAACTAACTAAACATTTTTTAATTTAAACGATCTAGCAGAATAAATAATTATACATTACTGAAAATAATAGTTATAATAATACTCTTTATATTCTATTTATAATCATAATTACCAACAGGGTCACAGATAATTATTAAGGTGAAACACAGAATAAAAATGACAGGATTCATTTTCTAGATATGAAGGCGGCCGACTTATGATGAATTTTGATAAGAAGTTAACGATTAAATATTCGAATTGTTCCAGCTTATCTTAATTAATACGCTGCCTCGCTTCGCTTTCTATATTATGCTTTTTTCATAAATCTTTCTGTTTTTTAGTAAAAGCGTACAAATAATTCAAATTGGCGAAGTTAGTATATATGTTCAATCGAAAAATAAATCCTCGTAACAATTATATTTATACAGACTGAAATATGATTTTTGACACTGGCGAAGTTAATTTACTTTAATTATTACTAATTATTACTGAATATTCAAATAATAAAAAAAATATTCGCAGAATGATGAAGAATAAATAGAAATGTTTTAAAAATGCCTATCTAATTACAGAGCATGACAAAATAATGATGATATTAGTCCTTCACAAGGAAAATAATGATAATTACAAAAAAGTACGTTTCTTCATTAAATATTTCGAAACAATTTTAACTTTGGTTGTATTATTAGAAGTATTATTTTCTTATCATTATTTCTTCTTACTGCTCTTTGCATTCAATAAATTGTTATCAAAAAATAATAATTTGAAAATCGTGTTCGAAATTTTTTTCCGAAATTTATTAGACGTCAATTATAAGAAAAGAACTTTCTGATCTGTGAAAAATTGAGACCCGTAATTCATATTGAACAGTAAATCCAAAGAGACCAAATTTTAGGGAACAATCCCACAATAAAAAACGAGCCTAAATGGCTTACTTCTTATCAATATTCAAAGGATCAATCACATTGTTACTTTTTTTGATTTCAAATAGTTTTACCATTTGTGTCTCGATTTCTTACATTTATAAAACACAAGATGATAAATAGTATAAAATTCATAAACAAGTAACAATGTAATTGATCTCTTATGTCTTAGAACTGCATAAAATTCAGCAGTGAATGTCAATATAAGCGTTTGTTTATGTTTGAATACTCCATGAAATTCATAAATAAGTAATTCTGTGACAGATCATCTTCAGTTTTAGAACTTTATAAAATCAATAAACCAGTTGAAACTGTTTTAAATTCATAAAAAGTAATTATGTAATCGATCTCCTTATGTTTTAAACCTGTATAGAATTCATAAACATGTAAAATTGTGATTGATCGTCTTATGTTTAGAATTGTGTGAAATTCATAAAAAAAGTATTAATGTGATCGATTGTCTCATATTTTGGAACTGCATTAAAATTGAGACAAAAATCACGATATTATTTATCGTTTTATTTTAAAGAACCTAAAGAAATTCATAAGCAAGTGATAATGCGATTGACCACCGTATGTCTTAAAACTGTATATTATTCATAAACTAGTAAAAATGTAATTGATCGTCTTATGTTTTACAACTGCATTCAATTCAGAAAATTATAATGTTCCTAATTTTCTTATGTTTTAGAAATGTATGTGGTTCATAATTGGGTAAAAATGTGATCGATCGTCTTATATTTATAACTGCATGAAATTCACAACAAACTATCAATAAGATATATCGTCTAATGCATTGGAACTGCGTTAAATTTAGAAGAAAATTACAATGTAATTTATTTTTCATATTTTAAAATTGCATTAAATTCATAATCAACTAAAAATGTGACTGATCGTCTCATAATTGGAATTGCATGAAATTCAGAAATGAATGCCAATATAAGTGTTCTGTTTATGCTTTAATATTGCATAAAATTAATTAAGCAGTAATAATGTGACTGATTATCTTCAGTTTTAGAACTTTATGAAATTAATGAACAAGTAACAATGTGATTGATCGTCTAACGGTTAAGAACTATGTAAAATTCGAAACGAAAATACAAAGTGAGGGATCGTCTTATATTTAAGAACTGTATGGAATGCATAAACAAGTGATAATGTGATAGATCTTTTAATGTAGAAATTATCAAATTCATAAACGAGTAAAAATGTCATTGAACGTCTTATGTTTAAGAACTGTATAAAATCCAGAAGCAAATGCCAATAAAAGTATTCGTTTTATTTTTTAAAACTAAATGCAATTCGGAAACAAGTAATAATGTGATTGATCGCCTTATGTTTGAGAACTGTGTGGAATTCAAAAACAAGTATTAGTATGATAAATCGTTCCATATTTTTGAACTGCATTAAAAGTCGGACACAAATCACAATATAATTAATCATTTCATGTTTCAAAACTATATGAAATCTATAAACAAGTTACAATATGATCGATCGCCTCATGGTTGAAAACTATATAAAATGCATTAATCATTATGAATGTATCTTATGTTTTGCAAGTGCACTGAATTCAGAAAATTACAATGGTATTAATTGTCTTATGTTTTATAAATTTGTGGAATTCATAAAAAAGTAATAATGCGATAGATCGTCTGACGTATTGAAACTGTATAAAATTCACAAGAAAATTAAAATAAAATTTATTCTTTCATATGAAATACAGAAGTACGTTTGTGGATGTGAGGTTCGTGGGTTTGGGAATGTTGGTTCAGGGTTTGTACCTTTTATGGATATGGAGCTAGTGGATTGCAAATGTCTTGAATATGGTGAATCCCGAGAATTTCATACATTTCGTGAATTTATTCATTTTAATGAATTCCGCGAATTTCGTAAATTTCGTGAATGCTATGAATTTGGTTAATTGCATGGAATTCTTGAATTCCTTGAATTCGATGAATTCCTTGAATTCGACCAATTCTGTGAATTCCTGGAATTCTGTGAATTCCTGAAATTCTGTGAATTCCTGGAATTCTGTGAATTCCTTGAATTCCATTAATTCCGTGAATTCCTTGTGAACAATTATCTTCTTACAGGCGCAATTTTGCCTTACGCTTGTATTGTGGAAGTATTATAGAAGTGTTATAGAATTCCAAACATTTTTATCAGTGTAGTCATGAGATCAGCCTATTTTTTATATGAGATCGATACCAACCCCTCAGAAGAGCATAAGAGGTCCTGATCTATTGGAACACCTAACCACTACGGATTGAGATATTCTTAACACTTCGCGACACCATTATTTGAGGAGCCTCAATGGGAAACCTGAGCTCAGGTTTATCTATCTCATGAGATAGGCTTAGATATTCCAGCACTTGCTAAACGAATGATTTATGGACCTCATTTACGAAGTTGAGGGATGAATAGAGGGGTCCAATGCGTAAGGCGAAGAAAGGGAACTGGCCGAACTTTTGCACAGAAATCGAGAAAGGTTCAGAGGCAGACACCCGGGACAAGCTGCACCGTCAAAACTCAGATGTTATTTTTGGCACTCTAAAATTGTCCGACGGGGGATGCGTAGTTTCGGGAGAGAATATTTTTGGCTCATCTGATCAGGGCCCCTTTTCCGGGCTTCGTAAGGGCTGGAAAAAAGGGAGTGACACCTCTGACGCAATCAAAACCGCGTGTTCCTTACAGAAGGCTGCCGAGAACATCATAAGGCCGCTGGATGTGTCCCAGTTTGGTTAAAATTCACCCAAGGATGCCGGCCCCATCAGCTTCACATCTTTCCTAATAAAAACAGTGAAAAGACTTATCGATAGATACAGCCGAGACAAGGTCTTATCAAGTAGGCCACTTTATAAGGAGCAGCACGCCCCCAGAGCTTGTGACTCTAGTGAGGCGGCCCTAATCGCAACAGTAAACCTAACTGAAGACCAACTGAAGCAGAAAGGTCTCGCAATTAGAACTTGATCAAGGTGTCTATTATTGCACATGGTGTGCAACTTGTAGTCATGGAATGACCTGATCACATGTTGGCTAACAGGAACTTAACAACGACTCAGGGTGATACCACTTTAGGATGAACTAATTTATCTGCTCAGGAGACAGGCCTATCACGTTGAGCCCGAAGCACTCTAACCGAGATAAGAAAATACTAAAGCTCAGGTTTAAGGAAGTCAAAATCTAAACAGAGATGTTTCCAGGACATGGACACCTGGATAACGCAGACATCAGTTATTCTCCAATATCGGTCAATAGTGTGGCTGTGGTCCTCGCCATTCGAAAAGGGCGTTGGGGTCACGCTTAGGCCCACAAGGGGACATAACTAAGCCTACTCAAACCATATTTCCGTCGTTGTTAATAAATTACATTTTATTTAGTTTTTTATTTAATTTATTACAATAATTGGATGTGTAAGTTTGATTGATGATAATAGATTCGGTGTCCCAGAAAATATTTTATTTAGAGGTTTAATTTTTTTAACAATGCCGAAGGTAATTATGTATATTTTCATAATTTAGAATAAACTTCGAAGTAGTTTTTTAAACCCTTTCATCTTCATTTGGCTGTAAAAATTTTTTTGCAATATTGTTCACGCAATTGCACAGAATAAGATGTATATTTTTCTTAAATTTTTGAAATCCGCGTGAAACAGTAAAGCCAAATAAACTAAATGAGTGAACCCTAGAGATAAGGCCCACAGAGTTTGTTCTTTCGAGAGTCGACGCGGTGAAAACTAGCCTAGCAAGGGAGTTGCTCATCTCCGGAGAGTCGTGAGCGGTACCCCTAGAGAAAAAGATTTTCTCTAAGTACTTAAAGCTGTTGCTCTTGGTGGTTCGGAACTTACCTTAAACTGTAGGTCCACCTCCCACCACCAAGTAAGTGTGTGGGGGTTTGTGTAAAGGAATCGTTTTGTGATATCAAGAATTGAAATCATTCTAGACTTCGGATGCAATTTCAATTAATTTATTAATTTATTAATTGTTGTTGCAATCGTTAAAATAATTTTTCCAGATAAAACATTTTTTGAAGAAATTAATATATTCGAAAATTATAGCCAATTTTTTTGAAAATAAAACCGGTAGAGTTGTAGGATTTTTTAAAAAGTAATAAACTATAATCTATGAAATGCAACCTTTTTTTACTTTTAAAAAGTTCTGATTAGGCAAGATTCAAAAACAATTTCTAGTGAAAAAGCTCTAAATTTGATAACTGACTTTTTTGTTTTTCCATTCATGTAAATTTTTCTGTGATTCTGAGAAAATGTTGGAAATATAAGAAACTTATGGATGCCTCATCAAAATATTTGTCAAAAAACATAAAATATGTAATAGTAAATCGATATGCATTGCTATATATTTGTTATTGGTTAATTTAATTTATTTTTTTACTAATATATATTTATTATTATAAATTATAATGATAATAATAATAATTCTGATAATTTAATTTAAAAAGCTAGAATAAACAATTAAGATATGTGGAGCGCAACGACTATGATCCAGGATGTCATTGTTTGAAGTGCGATCAAAGTGTGTGGTGATGCAGTTGCAGGAAGAATGTCTGGTGATGCATGGTGGAATGACGAAATCCAAGCAGCCTCCCAAGAGAAGAAAGAAGCGTATAAAAGAAAGTTGGACATCACAGGCAACACGACTTTGATGGAAGCAAGAAACTATTTTATAAATGGACTTTGAGAAATATTACCCAGTTTCACCCAGCTTCGGACAACGGAATGTGTAGTATTCTAGAAATTAAAATCGATAAATATTTTTCAAGTTTTCTTTTATTTGTGATTAATCAAGTATTAATGTTTCTTTGGGAATGTTCTTGCCCCCCTTTCTTCTTGTATTGAAATTCATCTTGGCTAATTTGATAAGAGGATTATTGTTTATTTCATTGTAGAAAATGATTTTTTGATTAATTTGTCTGTTTTGAGTGCAATCATTGGAATTTTCCTTAATTAAATAATTATGATTATTTGTGCTCTTATTATTTTATGTGGAATTACAATTTTTTTAAATTAAAATTATTTTACGAAAAAAAGATTCTACTCTTTCTTCACTCCATTGGGAATCAAACCACAAAACTTCTGATTTCCGGTAAGGTAACATTCACTGATGATATAACAAAATTCATTAAAAAATTTTTTTCAATTGTCAATAAAATAAATTATCGAGTTTTGATTTATTTCATTTCCAGATCATTATTTTGATCATTCCTCTGACTCTAGTTATTAAACTACTGATTTTCTTGAAATATTAATATACAATATTGATTTTTTCCTTCATTTTTTATTCATTATTTTCACAACTCCTATTTTTGTTTGTTAATTATGAGATGCAATCTTGCAATACCAAACAGAAGAGCTTAGCGCTAGGTTAGACTTAATTCATTTAAGAGTTTATTGATTTGATCTAGATATTTTGTTAATCAATTGTTAGAATTCTTATTGTTTCAAGTAATTTTTAATATTCTCTTTTCTTTGATAATTTGATAAATTTCTTAACGTTGGTATATCTTTTATGACTATTCATTTCAGTATTTTACATTTTTAATTTGGGATAACCTTGAATCTCTTATCGCCCCCGTTATTAATTTTTTTTAGTAATACTGAGCTTGGTCCAATCACGAATATTTTTTATTATTTGGAATATAAGATATCATTTCTTACATTTTAATTTATTTTTACGATAGCAGCGTAAAAAACAGTTATAAAAATTCAATAGTTTAGAGAGACAGCGAAAAATATAAAATACGGCGGAACAGTTCGAAGAATACTCATTTATTAAAATATTTTCAAATTTATACAAAAGTGGTCTTCCTTAGTTTAAAGAAAATGGATACTTCAATTTCTATTCTGTGTTCCGCCTTAGTAATTTTTACTACCCCCGTCGGTAATTATAATAAAATATATAATTCAAAGTGCGCTAAATACAACATTATAAAAAATAAGAATATTGAAAACGGCTTCGATAGATTTTTAGAAATTGCATTTCTGAAATTCATAATTTCTATAAAAAAGCTTCGAAATATGTTCAGGGCGGTCCTTCAGGTTTATACTGTGTGGGTACGTATGTTAGCGTTCACAGCTAGTAAGGATGTATGGCATATGAAGGGAAGTAAAAGTACAGCGTTATTCAACATGAGAAATAGATGTGGAAGCTAAGTATTAATGTTTTTAGTGTTTCTGGGTGGGGTCAAATATACCCCGTCACAATATATACACATATATATATATATAAATATATATATATATAAATATATATAAAGCATCATTTAGCATTTCACCCTTGATATTTCTCATTTTGTATAACGCTGTACTTTTACCTCCCTTCATAGTTCATAACAACCTCATCATCTGGGAACGCTAATCCATGCACTCTCACAGAATGAACCTGGGCGACAATCCTGAACAAATTTTGAAGCTTTTTTTATAGAAATTATCAAGTTTAGAAAACAAATGTCTAAAAATCTATCGACTCCGTTTTCAACATTCTTATTTTTTGGAATTTTTTAGTTAGAGCCCTTTGAATGAAATATATTATCATAATAAATTTGATTATTTTCTTATTTATTATAAACTAAAACTATGATTTATTAAATTTGCAAAATATTTGGATCAACAAATAACTTCAAACTTTTGGTTTATTTCCATAGAATTAGTGCAGCGATGGGATTTCGAAGATTTAGACATTCCTCACATTAAACTTATGAATGCTAAACATTACCAAACTGCTCAGAATCGAAGTCGTGTTTTACCTTTGCGATCAGGCTATTACTATTTACAAACAGATCGGGTTGAAGAGTTCATAGTAGGAATAATCGATGACAATATTTTGTGTCCATTAGTGATGCCTAAAGGAAATCTTTCTATTCCCCTCAATCAGTTAGAAAATCCTGATAAATATCAAAAAGTTATGGTACGGATAGATCATCAAGAGATTGCCAATGTGACAATACCAATATCAGCAGAGCATGCGCTGAATCGTCGTTTTTTTGGTCCATTTGATCCAGAACACATAGCTCTTGCCAAAATAATTTAGGATAGTCCATTTGTTAAATAAAAAATGTAAGATATTTTTGTATTTACATTAAATTCTTTTATTGGGTTACTCAGCTTTTATTATTGTATCTGGAAATACCCAGCTTATCCTTGTTTATATTATATGTTTATGTTATATTATACAGAAAAATAAAATATATGCCCTGTGCATGCCTGAGATTAATTCTGCCGTAACAACTTCATCATCTGCAAACGCTAACCCACGTACCTTTACTGTACCGAGATAAACAACTTCTTTTTCGAAGACAGACATTGTCAGGCTAATTGCTAAGTAGCAACTATTAAAGAAAAAATTTCACTGTATATTTCTTTTTGTCTAGTCGAATTACTCAATTAGTCAAAATATTTACAAAATTTATTTACTATCATTTATTCAAATATGATTGATAAATTATTCGGAAATATTCCTATTTCTCATGATCAGCTAAAAGCCCCTGATGAATCGAGTTAGTTTTTAACCGATGGAATGTGCCAAGAAATATTAAGATATCCCATTTGTTTAATAAACAAATAAAAACTTTTTTGCATTTTCATAACATTTCTTACTTGAATTATTATATTGGTTATATAAATATTTTATTGCAAATAGTACCCAATACAGTTTAATTTCATAATCTTGTATCTGTTATAGCGTCAGTCCCACCCAACTTCCGTTAATGGAGAAGAAGCACAATGATTTATACGTGTGTGCGATAACGCAGAATGAAATTTAAAGAAAATTATTGAATGTACTTAATAAATACGTTTCTTCAGATTTCTATATCTTAATTTATCCTATATATCCTTTTAGAAATTGCGCAGAAATTTTAAATTCACTAAGAAGAATTTTTGTTAGGTTAAACTTTTATTTTTTAGAAATTTATGCTTAGTTCTGAAACACGCAACGATACTGAGATATTTTTAGAAAACAATGACCAAAGATAAGATAAAATTTTTAACATTGTTTGAAAACATTTGTTTATAAATTAAATTCAAGAGATTCCGATGTAATCGTAGGAAAGTTCTTTAAAAAACGCTATATAAAAAAATATAATACTTTTGCTATTTACAGTAACATAAATTTTTAAAATCTAATTTCGGAGACAAATTTTTTTATTAAAATTTTTGTTGCTCCTAGTATCGTTTTTTTATTAATTTAGATTTTTAGATATAATTGAGACAACAAATGTTTTTAAGGAACTTGAATGAATTTCAAGCAACATAAAAAATACCAAAGGATTTCCAAAAATTGTATTGGGTTTTCAAAGTTTTTAAGGGATTTGTAGTGAAATTTAGAAAATTAAATAAATTAAAATTGGATTATTGCTAGCGATTCCAAAAATTTTAAGGGACTTTAATGTATTCGGATAAATTTACTTATCAAAATTTTGATAAAATCTATTATGATTAAATTTTGTTTAAAGTTTATGCATAAGTTTAATTTAATTTATACTCAAGGGATTTCATATGATTTATACTTTTTAGAATGGATTTTTATGTTTTCCAAAAATTTTAAGAGATCTTAAGAGATTTTAAGTGATTCTAAAAACTGCCGAAATATTTCAAGGGATTCAAACAAATTTCGTTGGAAAACCAAAAATTTCAAGTTGTTTCTAAGAACTTTGTGGAATGAATTTAATTTAATTATAAGGTATTATTAGCAATTCACAGATTTTAATTAATTAAAAATTTTTGAAAAGAATTTCCAAAGATTTGAAGAATTTTAAGTTAAAATCTATATCTTCAGCAAAAAATTTATTTCCACGAAACTGGTGCATTTTTACCCAAGAAAAATAAACTGAAAAAAAAGATAAATCTGAATAGAAATGAAAAAGTTACATTTTCATTTAACTTTACTAGTTTAATTTTTACCCAAGTACCTAAATTTTAAATTTAAAATATTAATATTCAACAAAATAATTAAACATTTAACATTATTTCTTAACAAACTATATCCAACAAATAGTTGGATTTTCAACCAGAAATAAGTTTCTACAAAAAAAAATCAAATTTTTAATCCAAAAAGGCAAATTTTGATTTAAAAAAAATGACTTTCTAATAAAATTGTCAAATTCTCCACACCAAATAGTTATCTTTTTATAAAAAAATTCAATTTTGCCTAAAATGCATACATTTTTATTTAAAACAAGAAGAAACTAAATGTCAAACAAAAATAGTTGAATTTTCATTCGAAAATATTCCAGTTAATTTTGCAAGATCAAAATATGAATTTTCAATCCAAAAAAAGTTTCGAAAAACTGAATTAAATTTCCAATCTAAACAGACGAATTTTTTTCAACCACGAAGGATGAATTTGTAACAAAATAGTTGAATTCCCGACCAGATAGTTGCACTTTTATCCAGAAAGATTTCGTTTCATTTTTCAACACCAAACCATAAAATTTAAACAAAAAATAAATTTTCTACGAAATAGTAAAATTCTCAACAAAACCGTAGAATTTGCAAGGAAAAAGTAAGACTTTTTAACAAAATAGTTTAATTTTTAACCAAACAGTTGAATTTTCATCCAAAAAGCTGAAATTATTCTTAAAACAGATGAATTTTTAATGTAAAAAAATTCTGTTTTAAGATAGTGAAATTTTCATCCAGAAATGATTTTAGTCCTCTTTTCAGTACAAAAATATTACAATTAAATAAGTAAATTTTCTACGAAATAGTTAAATTTTCAACAAAAGAGAAGATCTTTCAATTCAAAACTATGGCTTTTCAACCAAATTCTTGGTTTTTTAACCAAAAAGTTGTATTTTAGTCAAAGAAAAATGTAATTTCTGCTAAAGCAGGTGAATCTTAAAGTTAAAACGAGAATCTCTAAAAAAAGGGTCGAATTTTTAAACGAGTAGCGGCATTTTTATTCAGGAAAGATAAAATTGGTTTGAAACAGATAAATTAAAACTAAAAAAAACCTTAAAAAATGGTTAAATTTTTCCTTTTTGACATATCAAAAATGCTAGAACAGATCAATTGCCAAACCGGGGTTTTTTTTTAAAGAAGTTCCAAAAGTTACAATTGCGTAGACGAATATTTTCCATTACAATTTAGAGCAAAATGCTCAACAGAAAAAAGGAAGAGAACAAAATTATTAGGAATTTTTATTTGTAAAATAATCCGCTATCTTTTATGAGTTTCGAGTTATGATACATAGAAAAATTCCCATTCTTTTGGATTTTCACCAAAAAATCACTTAGTTTAAAAAAAAACACTGTGTAAGTTCGCACCTAATTACTTCACGCGAAAGTGTTCCACAGATAAATAAAAGTTGACCTAATTCTTTGTAATTTAAGAAAAAGAACAATGTCCTAACTACAATAGGTCATAAGTTATGACCCCTCAAATTTGGCAATTTTTGCCTGTTTTTACGGGCAAAAAAGTGGAGTTTAGTTTTTTCAAAATAAACCGTGCACATTTTATTTTGCGTAAATGATGCTAGAGGATAAAATAGAGTCTAAAAAAATTTGCGTAGATATAAAAAAAGGTGTTTTAGACCTATTATTTTGGGAATTGCAAGGTTTAAAATTTTTTTGGGTGCATTTTTGACTAAAAATAGATAATTTTTTTTTTGAAAAATATCTCATTTGCTGTGTATCCCTAAATTAGTTTGGCATAAATAAAAAAAAGAGTCCTATCAGGGCTAGGATTCCCAATTGCAATTTTGCAGTTTTCGCAATTTTTGCAAATTTTGCAATTTTTAATCTATGCAGATTTTTATACAATCTATTTTCTCCGTTGAAATTAATGACGCAAACAAAAAGGGGCACGACTTATTTTGAAAAAACTGAACTCCACTTTTTTTGCCCTCAAAAACAGGCAAAAATGACAAAATTTGAGGGGTTATAACTTATGACCTATTAGGTAAGACATTGTTCTTTTTTTTTTAAATTACTTTTTCGGATATGTCAAAAGGGACACCTTAACGGAATTTTCTCATTAAAAACTTTGGAAGAAGGATGTTTTCGGAAATTTCACTTATTATTTCAACGTAATCCATGTTGACTTATCAGATACAATGTATGAATTTTAAACAAAAAGATAATATTCTACGAAAATGGATCTGCAAAAATTACGTACATAAGTGAAGGACCCCCTCGCCTCTTCCATAAAAAATCGTAACACAAATTTTCGACCGCCCCCCCCCCCGCGCTATTACGTAATTTAAGTATGGTCCCTTAACAGATTTTGTGCTCGATTATTTATTTTATCTTCAGGATTAATTTATTCAACAAAGCTGAAGGTAATCATGCATAATTTTATTATTCAGAATAAAAAATATTACAGGTCTAATTATCTCAAAGAATTTTATATCTTCCCACTGCGTAAAAACTTAGTTTGGCCTCTAAAATTGTACATAATAATGTTATTCATTTTAATCAATTGTGACTATTATAATATACACTGGGACAATTCGAAAAATATTCATTTTTTAAACTCTAATCAAAGTTCTTCAAAAGTAACCTTCCCCTATTAAAAAAAATCGTACTATGATTTTTTGTCTTTGTTTCACAGTAGTCATCTTCAGTAACTCTGTTGGTAAATACAATAACATCTATAATTTTCACTACTTTGTTAATTGCCCGCATGAATAAAGTTTGCATGGCTCAAGCATTTCAGGACAATTAGAAATATCTGGCTAAAGCGTGGATCACGGTTGAATGGTAGCATGGGGCAAGCCTTGCTCTTGTCCGTTTCCCATTCTCAGGGCACGCTAAACACAAATGAATATTCTTAAGAACATGTCAGTGTTAGAGAAAATTAGCTTGCGTTCGAAATGAAAACCTTAGGTTTGCCAATAGCCGACTAGTCTTTAAATAGTAGGTTCACTACCCGGGTGCACCGGGTCGCGCACCAGGTAGTTTATTACGTATTCTACGAGAACTTTTTCAAAATTTAGATTGTGCCAATTGCCAAAATAAATACCATTAGTGAGTCGACGATCGTGGTGAATCTACTGGTGCACCCGGGTCATGGACTCACCATTCGGAATTGTTATAATTATTCCATTACTTTAAATTTTAAAAAGCTTCTCGTAGAATACGCATTTAACTACCTGGTGCTTGACCCGTTGCACCCGGATTGTCGACTCACAATTTTGAGTAATTTTGGCTATTATAACAGTCTAAATTTTAAAAAAGTTCTCGCAGAATACATGCTAAACTACCTAGTGCACGACCCGGTGCACCCGGGTAGTGAACCTACCATTTAGAGACGTTTTGGCTATTGGCAAACCTCAGATTTTCATTTTGAACGTAGAACAATTGTCTCTGACACTTACATGTTCTTAAGAATATTCATTTCTGTTTAGCGTGTTCTATCAGAAACGGACAAGAGCAAGACTTGCGCCATGCTACCATTTTGCCGTGACCCAAGCAAACCTTTTTCACGCGGGTGCAGTTATGGGACTGATTCATCAAACAGATTGTTATAGAAATGGGTTTATAGGCACGATATAATAATTAATTTTGATAAAATTAAAACGGATGATTAAATTATTATAATAATTCAATCAATCAATAAATTTCGAATTATTGTTTATTTTTAAAGAATTGGTGCAGCGATGGGATCTGCATGGATATAATGCTCATCACATTAAACTTAGCAATGTGCAAAATTACCAAACCTCTGGGAATCCAGGTCGTGTTTTATTTTTACGACCAGGCTATTATGATGTAGTAACAGATCAGATTGAAGAGTTTATCATTGGAATAGTCGAAAATAATCGCTTGTTTCCACTTGTAGTTCCTAAAGGCAATTTTCCTATTCCCGAAAATCAATTAAAAAACCCTGATAAATATGAAAAAGTCATAATACGGATAGATGAGGAAAACATTGCCAACGTCACTTTAGCAATATCGACTGAGCATGCGCTAAATAATCAATTTTTCCGTCCAGTTAATCCAGATCGCATAGTTCTTGCCCAAATATTTTAGAATGGACCATTTGTTAGATAAAAATTGTAAAATATTTTTGTAGTAACACAATTTTTTTAATTATTCAGTTATTTTTATTATATCTGTATTTGTATCGTTTAACTTATGTTGCTATTGCACAGAATGAAATGTAAAAGAAACTATTGGAAGTAGCCAGCTTATTTTGGTTTATGTTATATTTTTATGTTACAATATAAAGAAAAATAAAAAAATTTAACCGAAGAAATTTGTAAATTATGTTTCTTTAGTGTTTAAAATCCATTGAATACATTTTAGTACTTGCAATGAAAAGTTTAATAAGCTAAATTGAATTTTTGTTTCGTTAATAAAATTATTAATTTTGGCCCATCTTACGAATAGTTAACATAATTATTTTTTATAATAACCCTCAAATGTTTGAGTAGCGTGACTAGACAGAAAACTAGTGGTACATACTTTGAAGTGGTTTTTAAAATACTTGGATCTTTATTTGGTTGTAAAAGAACATTTTTTTTCAAAATTCTTTTTCCTTCAATTATTTAGCAGCTTAGAATTTTCGTTGAGAAATATTTCATTATAGCCATTTTGCACACACACACACACACACACTAACACAAATATTGTGGCGGGGCATGTTATACCCCAAACAAAAGCATTAAAAACGTTAATACTTGGCTTCCAAAACTATTTCTCGTGCTGTCTAACGCTGTACTTTTAGCTTCCTTCATAGGCCATAACATGCTTACCATATGCGAACGCTAACCCACGTACCCTCACAGTACAAACTTGGAAAACAGCCCTGAAGATACTTCAAAGTTTTTTTATAGAAATTCTTATTTTCAGAAATTGGAAATGAATAAATTCAGTTTATGGAAACACACGATAAAAGTTGAAATAAAATGTTTAATAACCAACTTTTATTTAAAGAATCCGCATTTTTTGATGTGATAATAAAACTACGTCTGTTTTCATAGCAATATATGCTATGAATTATAATAATATACATTTATTATAATGATTTAACATTTCAGGGATAAACTCGAGTGTGAAGCACGAGCTACGTCATGATAATGTGTTCGTTAGCGCCTAAGGAGCTTTAACAAAAATTAAATAATTGGGTTGAAAAGTCGTCCTTTCCGGTTGAAAATTCAACTATTATTTTTGAAAGTAAATGGCAGTTTTCAAACATTAATTAACAATTAAAAATTTAGACCTTTCATCAATATTTTTTATCTCAGTATTTATTGATTTTAGAAAGATTATTTTTGTACAAACCTTCGCAGAAAAGATTAATTTATTAAAAAAATTTAAAAATTGACGAATTTTCCATTGCTTATTTAAAAACAATTTTCGTTTATTGCTTTTCAACATAACGGACATCAGGGATTAATTTTTTTGATAACGCCATTTAAGGCTATAAAACGCACTTAAAAGCGTTTACAAATAAAACATAAATTTTCTTGTTGTAATTTGCAAAAAAAAAATTTCCAAAGTTTATAACTAGCGACTCGTTCTACTGACAAGGCGAAAACCACCCTCAAGGGTCGTGATTTTTATAATGCTAAAATATATAATAGTACACTTTAGTATTATTATTTTAAATATATATAATAAATAGTATTATTTGTTTTTGCAGCCAGCGGGTAATTATTTATAAAATATAATTAACAATGGTCATTAATAAATGCAAACTTTCTACTACTACGTCCAAATTGATATTTATAAACAACTGACTCTCCATGAATGGGAAATTTTTATTTTAGAAATAATTAATTAATTTCTTATTATTATATATTTATTATTATAAATACTTTTAAAATAATAATAATAAATATGAGAAAACTTGAAAGCCGCTAATAAAAAATGCAAGTATAGAGTGCGCATCAAATATGATTCAGGATGTCATTGATGGGAGTGCGATCGAAGTGTGTGGTACTGCGATTGTAGGAAGAGTGTCTGGTGTTGTGTGGTGGAATGATGAAATGGAAGCAGCCATCACGAAAAGAAGGAAGCGTATAAAAGAAATTTCAACATAGCAAGCAAAACGACTTTAAAGGAAGCAAAATAATATTTTATACATCTACCTTAAATAATATGCAGAAGGTGCAAGTAGAGAATTAGGAAGGATGAGAAATTGCAATGTTGAAATTATATATGATAGAGACAAGATCCTAGACGATTTGAAAAACTCATTTATTGCTAAATCGGGGGATATGAAACTTAAACAGTGTGAGCCCCCTGCACCGTTTCTAATTAGAATGCATAAGATTGCGCAATAGACTTGACTAAGTACTCGCGTACTGCGGCCCTTTCGGGATAAGAG
>NC_046666.1:19767101-19768862 GCF_010883055.1 Belonocnema kinseyi | reverse complement strand
GAAGCTTTATGGGCAAGAAATTGTTACTGAATATCAATTCAAGGTATTAGGACTCTACAGATGAAAATCAATGACGCTACAGAACGAAATAAAAAAAATCCTTTTTAAAAGTACGATATAAGTGTATTTGTCTATAATACATTTTCATAAGATTGGCAATTTCTGTTGACAGATAATCTATTGTAGAAATAATTCTACGACATTTCGAAAAATATTTTTTCTTGGACGGATTAAAAACGCTTTCAATTTTTTTAAATTTATAAAATCAAGACCATCGCATAATCTTTAGATCTGGACCAAGGACACTAATAAATAATACGTGATACTTGAGCAATCATAAAAATGCTCGTAGATTCAAAATTTCTGAAAGGCTAAAAATACTAAAATGAAGGTCAAAAATAAATTTAATTCAATTGTTAAATATCGAAATCGAAATGCAATGTGCATTTGATTTTTAAAGAATTTGTTATGCAATATATCCGTTTTTTAAAAAATTGTGAATTTTGAAAAAAATAAATAAAAAGTCCAGTTATAAAATCAGTCCTACCCAACTGTGACGAATAGAAGGGAAGTTTAGGCACAAAACTAGAACCGTTTAAATTGATCTTGGCTAATTTAAAGAAAGGATTATTGTTTAAATTCATTTAAGGGTAAATTCCCTTGAATAGCATCCCCTTTATTTTTTCTTGATTCTGCCATGATGCTCGATTAAATTCTTTAATTAATTCGTCTGCTCTGAGTCCATCCTTGGATTTTTCCTTAATTGAATTATTATAATTGATCTATTGTTCCTATTCGATATTTAGTGTGTTTTTCTTATTTTATTTAAAATTTTATTTCTCATGAATTATTTGGACCATTTCCATTATTTATTCCCTTTCTGAATTCTTATTTTCACTAGTGTAGATTACATTGCACCATTATTTTGACTCCTCTCTAGTTTCATTTATTTTATCTTTTTTTAGTCGTCATTTTAATTGATTATTGAGTTTTGATTTATTTCATTTTCGGATAATTAATTTGACCACCCTCCTGACACTATTGAATTAACTATTAATTTACTTTAATTATTATTATACAATATTAATATTGTCTTTATATTTTGTCAATGAATTGTCACATTCCTTATTATTTCATGCAATTTTTAATATTCCCTTTTTGTCACAATTTAATAAATTTGTTAACTCTGGTATATCTTTATGACTTCCCATTTCAGTATTCTATTTATACTGAGCTTAATCAAATCACGGGTATTTTTATTGTTTTGAATAAAAATTAACATAGTAAAAAAAAAGTTATGAAACATGAATAATTTAGAAAGGCAACTGAGACAGCGAATAGTATGAGATACGGTGGAGCAATTCGAAGAATATTCATTTGTTAAAATACTTTCAAAATTATTTAAAAGTGGTCTTCCTTTGTTTCGAGAAAATGAATACTTCAATTTTTATTTTGAGTTTCACCTGAGTAATTGTTATCATCCCTGCCGGCAATTATATTAAAATATATAATTCAAACTGCGTTTCATAAAATATTTAAAAAAATAATTTTTAAATCAGCTTTTTTAATATTTTTAGAAAAAAATTAATTTCTATAATTGATAATTTCTGTTTAAAAAAAGCTTCGAAATATGTTCAGGGTTGTCTTGCAGGTTTATACAGTGAGGGTGCGTGGGTTAGCGTTAGCAGATGATAAGGTTGTTGTGTCCTATGACGGGAGGTAAAAGTACAGAGATAGACAGCATGAGAAATAGCAAGGGTG
>NC_046666.1:19759245-19767001 GCF_010883055.1 Belonocnema kinseyi | reverse complement strand
TAAAAATTAAAATATGGAAAATGCCTTTCATAATGCAACGTTTAAATTCGGAAATTATTTAAACTAAGAAACAATAAAAAATGTAACAATAGTTTTTCAGGTTTCAATGTCTATATAATACCTTTATTATAATATACATGATATAAACGAAGTCGTCTGCAATTTTGAAACTTTACTTAATTGTGCTTTGTTATAAGTATTTTACTAAAGTATTTTCAGAAAAATGTATTACTTAAAAGAAAAGTGAAAGATAACAGGTATTTATATCAACCCCTTCTTGGCAGTCCCCACAAGCATTACTCATTTGTATAAGCATTTATGATTTTTTTTCATGTAAAAAGCTAAAATGAAATTGTTAGCATTTTTCTTTACAATTTTTCTCAATTAAAATTTAAAAGATACCAATGTGATCCTGGCAAGATTGTTTACAAAACGGTACGAAAAAAGAAAAAATCTAATTTTTTATATTTGCAGTAAAATACATTTTTTACTCTAATTTAGATAAAAAAATTTTATTAACATTTTTGTTGCACCTTGTGTCGTTTTTTTATTAATTTAATTTCTTCAAAGGAGTTCAAAGAATTTTTTAGGATTGCCAAGGATATACAAAAAATTGTGGTGAAATTTGGAAAATCGAAGAAAAATTAAGGAGGAAAATTCCTAGCGATTCCAAAAATTTCAAGGGATTTGAATCTATTGCAATGAATTTACAAAAGGTAATTTTTTTTTAATTTTAAATTTAAAGATTTTTGTGATTTGAATTTCTTTTCCAAACTAAATGAATAAGTTTAGTTTAATTTATATTCAAGTCATTTCATATGATTAATATTTGTTCAATCGATTTTTACGTTTTCTAATGATTTGAAACGATCCTGAGGGATTCTAAAAACTGTTAAAAGATTGCAAGGGATTTCAAAGAATTTTGTCGGTTGTGTCAAGATTTCAAATAATTTTCAGAGAACTTTTCAAAATAAACAGAAAGTGACAGTACCAAATACTACAAGATAAATAGTTGTTCCAACTAACCATTTTTTCCAGTGTTTCTGAGAGAACATTTGGAGTTCTTTCGTCAGAAGTCTTCGAGCACGGAACATCAATAAACATTTCTCAAGTTTTCTTATATTATGTGATGAATCAAGTCTTTTTTGTTTCACCTTGATGTGCAAATTTTTGAGTCCCAGACGAGGTTTTTAAAGTTCTCAACAATAGATCCTTCTATCAGCTTGGACGGGTCCACCTTAGGTTTGCAAATGTGCCCCTTCGGTTATCTAAAGGGGCACGGTTGCGAGGCAGGCAGGCATTTCTCTAATCCAGGAACCTTGGTCAATTCAAGATGGCATAAAGAGGCTAGCTGGGTCGGGTTTTGATATGGGAAACCCAAGCCGGTCAAACCAAGACCCTAAATACTAAAGAAGAACGTGAATGTTGTCCAGCGACTAAAGCGGTGTTTGTCTCAGATCAATCAACGATAGAGTTCCAGTTGTAACTAATCGCACCTGCAGGCCTTAGTGGGCCAGAAATTTAGGAAGAATGAATGGGACTTTGATGCTATTCTCGGCATTCTAAATTTGCCTGAAGGAGGATACTCAGTGTCGGATTAGGAGACCTTGGCTTACCTGATCCAGGTACATTTTCCAGGCTACATAAGGTCTGGTGAAAAAGGGGTGACAACTTTGACGCAACTAAAGCCGCCCGTGACTCAACTGAGTCCGAAACGATGGCTAGTCCATGAGCTTGTTACGCCCTCCAGGGTCAGGTGGACTCTGAAGTCTTTCAGACTTTACGATTCTCCTGGTCCAGATAACATACACTCGGTCTCATTTCAGAAAGCTGGAGAGACCTTCACAGGGAAGCTCGTGAGATTTGCTAGGGCTAGTCTGACACTTGGATATGACCCAAAGGTATAAGGAAGTACGAGATTAAATTTCATTCCGACAGCAGGCAGGATTAGTTTAACTGCACAAAGGATATCTTTCACATCAGCCTCATATCTTTTATACTAAAAACCTTTGATAGATCTGTATAAAAACTTGTGAACAGATGCATCCGCGACAAGGTCTTATCAAGTAGGCTACTTTCCAAGGAACAACACGACTATAAGGCTCATGGCTCGACTGAGAGAGCCCCAAACGAAGCACTGAATTTAATCGTAGGAAACCTGAAGCAAAAAGGACTTGTCATTGGAACCTTAATATATATCAAATGAGCCTTTATCTAAACCACTAGAAATGTGTTCAGGGCGGCCGCGATTGCACATGGTGTGCCAATTGGAGTCATTGAATCGATCTCCCTCATGTTGGCCAACAAGAACCTAACAACGACTAAGGCTGATAACACTTCTTGTAGATCCGTTGATACGGGATGTCTGCAGTGAGGCGTTTTATCATCCCTGCTATGAAGCTCGATAGTGGATAAACTTCTTAATCTGATAAAAGGTCAGTGTTGCACGTTATATGCTAAGCGGATGATATACTGGTTATCGTGCGCGGCTAGTAACTGGACGTGGTATTCGGAGTAATGAAGCAAGCACTGGGAAAAGTGTATTCTTGGTGCAGGAAAATTGGACTTTCTCTCAATCAGAGTAAGACCGATGTGGTTGTATTTATCAGATGCTATGAATCCCGAACCACGATTATACTGAATTTGGGAGGACAACAACTGGAAATGAAAAAACGAGCTAAATGTCTAAGGTAATCCTAGATAAGAAGTTGTTATGGAACGAGCACCGCTCGTCTGGTCGAGCAGCGGTGAAGTCTCTACTGTGAAGTTTCGACTGAAAAAATCCGGGGCCTGATTTTAAGAGGCGTCACTGATTCTTTAAAGTCGACAGCCACTGTGTTTTTGGGAGCACTAACAGAGATGAAGCTTCTTAATGTCACCATCAGAGGCGTAGCCGCAAAGGCGGCGTGGAGATTAAATATGGTAAACGGCAGAAGGTTGTCGACAGCAGTGCGGATTCCAACATACCTAGCAAAGAAGCCGACCCTGAGCATGTTTAGAAGCAAAAGGTCCACTTGATGTCTCATCGACAAGTAATCGTGATAGCCTATTCACGAAGGAGGGATCGGTGTTAGTCTATTCAAGTAGGAGGGATCAGTTAACAGCGAGACACACCTGCTTATCGATTGGGAGAACTGGATTACAGATGACTCCACGTACAATGAGAAAGCAGCATCTGGTGTGACGCGCAATGCTGTCAACGTACTCTGCACTGAGTGAGCAAAAATATACGTCTGCTATTGTACTATTGATATTAATCTCATATTCTTATATTGCTAATCGCCTGAGAGGTTTCTGGAAAACAAAGAGATTTGTGGACAAAATAGAGTGCAGACGTATATTTCTCGCTCACTCAGCGTAAGGCACGTTGAGAGCATTGCGCGTGCGCAGCCAGCCGCGGGAAGATTCGAAAAGGAGAAATTGACTTGTATGAAGATTAAATATATAAAGTATATGAAGTTCAGTAGTCCTTTTCAACGCCGTGCTGAGACCGTACTGCGTGCTGTGTTTCAGACAGAAATATAGGTCTGTACTCTGTTTTTTTCCAACTTACTGCAAAATTTTGGCTGTTAACAATATATAGGAGTATCACATATATGGTAATCTAAGGCGAAATGTCTAGAAGCTTCGAGAACCCCCTTATTTTATCAGACATACTGTGTATAATCTGTACTATTTTCCCGCGCATGCGCATTGATGCAAAAGTTCTGTGTAAGACTGAAATATACGTCTGCACTCTATTTTTCGACAATTTATTGCAAAATATAGGCAGTCAGATATATATACGAGTATTAAATATATGGTACTATTATGCCGAACTTTCTAGAAGCTTCAAGAAACCTACCAATAACTCACTTTCACGAACTAACTTTCCAGAACTTTTAAATAATTCTGGGGAATCCCCGAGCGCCATCTACAAGAGCTCCATTTAAACAAAAAAGATTGTTACTTGGAACTGACCGGTGGCGCCATCTGTCAGCATCAGCTGGAATTACCTAGTAGTGATTTAGATCCGCTATAGGTATACTATCAGGGGCGAAACATGATAACCTAAGCGTCAGGCACTCTTACGATCTTAACCAGCCCTTTGCATCATCCGCGTATGTGTATGTGGTCCAATAAGTGGCGCTTCGATCAGGTAGGCCTGTCTTTGCATTGTTATGTATAGCAAAAATACTAAAATTCATTGAAAACTTGATACCTTTTATAAATATAAAAGGAAGATAAAAGTTTTCAGTAATAACAAGAGCATCTGTAAATAGTAATCCAAAAAATTCATGAAAACATTTGATTTAATATAAGGAAAATTGAATAGAAAGATGAGTATTAAAAAAACAGTTAGAAATGTATTCATATTTTTCTAATATAATTAATTAATTTTATAAACAACTGTAATTGTATCAAATTTCAAACACTGGTTGATAATATTACTTTAATTATAATAATAGTAATAATAATATTTAAACATTAATAATTAGCCTTATAATATACTTTTTTAATAACTCATATAAGCATTTACGCTTTCTAAAAAATATATATCTATATATAATTTATTTATAATCAGGGTAGGGAATTTAACAGGATACCGGTAAAACCCAGAATTGATTTAAAAACCCGGAACTTCTCAACATTTCAACATCAACATTTTAGTAATTTTTGTCAATTTAGAGAAGTAATTTTTACTTTATCTACGGCTGCAGGGAATATGAGTGAAAATAATGATCGTTTTTATTTTAGGACAGGAAGTTTCGTTAAAGTAATACAATTTCCCTTACAACAATGAATTTTTTACATAGAACGGGAATTTCAAAAAGAATTTACAGTGGGATTTAGAAGAAAGGAGTTTCAAAAATCCCTGTTCCAAGTCAAAATTCGTCACAATTTAGAAGTTCCTTTTTTCAAAATTAAAAAAAGTGTATGCTTCAAATAATTTTTAGAGTGCAACTATTTGCGGTTGAAAGCTGAACTCTTTTCTTGAAAATTAATTTTATTGTTGGAAGATCCATCATATTAAATGAAAATTCATATCGTTTTAAAAGTATTACTAGTTTCTTTAAAATCACTTTTTAACTAAAATATTAAATATTTCAGTAGAAAATATAACTATTTCAGGTGAAAAATAGATCTTTTTCTGGTTCAATGTTCAACAATTTAGATGTAAATTTGTGTTTCTGCATTGAAAATTCGTTTATTTCGTTGACAATTCACGTATGTTGTTAAAAAATCAACTTTTTGGTGGAAGATCAACTTTTTCGTATAAAAATCAGTTTTTACTTTGAAATTTGAGCTCCTTATTTAAAAATTCTTCTTTTTGTTTAAAATTTCAAGTATTCCAGTTAAGTATTCATCATTTTAGATTTAAATTAATCTATTGGGTTAGAAATAAATTTACTTAGTTGAAAAAATTCAAGTTGTCAATTTTACACATTTTTCTCATAGAAATAGAATATTTGCCGTTTTTGCACTCTCTTTTTTTAATTTTGGAAGGAGGAACTTTTAAATTGTGACGAATTTTGACTTGCAACAGGGATTTTTTTGTATCTTTTCTTCTAAATCCTAATTTCTATTTTTTCTTAAATTTCCGTTCCATGTCGAAAATTCCTTGTTCGAAGGGAAATTTTATTTCTTTACCAACTCCCTTTTATAAAATAAAGATGATAATTATTTTCACTTATATGCCCTGCAACTGAAAATAAAGTAAAAATTAAATTAATTCCAAGTAAATTCCCGGTTTTTCTAAACGAATTAATAAAAAAGTCTAATATAAACCGAATTATTATTGTTTAAATAATAAAAACATTTCTGTGGCGAAATGTTGTCACAGGCTTGTACTGCCCAATATGTCGAAGGCATTTTTGGTTAGAGTTGGATTTTTATTTGATCATTTTGCACGGGGCTCTCCCGGTATATATCATCAGTCACGGACGCATTTTTCTAATGCAATCAAGTGATCTGATGAGAGCAGTCTGCCCAGACATATTGGACAAAGCCTGGTTTTTATTATTCCATCATTGACGGACTGGGTTACAGTCTAGTACACGATGGGGGGACCTACAGCTTAAGGTGGGTTCCGAACCACCAGAACTTCGGTGAAGGTACATTGAAAATTTTCCAGAGGTACCGACTCAGGGATCGAACCCCGGACCTCTGAGGTGAAGTCCAAGTATCTAACCAAATGAGCCACCGAGGCTCTTTTATTTAAATTATTATTATTATCATTATCATGATTATTATTGTTATTATTATTATTATTATTATTATTATTATTAGTCAAGTAATATTATCAACCATTGTTTGAAATTTTCAATACATCTAATTGTTTATAAAATTGATTAATTACATTAGCAAATTAAGCAATAGAAAAACATGAATACAATTTAAACTGTTTTCAAAACTCTCACCTTTATATTCAATTTTTTTAATATTAAATTACAGGTTTCATACATTTTTTTGGATTACTAATTACAGCTGCTCTTATTGTTAATGAAAAATTTGTTCTTCCTTTAATATTCATAAAAAGTATTAAGTTTTTAATGCATTTTAATGTTTTTGCTGTACATAACAACGCAAAAACAGGCCTACCTGATCGAAGCGCCATCTATTGTATTTATTTGAACTGATACCCTTCCAGATGTTAAGGGAACAGAAAGAGTGGGGGCGATGCATAGGTAGAGTTCTGAAATTCCTGAGAATTTAGGTTCAGGTTATATAACCGAGAATATGACAGAATTTAGGATAATTTAAAAGAATTTAAGCGAATTTACGAAATTATGATTTTTAACATTATTTTTTTTTTTTGCAGGCGGTAGAATATACATTATTTTCTAGTTTAGACATATTCAGGAATTAAAGTGTTTTATATACTAATTTAACATTTTTAAACGTATTAATTTATTTCAAACAAAAAAAATGTTTTTTCTACTTCAAAAGATAACTCTTTAACAAAATACTGGAAATTTTAACAAAATAATTGAATTTTTAATATGATAGTTGAATATTCTACCTAACAAGACAAATTTCCAACAAAAAAGTGTCATAGTTTATATTTTAATAAAAAGGAATTAAATTTATACAACAAAAGATAAGAATTTTAAAACAAAAAAAAAGAATTTCCAACAAAAAAATTTTTCACACAAAAAATAAATAAAAGTTTAGCTAAATTATTGAACCTACAGACCAGAAGACAAATTTTCTTGACAAAAACTCAATTTTCAAACAATTAAATTTTCAATCAGACATAAGTCTTCAACAACAACAAAATTCAGAATGTAGTTTAACTTTGACTCAAGTAGTTCAATTTTCAATTAAAAAAGATTAATTTATAGCAAGATAATTAAACTTTTAACCACGAGATAACTTTTCAACTTAAAATATAAATCTTTAACAAAAAAAGTGATTACTAAAGAAAGCAATTCAACCAAATGTTTTAAACAAATTAGATGAAATATCAAGTAATCAATAACGATTTTTAACAAAAAAGTTGCATTTTAATGTAAGAAATGAAATTTCTCCTATAACAGAAGACGTTTAAAATCAAAAAGATAAATTTAAAAAAAAATAGTTAAATTTTCTGTTGCAAAAGATTTTAGTCGAGTTTTCACGATCAAACTATGAATTTTTTAACAAGAAATAATTTTCTACAACAAAAAATTGGATTTTCAATCCCAAAAGACGAACAGTTAAATTCTCTACCAAATATTTGCATTTTCATCCCAAAAAGATCAATTTTGTACTAAAACAGATGAATTTGTAATAA
>NC_046666.1:19757308-19759145 GCF_010883055.1 Belonocnema kinseyi | reverse complement strand
TTAGTTTATTTTTCAACACCAAAATATAAATTTTAAACAAAAAGTTAATCTTTTTGAATTAGTTAAGTTTTCAAGAAAATAGTATAATAACTTGATTTCTAACCGAACAGTTCCTTTTTTGTTAAAAAAAATTTTATTTCTGCTAAAGCAGGTAAACTTTAAAATAAAAAAGACAAAATTTCAAAAACAGCGTTGAATTTTCAATCTGAAAGTTTACGAAAAAATTCAATTTTCTATTAATTAAAATAAATTCTGAGATTCTCTATGCATAGGGCTGATCTTAACCAAGGAATAGAGTTCTTAAATTCCCGAGAATTTAAGTTCAGGTTATATAACCAAGAATATGACATAATTTAGGAGAATTTAAAAGAATTTAAGAAAATTTAAGAATTTATGATATTTAACAATATTTTATTCTTCAGGTTATATCCACGGTTGAATATAAATTATTTTAAAGCTCAGACATATTCAGGAATTAATGTTAATCTTATGATATTATTACCATAGAATATTTTATAAGCGGAATAAAACAGTGTTCTATATTAAAATTAAAAATTGTCAAATGTATTAATTTATTTCAAATAAAAAAAAGTTTTTTCTACTTTAAACGATAAGTCTTTAACAAAATACTGGAATTTTCAACAAAATAATTGAATTTTCAACATAATAGTTGAATATTTAACTTAAAAATACAAATTCCCAACGAAAAAGTGTCATTGTTTATATTTTAGTAAAAAAAGAATGAAATTTATATAAAAACAACAAAAAAAAGAATTCTAAAACCAAAAAGACGAATTTCCAACAAATAAAGATTTTTCACTTGAAACGTAAATAAAAGTTTATCTTAATTATTGAACCCTCAAAGCAGAAAACAAATTTTCTTTACAAAAATTCAATTTTAAAACAAAAAATGTGTCTGTTCAACAAAAAATTAATTATCCACGAAACTGATGCATTTTTACAAAAAAAAAGACATTTTTAACTAAAAAAATGTCAATCTTAAAAAAAATGGAAAAGTTACATTTTCTGTTCAAAAATGATGATAAAAATTATCAAAAAAATAGTTGAATTTTCAATTCAAAAAGACGAACTTTTATAACCGAAAAGGATGAATTTTTAACAAAATAGTTAAATTCTCTACCACATAGCTGTATTTTTATCAAAAAGAGATCAATTTTTCAGTGAAACAGATGAATTTGTAATATAAAGACATTTTTTTATAAGTGGAACATTCATTCAGAAAATATTTCAGTTCATTTTGCAACATCAAAATATAAATTAAAAAAAAGTAAATTTTTTACGAAATAGTTAAGTTTTCAAGAAAATAATATAATAGCATAATTTCTAACCAAAAAGTTGCTTTTTTATAAAAAAAATATTTAATTTCTGCTAGAGCAGGTAAACTTTAAAATAAAAAACTCTGTTGGTAATTACAATAACACCTATCGTTCTTAGTGCATTATTATTTGCAGTAATGTAATTATTGCAATGTAATTATTAGCCCTTAGTCATAGTTCAAATTCAAATAAATATTTTTTTCCACGTGTAGTGCTCTCTAAATCTGCAAATTAATAACACTTTACTAGATATTATTAACATTCTACTCATTAAGTTATTAAAAAGTGGTCCCCTAAGAATTAGTTCATACCAAATTACTATGCATGATGTATTAATTTCACAAGCAATAAAACTCGGATTAATCACACCAAACTCTCGCTTTCCGTCACCCCGTTCTCAGTCTGACTGAGAACGGGGTGACTGAAAGCAAGAGTTTGGTATGATTAATCCGAGTTTTATTTCTGGTGAAATTAATATATCATGCATAGTAATTTGGTAT
>NC_046666.1:19725767-19757208 GCF_010883055.1 Belonocnema kinseyi | reverse complement strand
AAGATTATAGAACATAATTATTCTTAATAATATTTAACATAATTATTATAAACAATTTCTATAAACAAATTCTTTATAAACGAGTTTTTCTCATAGCGGAATTGATTTTTCTGAACAAAAGTGATTCACAATTTTCTTTAAAGCCATTTATACAGATTAGGCTTCATAAAACATAAGCAATATAGATTGTTTATAACAATTTAGTTAAACAAGTCTCCTAATCAGCCGTTTCCTCGTAGAAAAAAAATGTTTTTTCTTCACTAATTATTAGAGTGACATTTATTGCGGTGACTAACCAACGAAATTAAATAAAGAATAATTTATATGATTGTTTTGAGCAATTTTTTTAACAAAACTATAATTTATTTTTTTTACATGCAAAAAGGATGGTTTTCCACTTGATCAAGAACTCGATGAACTAATAGAACAATTCGAATCTAAAAATGATTCGAGTTCTGAATCGTAATTTATTTATTTTCATTTTTTTATAATAATCTTATTATTATTATAAATATCAATTTTTTCATGGATTCAATAACACAAATAAGAATATCACAAAAATGGTTGAAGAAAAAGTAACTTTTTTTTACGACCAACCGCAGATTGTCAAGCATTGTTTTAAAATTGTTATTAACAATTACGCAAATTATTATTTAATGTCCGATATCCAATTTTGGAATCACTGTTAGTTTATTGTCGGATAATTTCAGTGGAAAACCGTCCCTTTTGCATGTAAAAAAATCATAGTTATGTTTAAAATATTGTTTATAACAATCATATAAATTATTCATTATTAAATTTCGTTAGTTAGTCACCGCAATAAATGTCACTCTAATAATTATTGAATAAAAAAACATTTTTTTCTACGAGGAAACGGCCGATTAGGAGACTTGTTTGACTAAATTGTTATAAACAATCTATATTGTTTATGTTTGATAAAGCTTGAAGTATATAAATGGCTTTAAAGACAATTGTGAATCACTTTTGTGCAGAAAAATCAATTTAGCTATGAGAAAAACTCGTTTATAAAGAATTTGTTTATAGAAATGTTTATAAAAACAATAGTTGTTAACTCATGCTAATTTTTTCGTTACAAATTATGATTCTTATGAAAAATATTAGCAACTAGCTTGAAATAAACGATTTTTTTCTATGATAAAAAAATACTAATGAGAATTTGTTCATAAAAATTGTTTATAATAATTAGGTTGAATATTTAAAAAATTAATTATGTTCTATAAATGCATGTGCAATAATTTCGGCTGATAGTGAGTTTCTATCTGTATTTTTTCTTGAGCTAAAAATTCACAAAGTTAAAATGTTCAATTTTGTCACTATATTTGTTTATATATTGTTGCTCTGTGAAAAAAATTTTAAAAAAGCAAACAACAATTTTCTTAAAAATTAATTGCTGAGAATTTGTAAAAAAAATTTTTAAATCGTTTAAGAAATACGACCTGTGGGTGATTATGAACAATAAATTCCTATTCCAGACCACTGTGCGTCGGCTTGCGGGTTCGATTCCCGCCTCGCACTCTGGAAGAGCCTCTATGGCCCATGCGGTGAATTTAGCCTAGCCAAGGGAGTTGTTCATCTCCGGAGTGTTGTGGACCGGTACCTCTAGAGAAAAATGTTTTCTCTAAGAACTTAAAGCTGTTGCTCTTGGTGGTTCGGAACCCACCTTAAGCGGTAGGTCCCACTTCCACCAAGAAGTGTGAGGGGGGGGGGGGTAAAGGAATGTTTTACCTTCACGATCATACTATTATCATTTCCAAACAGATCGTGTTGAAGAGTTCATAATCGCAATAATCGATGACACTCGTTTGTGTCTATTAGTGATACCTAAAGGAACTCTTCCTATTCCCCAAAATCAGTTAAAAAACCCTGATAAATATGAAAAAGTTGTAGTGCGAATAGATCATCGAGAGATTGCCAACGTGACTATACCAATATCAGCAGAACATGCGCTGAATAGGCAGTTTTTTGGTCCAGTCAAGGGAGAACATATAGCACTTGTCGAAATATTTTAGGATAGTCCACTTATTAAATAAAAATTGTGAGTTGTAAGAAATATTTTCTTTAAAACGATTACACCAGCATCTATTGAGATTAAGCTTTTTTCTTTAATTCTAAGATGCGCCAATAACAAAAAATTGAAGAAAAAATACAGTGTGACCCTTCAATAGCCCTCCCTTCTATAGCCCTTCCGAGAATTAACGCCACGCCGTAAGCGGGTCTAACAGGAGCAGCGCGACGTGCACGGGGTCTGCGGTTATTCAAACGTTCCTGTGATCCTGAGAAAATGTTAAAAATCTGAGAAAATTATGGAAGCCCTATTAAAAGAGTTTTTAAAAGCCAATATATTCTAGAACAATTAAAAATGTTCCACCACTCCTCGCTGTCAACTTCATCTTGTATGGATTAATGTCACTAAACATATCCGATATTTTACTTTTTTTGGACCATTATGATTTATTTACTGATCTTATTTAATATGCATATGTATATTCGAGGTATTTCCGAAATTCATGAAATTTATGAAATTTGCGGAATTCATGACATTGACGGAATCCACGGAATTCTTGGAAATGACGGAATTAACGAACTTAAAAAAATTCACGAATATCACAAAATGCATTCAATGGAATTCTAGGAATTAAAGGAATTTGCAGAGTTTATGAAAATGAAGGAACTCATGAATTATTAAATTCAAGGAATTCACGAAATTTAAGAAATTCATGGAACTTAAGAATTTCTTGGAATTTAGGGAAGTCACAGAATTTATTGAATTCAGGGAAGTCACAGAATCAATGGAATTCAAGGAATTCGTGGGAGTCCATGAATGCCATACAATTCGTGTATTTCTTGATTTTATGGAATCTCATTGAACTTTCAGAAATTTAAATTAGACCAAAATCCAAATTAAAAAACCCATTTAACGTTCAATAATCAAATTGATGCAAAATCATGTTAAATAAAACAAGAATCTAACGACCAAATGTGGACCACAACGAACAAACAAAAAATCCTATTGTAATCTGGTTGGCTGCCTTCTCATTTTTCTTTACTCTTTTTTATTTTTGTCCGAAAATTTTATTTGTTTTTTGTTTTCTTTTTCAGATTACAATATGATTTTTTTTGCTCTTTGGGGTCTAAATTTGGTCATTGGATTCTTGTTTTATTTAACAGGATTTTGCCTGTATCTCATTAATTCATTAAATTTCACGAATTTCATGATTTGACACAATTTTCTTGAATTTCACGTATTAGTTAAATTCCATGAATTGCATAAATTCCGTGAATTTCATGAATTCCGTGAAAGCCAGGATTTTCATGATTATCGTGAAGTCCGCGTATTGCATCAACTCAGTGAATTCATGGAATTCTCGGTATTTATAGAAATTGAAGAATTCAAGGAATTCACGAAAATGACCGAATTTACGGAATTCGTGGAATTAGATGAATTCCTTAAATTTGTGAGAATACCTGAATTTCCATGAAATTCACGATTAATGGAATTTTAGAAATTCTCGGAATTGATAGAATTCACGAAATTGGTGGAATTCACGGTGCTTGTGGAATCCAAGGAATTCACTGAAATCATGGAATTCATTGGATTTGCGGAATTTCTCAAATTGATGGTATTCACTAAATTCACGAAAATTGTGGAATTTACAGAATTCGCGGAATTCTTAGAATTCAAGGAATAAACGGAATTGCAGAATTCATGCAAATAAACGAATTCACGAGCTTCAAGAAATATATTGAAGTTGTGGAATTCTTGGGAGTCCTTGAATTTCATGAATTCCATGAATTCCGTGATTTTCATCAATTCCGTGAATTTGTTGGATTTTATTAACTCCCTAATTTCCGTGAAGTATTTAGATTCCGTGTATTCCGTGAATGCCGTAAATTCATTGAAATCGTTGAATTCCGTAAATTCAATGAATTCTGTGCGTTTCTTTAATTCTGTGAGTTTCTTGAATCCTGTTAATTCCGTGAATTCTTTGAATTCCGTAAATTCCTTCAAGTCCATAAATTCTCTGAATCTTGTGAATTCCTTGAAATTCGTGAATTCCGGGATTATTATGAATTCCGTGAATTTCTTGAACTTCTTAATTTCCGCGAATCCCATGAATTCCGTGAATTCCGTAAATATTTTGAATTCGCTGATTTTTCTAAATTCCTGGGATTAACTTCTTTTTTAATTTTTATTTTGTTCTGTTTAATAAATTCTTAATTTATTTTATTTCCACATCCTTTCAAGATGATAATTATAAATAATTTTATTATTTAGTAAAAAATATTATGAACAATCATCAAAACGATTGATTTCTGTTCCCACTACGTAAAAGCCTATTTAAGTATCTCCCAATTGTACATAATAATGTTATCAGAAACCAAATAATATCGAAAGACAAATAAAACGGTGACTAGTATCAGATACGGTGGAACCAATCAAGAAATATCCGTCTATTAAACTTTTATCAAAATTTTTGACAATTAGACTTCTAAAACTCCAAGAAAATTATGAGTTCCACTTTCATTCTGTATTTCGCCTTGGTGGTTTTCACTGCCTCTGTTGGTAATTATAATAACATCTATAATATAAAATAAAAAATTGATTGCAGCGTTGTATAATTATTTGCTCTTAAAAATCGTTTAAATAAAAATAAATCATTTTTCCCTAAGGCAAACTAGAAATTGGTGACATTTTACTAATTATTCGTGATATTCTACTTTTTGAATAAATAAACAGTAAGCCACTGAGGATAAGTTAATGAGAAATTAGTAAATTCGATTTTCATTCCATATTGCTCCACGTCACATATAGATGGTATACAGCACCACGTCGCACAGTGGGAAAAAATGACTTTTTTGGTTCAAAATACGATTTCGGCTGTACCTGTGGACTAATTTTCAATTTAGTGTATCATTTTTTTTTTACAAATTAATAAATATGAAAATGTGTTTTCTATAATTTTCAATAATGTAACGGTTTTTTAAAGTTATGTTGCAATAAATTCAAATGGAACCAATAATTCAATGAAAAAATTAATGTTAAGGCTATTCTTGTTAATATTATAAACAACTTTAATAAACAAATGCATGATTCATGATGTATGCGAAATAGCTTATTAACACTGAGAGAGAAACTTTCTTCAGACTCGTGAGTGTCCCGACTTTTCATATGTCGAAAAATGCCTAAATAATTCATTTGTTTATTAAGTTTGTTTAAAAGATCATAAAATTTATCAAAAAATTATGAATTTTTCTGAAATTATCATGAGATTCCTAATTTAAGCAAATTTTTATAGAAAAAAAAAGAATTTTTCTGACGACAAATGCCTGAATAATGAATTTGTTTATTAAATTTGTTTATAATATTAACAAAAATAGTCTTAAGAGAAATGTTCTTCATGAGGATATTGTTTCCATTTAAATTTCTTGCAGTATAATTTGAACAAGCGTTAAATTATTGATAAGTATAGAAAACACGTTTTCAACAAATAATTTGTTTATAAAAAAATGGCCATTTTTTGTTACGTTTATTTATTTATAAAAAAATTTAAAAACTAAATTAAGAATCAGATTCAACAAATTTCTTAAAAATGTTATCGGCTTTAAAAAATTTTTCAAATCGGTCCAGAGGTTTAGCTGACGAATTTGTTTTTCAGAAGACAATTCTTATGTAGTTTTAATTTTTTTTCAAATGGAAGATAATAAAATTTTGCATCGAACTGTCATAGACGATTTTTAAAATTCTATTTATTTTTTGTGTACTTAATAACAAAAATGTTGACTTTTAAAAGCAACTGACCAAAAAGATGTCCAATAGTAATGAAAATGTTGAAAAATTTATTGAATTTGTTAGGAACAAATAATGAACGAAAATAGTTTCATGGGGATTAGCAGCGATTCGTCGCTTTGTTCGAATTACATTTAAACAATTTATGGATAAAAAGAGTTTTTTAGTTAAATCAATAAAATTTAATAAATAATTTGTTACATGAAAAGAAATTTTTATAAACAAATACCCAATTTAGGTATTTTTGATGCAATTAATAAGTTTTTTTATGTAATACATCACATATTATTTGGAAATAAAGCCTAAGTATAACATTTGTCCATCAAATAAAAATTAATAATTGCTTAAACAACATTAATTAAAAAATGCACTACTTGGCTATTTCTGGAGGTAAAAACTTGATTTTTTTTGTATGTAATTAACATTTCCATTAACATTTTGATGACAATAATCAATTTATTATTGTAAAGAATAATTGTTCAAATAAATTTGTATCATTTTATTAATTTATGAATAAAATAGCGGGTTTTTCACGGAATTGTCAGCCAGTTATTACAGTAGACCGTTATCAAACTATCAAGAAAAGGTTACAAATTTGTTTGAAAAATTGTTGTTAACAATAATAAATTGTATACTGTCATGAAACGTTTTTGAAAATTTTAAAGCTAGTTATTTATGGTTCATTGTATCGAAAAAATTAGGTTTTGTACCTTCAGAAATAGCCAAGTAGTGCATTTGTTAATTAAGGATAGTTGCTTTAAGCTTTCTAAGTATTTTTGATCAAATCAAAGCATTTTTTTTAAACCGGTATAATTCAAAAGTCAAATTTTTTTTATTTTTGTTATTTAATAAACAAAAAATTAAAAATCAGCTATGACAGTTTGATTTGAAATATTATTAGCTTTCATTTTAAAAAGTTCAAAATCGCAAAAAAAAGTTTCCTTCGATATATGCTTTAATTCTGCATTTGTTTATTAAAATTGTTTGAAAATCATAAAATTGACCAATTAATTAAGATTTTTTTTAAATATCATGAAGTATCAAATTAAAAAGGATGAAATTGAAAAAAAACATTTTTCTTTTGAGAAATGGCTTATCTATACTTTTGTTTATGAATTTTGATTAAAAAATCATTAAATTTATCAAATAGTTATGCGTGTTTCTGAAATTGTTATGAAGTTTCAAACTGAAAGGACTGGCATTGAAAAAAACCTAATTTTGTTGCCCACAAATACCCAAATAATGCATTTATCTATTAAATTTATTTGCAAAAATCATAAGACTAACAAAAAAAAAAGAATTTTTCTAAAATTATCATAAAGTGTCTATTGAACAAAACTGAAATGGAAAAACCTGATTTTTCATCGATAAATCTCTGACTGAATAATTTTTTAAATTAAATTTCTTTATAATATTAACAATAAAAATCTAAAGAATCAATTTCTTCATCATTATATTGTTTTTATCAAAAATTGTTGTAATATAACTTGAAAAAACGTAAAACTGTGGAAAATCGTAAAAAACATTTTTTCAACAAATAAGTTGTTTATAAATTTTTTTTTATATATAATATTGTAAAATCTTTAACTGATGTTACTCTATGAAACTTAGACGATTTCAACAATTTTTATGCTATTGACAAGCACCAGGAATGTCAAATAGAAAAATGGCAATTTTTTGTGTCATATTTGTTCATTTATAAAAAATTTAAAAGCTTATTTCAAAAATCAGGCTCGACAACTACCTTAGAAATGTTATCAATTTTAAACAATTTTTCATTGTACAAATTGTTGAATATTTCTGAGCTGCACGTTATTTTGAAACAAAAAAGTAATTATTTTCACACTGTGCGTCGCGCAGTTGACGTTTTTGCGAAATTTGCTTTCAGGGTCGTTGAGCTTTAGATTAGAAAAATTTTAATCTTCAAAATAGAATTTGAAGTAAGAATTAAAAAAAAAACCTTTGGATTATACCCCTGAAGCTTAGATACTAGATATTATAATCGGAATGGTAGCTTAGTGGTGAAAACACCTGACCGGTAAGCGAAAGACCTGGGTTCGATTCCCAGCGCAGCGAACAGAAGGGAACTTTTTTTACAGATAAAATTCAATACAAATTCCATAATTCAAAATGCGGGATCCAATCAAGCGGATTAACAGTAAACCATGAATTAATAAATTTAAATAATAGAGAATTTAATAAATAACTTTCAATGTATGGTTTTTTTTTGCAGAATTAGTACATCGATATGATCCTGTACTCGATCCTGAAGTATTTGAACTTAATTATATTGTTCTTAGGAATGTTAAACATTACCAAATTGCTGGAATACGAAGTCGTGTTTTACCTTTAGAACCAGGCATATAGTATTTCGTAACAGATCTGAATGAAGATTTCATCATTGGAATAGCAGATAATAATAAATTGTGTCCACTAGTGGTTCCTAAAGGGAATCTTCTCATTCTCCATAATCAGCAAGAAAACCCTGATGAATATGAAAAGGTTATAGTAAGGATTGACCATGAAGAAATTGCCAACGTGACTATAGCGATATCGACTGAGCATGCGCTGAATAGTCGATTTTTCCATCGAATTAATCGACGACAGTTAAACTCTGTTCTTGGCAGAATATTTTAGAATAGCCTATTTGTAAAATAAAGATGTAAAGTATTTTTATATTTGCATAAAACATTCTTTTTTTATTATTCACCTATGATGATTATTATTATTATATCTGTATTTTTACCTTTTGCGCTTTATTTTCTCACCCTGTTCTTGGAAACACCGTAATTTTTGTTTTATTCAATTAAATTGTAAGGCTTTTCATTTTCAGGCTAGTATTCAGCCTGATTAACATTCCGTTCAAGCCTGCAAGTAATTCTACCATAAGAGCCTCATATTATAGAAATGCTAACCCACGTACCATTATTGTCCCGAGATTCACACCTTTCTCGTCGAAAAGGGCCATTCAAAAAAAAGAATGTTGCATTCTATTTTCTTACCCTGTCCTTCAAACACCGTAAATTGTGTTGTATTCACATTTATTCAGGGGCTATTTTTTATGCTAATATTCAGCTTGATTAACATTCTGTTCAAGTCTGCGAGTGATTCTGCCGCACAACTTCCTAATCTGCAAACGCTATCCCACGTAACTTCCCTGACCTCAGATTTACATCTTTTTCGTCGTAAAGAGCCATTCGAAAAAGGCAATGCTGTATTCTATTTCCTCACCTTGTCCTTTAAACACCATCATTTTTGTTTTATTCCCATTAATTTTAAGTCTTTGAATTTTCATGCTAGTATTTAGAATGATTAACATTCTGTTCAAGTCTGAGAGTGGTTCTGCAGGAACAAACAACTAATATTCAAACGCTATCCCATGTACCATCAGTGTCCCAAGACTCACACCTTTTTTGTCGTAGAGGGCCATTCGAAAAAGGTAATGTAGCATTCTATTATCTCACCCTGTCCTTCAAACACCATAAATTCGGATTTACTCAGAATAATTTTAAGGCTTGTATTAATCATGGTGGTATTCAGCGTGTATAACATGCTGTTCAAGCCTGCGAGTAATTCTGCCATAACAGCCTCATAATCTGCAAAAGCTAACCCACGCACCTTCCCTGTCCCGAGATCAACAACTTTTTTTGTCGAAAATGGCCATTTGAAAAAGGCAATGTTGCAATCTATTTCCTTACCCTGTCCTTTAAACAGCATAACTTTTGTTTTATTCCCATTCATTTAGGAGCTATGATTCTTCATGCTAGTATTCATCCTGTTTATCATTCTGTTCAAGCCAGTGAGTAATTCTTCCGTAACAACCTCCTAATCTGCAAGCGCTAACCCACGCAACTTCCCTGTCCTGAGATCCGCACCTTTTTCGTCAAAACAGGCCACTCGAAAAAGGTAATGTTGCATTATCTGACTCTGTTTTTTAAACACCATACTTTTTGTTTTAATCACACTGATTTAAGGCTTATATTCTTCATGATAGTATTCAACCTGTTTCACATTCTGTTCAGGCCTGCAAGTAATTCTGCCGTAACAACCTCTTAATCTGTAAACGCTAACCCACGTACCTTCCCTGTCCCGAGATCCACGCATTCTTTGTCAAAAAGGGTCATTCTTAGGCAACTAGACATGAATGCAATAAACAGTCAAGAGAACATAACGCATTCTTGCCTACCATCTTGCCTGATATTAAACCAGGTACTGCATTTTTGAAATTATTCTCTTGTGTGATCTTTTTAATGTTAAAAATCTGATCCTTAATGATTCTTCCTGGAATAAATGCACATTAGACTTTCCTTATCTTTTTTCTGCTCTTTTAACAACCTACGAATAACAATTTTTGAGCATACTTTGCCTATGGTACTTAGCAGGCTGATACATTTTGATTTAATTGTTTATCATTTTCCTAGTGTTTGATTCCATCATTTATATGTTTAAAAATAATTGATGATAATTTAAGTGAAGCATATTTGATATTTTTACAAACTGCAGATCAGTTGTTCTGAATATTATCGCAACAAATATCTTTTCAGTGCGTAAGAGATTTCTTCGGTCCCTCTAAATTGTACAGAACGATGTCATAAATTTGGAGTATTTGTACGATTTCAGTAAGAAAAAAAAGATTTATGAAATACAAACAGTTCAGAAGGACAAGCAGCTGACTGCTTTTTCCTAATTGTTTCTGCAAATTAGGATTCTATTTTTGAAGGGAAAAAATCAAATCTAAAGTAGTTTTTTGCAGTTTTCTACCCCCTGACTAAATGTCTAAGCAAATATGAGTACTTATAAAAAAGTCAGTTGCAGCTGTGGCTTATAATACTTATTCCTAATATCTCTTTTTGTAATTTAAAAAATATAAATATAACTTATAGAGTCTCGTGGTTTTAGCGATTTACATCTCCACGTCGCAAAGTGGGATGAAATCAAAAAACGAGCTTTAAAATAACTTGTAGCTGGAAATTCTAAACGGATTTTAGATTTCTTTCTTAAATTCACCATTCGATTTTGAAAAAATGAATGTGTCCTTATTTTTTAATTTTTTTTTGTTGAAACTTTAATTTTAATTCAAAGAGTTCAGAGAAAGTCCGTTCTATCATTTTCTTGTTTAACTTCGTGAAACAATTTTTTCTTTGATCATCATTGCCAAACTTTGTGCACAGGGATAGTTAAAGGTAAAAAATACATTTTTGACTTAATTGTTATAAACAAATTTCGCCATATTTTAAAGAAAATAAGAATTTTGAAATCAGTTTGGATAGATTTTCACAAATTTCATTCCTAAAATTAATCATTTCTATAAAGAAATCTTAGAGATAGGTTCAGAATTGCTTTCCAGGTTCAAACAGCGAGGGTACGTGGGTTAGAATTCGCAGATGATTAGTGACTATACCAATATTGACTGAGCATGCACTGAATAGGAAGTTTTTTGTTTCAGTCAATAGAGAACACATAGCTCTTGCCAAAATATTTTAGAATTGTCCATTTGTATAATATAAAAAATGTAAAATATTTTTTTATTCACATAAAATTCTTTTCTTGAATTATACAGCTATTATCATACATGTATTTGTATCCTTTAATTTCTCTTGTGATTGCAAGTTACATTATTAAGGAAAATAAAAAAATATGGGTACACAAATTTACAAAATATGTTCCTTTAGTTTTTGAAATCCGCCTAACATCTAGCAGTAATTGCACAGAAAATTTTAGTAAACTAAATATAATTTTTTTACTATAATAAAATTCTTAATTCTGGCACCAATATTTTTTTTATTTACTTTAACTTCAAGGCTTATGTTTATTCTAGTATTTACGCCGATCAGAATTCTGTGCAAGCCTGCCACTAATTCTGTCGCAACAACCTCATAATCTAGAAATGCTAACCCACGCACCTTCTCTGTCCCAAAATCTAAACCTTCTTCGTCGAAGGCAGCCATTTTCAAGTACGAAATCATGAATATTGTAATAAACATTAAGAGGATACAACGCATCCTTAAGGGAAAAAATTCTGCTGCTAGAATTGCTAAGATTTATTTAATCAAATGATATCTGGTTTCTAGAAATACTTCATAATTACCCACTATTATTTTAATTATCAATCTTAATTAAAACAGACAATGAGGCTATTTAATTCTACAATAGATTTTTCGTTTTCCACTAGACCTTAGTAAAATATTTTAAAATGTGTTTATTTAACGTAAATAAGAAACATATTATTTGTTAATAAATAATTTTATAAAGAAAATACGTATTCTTGGTATTTTGTTAATACAAAAATGTACTTGAGCAGGAACTATAACCATGAATCAGTTTAATATTGATTTCTGTAACATTTTAAATAAAAAAATTTGTGATAGAGAAATTCATATAAGTATATTTTAAGGAAATCAATTTTGTTAAGGAATTCTGAAGGATCTCAAAAGGCATAACAAATTTTAAAGGACTTCAAAGAATTTTTTAAGGTTTCCAATGATTTTAAGGTGGTGAACTTTGGAAAATGGAAGAAGAATTAGGTAGGGAAATTCTTAGCGATTTCAAAAATTTCAAAGTGGTTTAATGTATTTCGATGAATTAACAGATTAAAATTTTCTTAATCAATTAATTTCTAGAGAACTGTTAAAAATAAATAGTAAGTTTAATTTAATTATAAGGTATTACTAACGGTTCCAAAGATTTTCAAGAATTTCTAAATTTATGAAAAAATTTTGAAAGATTTGAAGGATTTGAAGGTGAAATCTATATGTTTCTTCAAGTTGCCGAAGACTTCCACAAACTTTATGAGGTTTCATGTTCCCATTAATTTAATAATTTTGTATAAGCTTCATAGTTTTAGTAAATTATCTGAGAGACTACAACAGACCCTTCTACCACCTTGAACAGGTCAACCATAGGTTTGCAACTGCGACTGTACGGTTCTATAGAGGGGCACAGTTGCGAGGCAGACAGGTATCTCAATAATCCAGAAACCTCGGCTAGTTCGAGAAAGTATAAGGGCGCTAACTGGGGCTGGGTTTTGGTAAAGGGAGCCCAACGCGTCTAACTAGACCCTGCATACTGGCGAAGAACATTAACGTTGTCCCACTACTAGAGTTATGTTTGTCTCAAATCACTCACTGATAGAGTTCCAGATGTCATTCCTCGAACCTGCAGGCCCTAAGTGGGCCAGAAATTCAAGAATAATGAACTGGGATCTAGATGATATTCTCGACATTCGAAAATTGCCTGATGGAGGTTATTGAGTGTTGGATGAGGTGACTTTGGCTTACTTGATCTAGGTACATTTTTCGGGCTTTATCACGTCTGCAGAAGTAGCGGCAACACCTCTGAGATAACCAAAGTCGCCTGTGACTCAGCAGAGTCCGAAACGATGGCTAGCCAATGAGATTGTTCCGCCCTTCAGGGTCCGGTGGACTCTGAAATCTTTTAGACCTAACAAGTCTCATGGTCCGGATGGCAAAAACCCAATCTTATTACAGAAGGCTGAAGAGACCATCATACGGACGCTCGTAGGTTCCGCTGGGGCTTGTCTGATAATAAGATATGTCTCCACGGCATGAAGAGGTACGAGATTGGGCTTCATTAGGAAAGCAGCCAGGATCGGTTTTACTTCACCTAAGGATTTCCATCCGACCAGCCTCACATCTTTTACAGCAAGAACCTGTGATAAACCTATAATAGAATCTATGTAAATACCTGTGGATAGATACATCCGCGACAATTGAAGCAAAAAGGCCTAGCCGTTGAAACATTTATGTGTATCGAAGTAGCCTTTATCTACATCTCTGGAGTGATGATCAGGGCGACCATAAAAGCATAAGGATTGCCAATGGCAGTCGTGAAATGGACCAGCCTCATGTGCGCGAGCAGCAACCTAACAACGACTAAGGTTGTTACAACTTTATGTGGAACCGTTGACTCGGGATGTTTGGATTATATCTGGACGTTATCTTGCGCGGAAAGCATTTGGATGCGCTCTTTGGAAGCAAGCACTAGCTGTTGTGGATTCATGTTCCCTGAAGACTGGATTATCGGTCAATCTAAGTAAGACAGAGGCGGTTTTATTTACCAGAAGGGATAAGTGGGGAACCGCGAGTACCATTTAACTGGAAAGACAACAACCGGAAATCAAAGAAAGAGCTCAATATCTAGGAGCCATCCTAAACAAGAAACTGTTATGGAACGAGCACCTGGAAAACAAGTAAAAAAAGCTAGAAGCGACTTCACGCGTCTGTAGGAGAGTCAAGTGGGGAAGCTGCAGCTTAAAGACGAAGGAACTTAAATGGATTTATACAGCAATCCTGCGAGCCTGGATAACCGAGGCGGCAGTAGTCTGGTGGAGCAGCGGGGAAGTGTCTGCTGTGAAATCTCGATTGGAAAAAATGAGGATACTGAATATAAGAGGCGTCACTGATTCTTCGAAGTCTACAGCCAATGTGTCTTGGGGGCTCTTACAAGGACGGATCCTCTCAATCTCATCATCAATGCCGTGGCAGCGAAGGTGGCCTGGAGATTACATATGATAAAAAACGGAGGTTTCTCGACAGCAGTTCGGATCCTAACAGAAATTGCAAGTAAGCCGAAGTGGTTAATATAGTAGAAGAAGTGGATTGGGCTTTACAATCCCAATATGATTTACGCCACAGTCCTACAATTTGAGTTTATTGCTATGCTCTACAAGGGACAAGAGTAATGGAAAACCGGGTAGGTCTACTTTAGATCCCTGGTCACAGTGACTTCAAAGGCAATAAGATCATGGATAGGTCAGCGAATCTTGCAGTAAGAGAAAACCTCACTCGACCATTATAGACCATACAATAGGCGTTTTCATTAGGTTCGTTACGGAAAATTTAACATTTGTGTGACCGAGGAACATCAGAACGAGTGGAAACTGGTTCCTGGCTGCAGATAGGTAAAAACACTCTTGGATTTAAAGCTAAACTCTAGCCAAGTGAAGATAATATTCAAGCCCGGGAGGAACGATGACGAAGTCCTAATAGAAATTTTGATAATATATGAACACCTCGAAAATTACAGAAATAAGATAGGGATTGCAGAAATAACCCGTTGCCATGTGTGCGGAAAGGATGACGAAGCAGCAATTGATATCCTTCGAATCAAAAATATCAGCCAATAGCGTGGCTGCGGTCTTACTTTTTAGTGGATAGCTTCGGGGTTACGCTTAGGCTTACCGGGGGACGAAACATGATCACCTAAGCGTCAGACGCTCTTATGATTACTACCTAGGAAATAATAATACATTTAGGAATCTGTATTATCAGAACTAGTTACTGTCGATCAGTATAGATGTCGTTCCACAATATGTAGAATTAGAAAGATTCAAATAACTGTTCAAATAACAGAAAATTACAGAAAATACTTAACGTCATTTTTGACAAGATTGAAAATAAACTGATAAATTCTTAAAATGAAATTTTTCTAAAAAAAAGTCTACTCAAGTCGTTCCACTAGGAATCGGACCACAGAAATTCCGATTTCCGGTCGGGCACTTTTTCAATGAAGCTCCACATCTAGTTAAAAATTTAAGATATTAAATAAGATGCACTAAGATGGGTGTATTTGGTCCTAAGTTAAAATAATTGTGAAAAAAGTAACAACAAAAATTATTCATAAAAAACTTTTTTCATTATCATAAACATTTAGGACCAGACCGACCTTTCCTAGTGCTTCTTCTTTATTATCCTAAATTTGCAACTCGTTATGGAGCTTATGTGAAAATAAGTTAGGACATATAAAAAAGAGTTGGTGAGATAGAAATCTGGTCACGTGAACCATTGATCAAATGGCCTTTAAGAATTTCTGAATTTATTTTTCATCTTGTCAAAATGACATTAAGTATTTTCTGTTTTTTGACCAATTTAATTTGATCGATAGGTTTGATTTCTGATTTCACAGATTGTGGAATAACATTCCTAAATTACTCGCATCAAATATTTAAGTAGTGGCTTGAGATAGCGTATATTTTTGAAAAAGATTTTTCTCCCGATCTCTCTAAAACCTTAATTGGAAAATCATCTGACCGGCAATCGAAAGTTCTGTGGTTCGATTCTCAGTGGAGCGACTGGAGTAAATCTTCCTTCCTGAAAAATTTAATTTAAATAATACATTTATACCATTTATAAATATTATAAAATAAATACATTTATTCCACTGCGTAAAAATTTATGTTGGTATCTGCAAATTGAATATAATAATTTAATACATTTAAAAAAAATGAGGACTATGATATTTTGTCTGTCTTTCACCGTAGTAATTTTTAGTAACTCTGTTGGTAAATACAATAGAATCTATAATTTTTCAGTACTTTATTAATTGCAATAATGTAATTATTTGCCCTTATTTATTGTTCAAATTCAAATAAATATTTTTTCCAGCACAGAGTGCTCCCTAAATCTGTAAACTAAAGAAAATTCACTAATTATTATTAATATTCTACACTGTTAAAAATGTTTGGAACATTCAAACATGGTATTGGAATAACGAAATTGCAATACATGTATAGTAAGTGTTGTAAATCGTGAAGTCACCGTCCAGCACTCCAAAAATATATTAGAGCGTTTGTATGACGAAAATTGTGCACAAGGAATCATCGGAATTCAAGAAATTCTAGAAATCCAAGGCATGCGTGAAATGCAAGAAATGAATGCAATTCCAAGAAATTCGTGGGATTAATAGAATTCGCGAAATTCACGGAATTCAAAAAATTCACGGAATTCTGGAAATCCACGGAATTCAAGAAATTCATGAAATTCATGAAATTAAAGGAATTGACTAAAACCACGGATATCACTGGATTTGTGGTATCGATGTAATTCATAAAATTGATGTTAATTACAAAATTCACAGAAATTATGAAATCTTCTGGATTCATGTAATTCACGGAATATACTGAATTTATGAAATTCACAGAATGAAAGGAATTGACGAAATTCAAGAAATCCACGGAATTCAAAGAATTCGAAGAATTTAAAGTATTCAAGGGATTCATGAAATTTATGGAATTCAAGGAATAAACGGAAGACATTCAATAAGTGGATGAAATTCATGCATTCCATCAATTTCGTGATGACATTAAATTCGATGAATTCCTTAAATTTAATTAATTCCTTTAAATTCGTGAATTTCACGAATACCTTGGATTTCGCGAATTCCATAAATTCCACGTATTTCTTCAATTGAATGAATTCGTTAAATTCCAAAAATTGCTAGAATTTCGTGGATTCTTAAAATTTCGTCAGTTTCGTGAACCTTGCGAATTCCGGGAATCTCGACAAAATGCATGAATTCCGTTAATACCATGAATTTATACGATTTCGTGAATTCTATCAATTTCGTGAAGTCCATGAATTCAGTGATTCTGTAATTCTGTAATTTCATGAATTCCTTGAATTTGGTACATTCAGTGAATTCCGTGAATTCTTAGAATGATGTAAATTCTTTGAATTTTTTGAATTCAGTAACTTGCGAAAGTTCTGTGAATTCCATGAATTTCTTGAATTCCATGAATTTCTTGAATTTCGTGGATTCGATGAACTCCGTGAATTTCTTTAATTCTACGAATTCCGTAAATTCTTTGGATTCCGTTAATTCCATGAATTCTGTAAATTCCTTAAATTTAATTAATTCTTCGAGTGTTGTGATTTTCTTGAACTCCTTGAATTTCGTAAAATCTGTGAATTCTGGGCTTTATATGAATTCCATTCCTAGAATTTTATAATTTTTGTGAAATTGGTGAATTCTTTGAATTTTGCAAATTCTTTTAACTCTATGAATTTCTTGAATTTCCTGAATTCATTACATTTCATGAATTCGTTTAATTCAGAGAATTCCATGAATTCTATGAATTTATCTTATTCCATAAATTCTGTAAACTTCTTAAATTACACGAATTTAATTAATTGCGTGAATTCCTCAAATTTATTGAATTCTGTGAACTCCATGAATTACTTGAATTCCATGAAATCCGTGAATTCCGGGCGTTATATGAATTCCGTGAATTCCTTGAATTTTATCATTTCTGTGAATTCCACGAATTCCTTAAATTTCATTAATACAACAGGTCTCGAGTTACTAGCTATTGGAATTTTATTGTAAAATCCCAATACACGGTAAGTACTACACTGATTCCAGCATTTGGAAACTAAATTTTGTATTGTATCGTTACCTTCTGTTTCGGAAATAAACTTCTAATACATGTAGTGGAAGTTTTCAACCGAAATTTTTAACAGTTTACTTATTAAATTAGTAATTAATTTTCCTAAAACTAAAACTATGATTGAATATAAAAATATAATACTAAAATCAATAAATAATTTTCGACTTATGGTTTATTTTTCAGAGTTAGTGCAGCGGTGGGATCTGGTTGGTTTTAATTTACGTCACGTTAAGCTTATGAATGTTAAACATTACCAAACTCCTCAGAATTCAAGTAGAGTTTTACCTTTATGATCAGGCTATTACCATTTCCATACCAATCAGGTTGAAGAGTTCATCATTGGAATAGACACTCTTTTGTGTCCATTAGTGATACCTAAAGGAAATCTTGCTATTCCCCAAAATCAGTTAGAAAACCCTGATAAATATGAAAAAGTTATAGTAGGAATAGATCATCAAGAGATTGCCAACGTGATTATACCAATATCAGCAGAGCATGCGCTGAATAGACGTTTTTTCGGTCCAGTCAATCCAGAACAAAAACTATTATTAAAATAATTTTTTGGCGAGCTTTTAACCTTTTCACAAAAAACTTCTAAATTTAAGTATTGATCCTCTTCAAATTTTTATTTGTTTAAATATTTGTAAAAAAACCGTTATGATTTAATCATCTCTGCTGGAAGTAAAAAGATTCAAAAAGATAAAAACGTATGGATCTCTTTGTATCCCTGACTCGATCTCTTACAGTCACAACTGTCTATATTTTTGTATCCATGATGTTCATAACCGTCTATCTTTCTCTATCACTGACTCTATCCCTTGTGGCCCCATGAGCCCACCTTTTTCCATCTTTGTTGTTTACAAATGCCTATCTTTATCTATCCCAGAATACCAAATATCTCAACTTAATAACAGAATTCATTAGCTTTACGACTTACTAGTCGAAGATCGAACTCTGCAAAGGCGTCTGCTGACCCTCCATTTATAGACGGTGCAAATGATTGCACTTGTGTCTAACTTTTACAGTCAGCTACCTATTGGGAACCTGTCGGCACTAAGTCAGGGATGTACGTTTGGATAGAACGTCTAGGATCCACGAAGTTAAGTTTATCTCATATTTAAAAAAAGGATAGAAATGGATTGACTTGGATAGGAAAATAGTTATTCAAAAAGATAGAAGAAATTTTCGTTTGTATAAGGAATAGAAAAGGATAGAGTTGGATAAGTGGAGGATTCAGTTAGATATAAAGAATGGGATTGAACAATATAGGACTATCTTATATTAAAAAAAAAGATAGGAATAGATTCCCTTTGGCAGAAAAATAGGGATTAAAAAAGATAGACGAAATTTAGGATTGTCTAACGGATAGAAAAGGATCGAGGTGGATAAGATGTGGATTAACTTAGAAAGACTAAGATTCAAGAAGATAGGGCATTTTTATATTTCAGAAAAGATGAAAATTGATTTACTTGAATAGGAAAATAGGGAATAAAAAAGACAGACGAAATTTGTTATTGCCCAACGTATAGAAAAGGATAGAGGTAAATAATATGTGGATCTATTTAGATAGAAAGATGAGATTCAAGTAGATGAGGCTATCTTAGATTTTAGAAAAGATTGAAAAATATTCAATGAGATAAGAAGATAGGGATTAAAAAAAAACAAGATTTTGGATTGCTTAACGGATCGAAAAAGATAGGCGTGTATAAGCGAAGGATTCATTCGGAAAGAAACACCAAAATAGGTATTGGGAGTGGAAAGAAAAGGATACATTTGGTTAAGTGGTGAATAGACATGAATAGGAAGATAAGGATTCAAAAGAATAAAGGTGACTGTAGATTGGAAGAAAGATAGAAAATGATCGAAGGGATAGATGTGGGATCAAGATGGATACATTGATTCTTTCTATTTCAATTTTAAATATAGAAAATGATTCAAACGGATAAAGACTCTATTCATTTACTTTCAGCAGGGTATCTTAGATTTCAGAAAAGATACAAATGGATTCACTTGGACAGAAAAGTAGGGATTAAAAAAGATAGATAAAATTTAAGATTGCCCAACAGATAGAAAAGGATAGAGGTGGATAAGCTGTGGATTAGCAAATTTAGAAAATTAGAAAATTTAAATTTTCAACCAAAAAGGTAATCTGCTCAATTAAAAAAAGTGAATAGGTAATATTGATATTATTAATACACCAAACTCTCGCTTTAAGTCAAGTGACGGGGGTAGTTTTCAAATGACCTTGGACTGATTTCGGGGGGACCGAAACGTAAACAGTGAAGGCCACCTGAATAATGAATTTGTTTATTAAATTATTATTATTATTATTATAATTATTATTATTATTAATAACAAGAATAGCTTCAAGAGAAATTTTTTCATTAAAATATTATTTCCATTCAAATTTCTTGCAATATAACTTAAAACACGTTAAATTATTGAAAATTATAGAAAACACATTTTCAAAAAATAATTTGTTTATATAAATTTTTTTTGTTAATTGTATTATAATGGAATATCTTTATATAATGTAAGTCTATGAAACGTCGGTGATTACAACAATTTTCATATTACTGACAAGTACCGGAAACGTCGAATAGAAAAAATGACCATTTTTTTTGTCATAATTATTTATTTATAAAAAATTGAAAAAATAAATTGAAAAACAGGCTCGAAGCAAAAAATGTAATTTTTCCCCACTCTGTATCCCCACAGTGGGGAAAAAAGACGTCTGTGGCTAAACTGTTTTTCATAAGACAATTCTTATCCAGTTTTAATTATTTTTACAATTTAAAAGCTTATAAAATTTCGCATTGAACTTTTATAGCCGATTAAAACAATTTAAAAAAATTTATTAACAAAAATGAAGAGAAAAAAGTTGACTTTTGAAGTATACCAGTTTTAAAAAAATGCTTTCATTCAATCAAAAATACCTAGAAAACTGAACAAAAATATCCAAAAAAGATGTCCAATGAAAAAGCAAATTTAAAAAAATTTATTAAACTTGTTATAAACAAATAAGTGGAAGGAAATGATTTCGTTGCGATTGGCGGTGATTTGCCAATTTATTTGCACTAAATTTGAACAACTTATGGACAAAAAGAGTGTTCTTGTTGATTTAATAAGAGTTAATAAATAATTTGTTATTTTAAAAGCAGTTTTTGTAAACAAATATCCATATCCGGTATTTTTGATAGAATAAAGTTTTTTTATGGAATCGATCAGATATTACTTGGAAATAAAACCTAAGTATAATATTTGGCCACTAAATAAAAATTAATAATTATTTAAGCTAGCTTAATTAACAAATGCACTATTTGGCTATTTCTGGAAATACAAAGTCAATTTTTTGATGCAATTATTCGTAAATATCTCACAGTTATTTAGCAATGATTTTTACTATCAATCGATAAAATTTGTAAATATTTTTAAATTAAAAGTTCGATAACGATCCACTGTTTTGATTTTTAATAACAACGCAGTAAACAAATTTTTCTGGGCTAATGCATTTTGTAAACTAAAATTTTTTTCTTGTGAAATGTAATTAAAATTACTTAGAAATAATTCCTTGTCATACGTTGAAAAATATTGATATTTCAATATTATATAATAACAAAAATTGTAAACAAATTATTTGTGAAAATAATATAATAACTCAAACAAATAATATAAACAAATTTAATTATTAAATACATTCTTCTGGAATTTGCCGGCAAAAAATTCTTTTTTTTCAATACCAGTCCTTTGAGTTGAAAACTTCTTGACAATTCCTGTAATAATTCATAATTCATTGATCAATTTGATAAGTTTTTAAAACAATTTTAATCAAAAATGCATTATCCTGAAGATGCATCTTTATTAAATGAATAAAAGTAATGAGAAACTAAAATTGAAAGGACTGAGATCGAAAACAAAAACTTTTCCTATTGGAAATACCCAAATAATGCATTTGTTCATTAAATTCGTTTTAAAAAAATCATAAAATTTATCAGCTAATCATGAATATTGCTGAATTAACTATAAAGATCCTAATTAAAAAGTTTTACATCGTAAACAACAATTTTCCTTCGATGATTGCCCCAATAATGCATTTGCTTATAAGAATTGTTCAAAAAAATTATAATATTGACCAATAAATTATGATTGTTTTCTGAAATTATCATAAAGTTCTCAATTAGAAAAGTTGTCGAAAACAGAAATGTTTCTTTCGAGAAATGCCCGGACTGATATTAAAAAAATTGATTTTCTTTGCCGGCAAATGCCCGAATAATACATTTGTTTATTAAATTTGTCAAAAAAATCAAAAGATTAATAAAAAATAAGAATGTTTGTAAAATTATTATAAAATTTCTAATTAAAAAAAATTGACAAAAAGATCTTTTATGTGGAAAAAGGACTAGTGCATTTGTTTATTAAATTTGTTTATAACATTAAAAATAACGTTCTCAAGAAGAAATATCTTCATCATTATATGGTTTTCATCCAAACTTCTTGCTATATGACTTGAGAAAGGCAACACTATGGAAAATCGTAAGAAAGATGATTTTAATAAATAATTTCATTACACACATTTTTGCTGCTTATTATATAATATTGAATTATCTTTAACGAATGTTACTCTATGAAAATTACGTGATTTCAACCATTTTTATGTTTTTGGCTAGCACCGGGAACGTCACATAGCAAAATTATGATTTTTGGCGTCATATTTGTTTATTAATACAACAATTTAGAGCCTATTTTAAACATTGTTAATATTGTTATTATGGCATGTCTGTTGAAAATTTTTTTTTCGATCTCTCCAGTAGCTTAGTGGTAAAAGCACCCGACCGATATGCGACAGACCTATGCTCTTGGTATTAATTTTTAATTTTTATAATTTTTTTTATTTAAATAAATTTTAAGGCTTTTAATTTTCATACTAGTATTCAGACTGATTAACATTCAGTTTAAGCCTGCGAGTAATTCTGCCAGAACAACCTCATAATCTAGAAATGATAACTCACGTACCTTTCCTGACCCAAGATCAACCCCTTTTTCGTCGAAAAGGGCCATTCGAAAAGGAATGTGGCATTTTATTTTCTTACCCTGTCCTTTAAACAGCATAAATTTTGTTGTATTCACATTTATTGAGGGGCTAGTATGCTAGTATTCAGTTTAATTAACATTTTTTTCAAGCCTGCGAGTGATTCTGCCGTAACAATCTCCTAATCTGCAAACGCTATCCCACGCACCTTCCCTGTCTCAACATACATACCTTCTTCGTCGTAAAGGGCCATCAGAAAAAGACAATGTTGCATTCTATTTTCTCACCCTGTCCTTTAAACGCCATAATTGTTGTTTTATTTACATTAATTTTAAGGTTTTTAATTTTCATGCTAGTATTCAGCCTGATTAACATTCTGTTCAAGTCTGCGAGTGATGCTGCCATAACAAACACCTAATCTGCAAACGCTATCCCACGCACCTTCCCTGTCTCAACATACATACCTTCTTCATCGTAAAGGGTCATCAGAAAGAGACAATGTTGCATTCTATTTTCTCACCCTGTCCTCTAAGTAACATAATTTTTGTTTTATCGATATTAATTATAAGGATTATATTTTTCATGCTAGTATTCAGCCTGGTAAACATTCTGTTCAGGCCTGTGAGTAATTCTGTCGCAACTACCTCCTGATCTGCAAGTGATAACCCACGTACCTTTCCTGTCCCGAGATCCACAACTTTTTCGTCGAAAAGGGCTACTCGAAAAAGGTAATGTTGCATTCTATAACCCTGTTCTTTAAACACCATAATTTTTGTTTTATTCACATTAATTTTAAGACTTTCTCTATGCTAGTATTCAGCCTGATTAGCACTTAGTTCAGGCCTGTGAGTAATTTGGCCTTAACAACCTCCTAATCTGCAGACGCTAACCCACGTACCTTCCTTGTCTCGAGATCCACACATTCTTCGTCGAAGAGGGTCATTCTTAGGCAACCAGCCATTAGTGTAATAAACAGTCAAGAGAATATAAGGCATCCTTGCCTAACATCTGGCCTAAAATTAAACCACTGACTGAGTTTTTTTTATTTAATCTGTTCTGTGATATTTTTAATGCGAAACATTTAATCCTTACACGAGCTTCCTAGAATGAATCCACATTAAACTTCCTTCATCTTTTCTTCTGATTTTTCAATACTCTGCGAATAAAATTTTTTTTAGAATTCTTTGTCTGTGGTACTTAGCAGGCTGGTGCAATTTGATTTAATTGTTTATCGTTCTTCTAGTATTTGTTGCTATCATTTGTGTTTAGCAATAATTGACAATAATTGAAGAGAAGCGTATTCGCTATTTTTGCAAATTGCAGATAAGTGCGTTCGAATATTGTCACAACCAATTATTTATCTTTTCATTGCGTAAAATATTTTTTTGTTCCCTCTAAATTTTACATAATAATGTCGTGAATTTTAAGTATTTTTACGATTTCGGTAAGGAAAAAAAAAGATTTATGAAATACAAACAATTTAGAAGGCCAAGTGCGAAAGTGCCTGGTAAAAGATACGAATTATTAATTCGAAGAATATTCATTTGTTAAATCTGTATTTAAATTCTTAAAAACTAGACCTCCATTTTTGAGAAAAAATGATTGTGATTTTTATTCTGTGTTTCACCATAGGGCTTTTCACAGCCCCTGTTGGTAATTATAATATCATTTGTAATTTAATTTTCTGTTTTCTCCTGGCACATAATGAATAATAAAAATTGAGCCACTAAGGAAAAATTAAAACAAAATTAATTGAAATACAAAATTAATTAAACAGAAAAATTACTAATATTCTATCTGAATTCCATACTGCTCCACGTTGCGTATGGGCGGTGTACAGCGCAACGTCACACAGTTGGCGGTTTTGTGGGATTTGGTTTCAAGCTCGTAGAGCTTCAGATTTGAAAAGTTTAGGGCTATATATACTTTTTCAAATAAAATTTTTGTAAGAGTGAAAATGGATATTATTGTAGGGTTAAATTTAAAATTAATGATTCAATATGGCAGACCAAGATTGTAAAACAAAACCGATCTGACTAAAAATTGATAGTCGGGGGGTTTTGGGTTACTGATATCAAATGCAAAATAATCAAATCAGAATGAAAACGGAAAATATATATCCCCCTTGATAGTTTCTATGCAGTTTTCCTTGCCTCTGACAAAATAAGGCGGATCCGTATGGAATGGCCGATCTAGCTGTTGTTTATGTTACAAAAGACCTTCAGCCACGCTGGAATTTTTCTTAACATTAATAATAAGCCGTGGAAACAATAATCTTAAACAGAGTTTGTTTTTTATTTTGATGTTTCAAATTGTGAGTTTGGGTTTGAAATCAGCGACACGTAATACATCTGAGCATAGAGAAATTAAAAAATTAAACCTTCCCTATTCTTGAAAGAAGATATTTATGTCCAAAAATATCAACACTGTTAAAAAAAACCTAATTGGAAAAAACAATTTGCATAAAAAAATACTTGCATTCAGTTTTTTTTTATTAAAATTTGTTTTACAATAACTATTACCATAAATCAATTGATTAATAATTGCTTTAGTTTAGTCGAAATATTCACTAATTCATTATCAAATGCTCACTAATTTCTTAGTGAAACTATATCCAATGATTTTTTGAAAAATAAAATTATAATTTAATTGATTATGATAATAGTTAATTCAATAAATAATTTCCGACTTGTCCTTTATTTTTGCAGAATTGGTTAAGGAACCTCGAAAGCTTGAACAATTTAATCTTTCTCACATTGAAATTAGGAATGTCAAACACTACCAAACTTCGGGGCATCCAAGTCGTGTTTTCCCTCTGGGAACAGGCTATCAGGTAGTAGTAACCGATCAGAATCACGAGTTCATCGTTGGAGTAATCGAACCCTATGGCTTTTGCCCATTAGTGGTTCCTAAAGGAAATCGTCCTATACCCTATGATCAGCAAGAAAACCCTGATAAATATGAAAAAGTTATGATCCGAATTAATGGTCGAAGGGCCAGCGTGACAGTACCAATATCAGATGAGCACCCTCTGAATAATTTGTTCTTTGGTCCAGTTAGTTTTGAACAGATGGAACGTGCCAAGATATATTAGGATGGAGGACTTATTTAATAAAAAATTAAAATATTTTTGTATTTTCATTATAATCTTGTATCTGTTACAATGTCAGTCCCACCCAACTTCGATCAATGGAGGGGAAGTACGAAGATTTGTATGTTAATTGTTCATGAGATTCCACACAATAAAACGTGAAGGAAATTATTGAAAGTTGACAAATTGCTATTGTTTAAATTATATTTTAATGATATGTTATTAAAAAAATAAAAAATGTGCAAAATTTGAAAAATATGATTCTTCCGATTTTGACATCTCCATAATATCTTTTAGTAACAGAGCCACAAACAGTATTATTTGAATAAAATTTTTCGCAAATGTTATAGAATAATGCAAATTTATCGCTCTTCTTCATTTTTTAGAGAATATCTCAAAAGCCGTTATAGTTTTCGCTAAAATAAGGTCATATTCAAAAAGCATGTTAAAGAACGCATCGATGTGATGTTTGGATAGAAAGGGAAAATATTTTTTCTCAACAAAAAATTGTTAAAAAATTTTTTATTTAAATTTTAATTAACAATACTTATTAAACTAGACCTGATAGCGAAAAACAGAAGACAAATTCGCCTTCAGCATTAGAAAGGACTCATTTAGCACATCATAGAACTCACATTAAGCAAGGACATAGCTCATTTTTGTTGATCATTTTTTTCTAAAAAAAACTTGAAATTTGGATTACTCGCTTCTGAAATATCTTGGAAAATGTGCACCCTTCTTTTCGATTGCTGAAAACTTTTACTCAATACTATTCTTGGCATCAGATATTCAATTTTCAAACATAAGACGATCAATCACATTATTACTTTTTAAAGAAATTTCATACAGTTCTAAAACATAAGGCGATCACTGGCATTGCCATATGTTCCTCAATTTTATGCAGTTTTAAAATGTGAGTAATAATTTGATTATCCGTATTATCTTTCAGATCTGTATAAAATTCATAAACAAGAACAATGTTATTGATCATCCTATATTTCAGAAGTGTATGCAATTGAGAAATGTAATAATTTTAAGTGATTGTCTTATAATTGAGAACTACATGTATTTCAGAAACAATGGACAATGTGATTGATCGCCCTTTGTTTAATAACTTTATGAAACTTATCAAATGTAATAATGTGATTAATCACGTTATGTTTAATAACTTTGTGAAATTAATAAAAAAGTGACAGCGTGATTGATCGCCTTACGTTTCACAACTGTTCGAAATTCTCAAATGAATGAAATGTGAGTGATCGTCTTATGATTGATCGTCCACGATTGACGATATTTGCAAAATACGTAAAGAACAAATTGATTAGACCTGATGGCAAGAAACATAAAACATTAAAAGGTTTTAATTATCATCTAACATGAGACGATCAATCACATTTTCACTTGTTTATAAATTTCATACAGTACTAAAACATAAGATGATCAATCACATTGACATTTTTTTATAATTCAAATCATTTTTTAAGCATAAGAAATAATGTGATTGATCGTATTATGTTTTAGAACTGTATGAAATTCATAATGAAGGAACAGTGTCATTGATCGTCTTGTGTTTTACAATTGTATTGAAATCATAAATGAATCGTATGTGAGCGATCGTCTTATGTTTGAGAACAGCATAAATTTAAGAAACAAATGAAAATGTGATTGATCGCCTTAAGTTTTACCACTAAATGATATTAGTTAGCAAGTAGCAATGTGATAGATCGTCTTATGCACAAGTTTTCTGAAATTGTTTTTTGAGATTGGTGCACTGGAAAGATGCAAAGAACATTATTTAGTTTAACTCTTAACGAAATTCGTGATAAATGCGCTTTTCGCATTAAAAAAAATAAAGACTGTACCTGTTAATTTGTTTTTGACTGTAGTAATTCTCACCATCTTTTTTTTAAACCATAAGTGAAATTTGCCTAATAAATAACCGAAATAAATATGTTTCAACGAAATTGTTCAATTTTCAACAAAACAAATTAATTTTTAATTGAAAAACTTAAATTTTACAAAAAATGGAAAAAATAAAACTTTAGTTTAAAAAAATTCAATAAAATCGATAATTTTTCAACCAATTAAAAAAAAGAAGGATAATATTCTACCATCAAAGACATATTGTCAAAAAATGCATAAAGCTTCAACCACAAGGTTGCATTTTGAAATAAAAAAGATGAATGGTTCATCAGAAATGGTATGGTTTAATTTTAAGCTAAGAAATAATTTTGAAAAAAAGCTTCAACTAAGCACAATGATTTTTCAACCAAAGAAACAATTTTTTAACCAAAAAGATGAATTTGCAATTGAAAAAGACTTTTGCTCAAGCAAAAGAAAGACGAAGTTAAAAAAAATTGGTCAATTTTCAGCTAAAACAATGATTTTTCCACCGAAAAGGCGACTTTTAACCAAAAAGATTAAGTTTCGAAGAAAAAAAAGACATATTTTTAATTAAATATATGAGTTTTCAATCAACTGATTTATCTGTCAACTAAAAAAGATAAATTTGCAACTGAAAATGTAACAGAGAAATTTTCATTTAATTAATTTTAAAAAAAAATTCACCAAGATAGTTGAATTATTATTAACAAAAACAAAATTCATTGTTAACCAAAATGAGAAATTTTCAAACAAGGAAAATAATAATTTTCTTCTATCAAAATGAATTCTCCACTAAAAAAAAATTTAAGTAAACGTTTTATTTTATATGTAATTTTCAAGTTGAAAACTCAATTTTAAGCTAAGAAAAATTTGTTTCAACCCTAGAGATCAATTTGGAACCAAAAACAATTAATTTTCTAACAAAAGTAATTGTTGACCAACAAAAACAGGAAGTATTATTTTAGCAATCTGTATGAAATGTACAGATTTTAAAGTACTCATAGAAAATTTTAAAAATACATTGTCTGTTCTAAAGACCACGAGAGAATGAAAAAAAAAAGTAGAAACAATGCAGTGGTTTTAACCCGATCTGTAATACGTCTACAAGAATGCATTGTTTAAAGAAATATTTTAAGTACATAATTTGAAAGCAATTATACCATCCAAAATAGAGAGATATTTTCAAAAAATGTTCTTGCTCTTTCTTTTTTGTAATTTGAAATTAATTTTTCTTCTGCGCCTATAATATGCAACACTCTGGCTATTGTGTCTGCCGGGCTGCTGCCACCCGGTCTAGTTTTAAGTCGCATAAAATATGCAAGCAGAGTTTTTCGTCGCTTATTATATACTATATAATATAATACAACAATAAATAATTATAATAATATAATGATGTCTGTTATGTATGGTCTGATTGAATTAGCTGATCAATCGAAAGATTTGTATTCAAAATATGAATTTCTTTTTTCTCACTGAAACTATTATTTATTTACTACAACCTTGACAACCACGCTAGCGTGGGTTTGATTCCCAAAGCCGGAAGCGAGGCTCGATTTCATAATCAACCCTATAGTATGGTCGCTAATGACCCTGGAAGTTGATGCGACTATAAACATTAAATTAAGAAAATAAATAATTTCTGACTTCTACTTCCTTTTGGCATCATTCGCTAAGAAAGCCCAGTGGGCACAAAGTTTGGCGACGTCTTTACGACCTCTTTACGACATCTTTACGAGAACCTTACGACATCCTATGTCCGTGTCGTTAAGGTGTCTCTACGATATCGTAAATAAGTCGTATGATCTAACGATGTCTTTACGATATCGCAAAGACACCGAAACGACATGGACATAGGATGTCGTAAAGTTGTCGTAACGATGTCGTAAAGACGTCGCCAAACTTGGTGCCCACTGGGAATGCTCTACATGAGGATAAATATAAGATTCATTGAAAGTCTTTTACCTTTAGAACCGTCGTTAGAGTAATGGTTATGACGTCAGTGCCGCTCAACTTTGGCCAATAGATACGGAGTATGGAAGTTTGTATAGTTTATTGTATAATCTATTGCGAAGAATTGAATTCAAGTGAAATGCTTAGAACGACCTAGATTCAGGTGGTTTATATTATTTTCTGATCATTTATGTGACCATTTTCTTGATCATTTCCGGTATATTACGGGATTCAGTTTTTTATGACAAGACTGATGCAGCAAGACCAGAACTCAAGACCGGAAACCAGTACCGGTTCCGGTCCTATGTGTTCACTTGCCGCTCCCCATTTTCCCAACTGGTCAGCTTTTCCGCCGCCATTGATCCCTGTGTGACTAGGAATCCATATGAGAGCCACTTTTTTTGCAATTTGGTTTATTGAAAATTTGCATTCCCAAACCAATTTTGATGTTAATTCTGGTTTCCCTATAGCAGTCAGTGTAACTTGGCTATCCGAACATATCATAATATGTCTGCTAGCAGCATTTTCTTCTGATACTATTTCAGCACAGCGAAGGTCGGCCATAACGTCCGCCTGAAAAACGGTAGTATGTTAACCAAGCTGAACCCCCATCACCCTCCTTCTCGCCCTGGCATAGAATCCTGCCCATCACACTCCCTCTTTTCTGGAATCATCTGTATACCAGATTTCCCTCTGGAGAAGCGGGCTACCATGTTCCTTCCACATATCCTCACTTGACACATTAACGCGGAAAGCCTTGGCGAAGTTAAAGTGTTTTGTTATTTTATCTTGTCTCGTCTCTAAAATCGGCAGTGTGCTGATGCCACTCGGAAGCCTAATGTGCCTAGTCCCCGAGTGCGGCGTAGGCTTGAGCCTCACATAACCTGTCAAATCCCTAAACGCTAACGTTAGTAAACATCGCATCCTGTCCTGTATCATTTGAAGTTCACCCCGTGGCTACCAGACGACGGCCGTATAACGGAGGCTCGGGTTAAGGATACTAGAGTAGACTCATCCAAGAATTTTAAGCCTTGTAACCTACGTCAACTCAAAGTCTCCTCTGTAAATTCAAAAAGTCATGACAAAGTTCCTGCACTGGGCCTTCAGATGATTTGCCCAGTTCAGTTTGCTATCTAGGATTACTCTTAGATGTTTAACCGAATTTGAAAACGTCATTTGCCCACAAAATACGAATAAAATATAAAATACAGGAGTGTCGCCTTTTGAAACCTTTGAACCATCGAAAATTGCAGATCAGCCCCTATCACTGGGATTACAAAGTCACCCGCATAACCCTCGGTGTAATGCCCATCTTAATTAAGCATACGAAGAAGACCATCCACTAACATACATTACAGGAGGGGCAACAGGACACATCACTCTGGAGCCCTGTGGCGACAGTTTCTTATTAATTTAATGTACTCCTCTGCTGTTTCGATGCGTTCTAATTTTTTCTTTTTCTGTGAGTACAATCCAAAATTCCGGTCACATTGA
>NC_046666.1:19702546-19725667 GCF_010883055.1 Belonocnema kinseyi | reverse complement strand
TGAAAATTAAAATTCGAAAATTTTTTCTAAAGCCTCCAGGGGACTTCGTTTTCGCACGAAAAAATTTTATGTGCCCTTATTGCATCCGGACCCACAAATGTGAACGAGTTTTAGTGATTTCAGTCTCCCCTAGATAGCGTATGTGTTGATGCTTGTGTGGTAGAAGGGGAAGATCAGGAATATAGGAACATGGCGGAAATAACGAGTGAGAGATGATATTAATCACGTCTGCAAATTGTTTAAATTTGCTGTTTGAAACAAATTTACATTATTTTTATTTTTAAATTGAAAAAGAGACCGATCTTTTCGGAGTGGTACTGAATTGTTGGGCTTAATGTCTCTGTTTAAATATTTTTTTCATTTTGAATTATGGGAAGATTAATTTACACAAGCAAACCATTTCATGCAGTATCAAGAAGTCTCAAATAATTTTTTATCATGCGCTATTTCATGTTTTTTTATATTGCATAAAATGGTTTGCTTACGTAAATTATTCTTCCCGTAAATCTAAATAAAAAAATATATTATAATTTGCACGGTATGAAGGACGGGCGGGGCGAAAGGGTTGCTGGATTAGAGCTGTAGTTCGCTCTATCGCCGATAGATGGCGCCACTCCGTTACTTTACTATGTTCATATTCTTTAACATGGGACTGCACGCAGTGTGGTTAAACTGTTCAGTCACGAAGCAAGCAATTTTTGACAGCTACAATCTGAGAGATAAATCAACCAATTTTGTATTTTTTAACTGTCCAGTATTTGACCTTGAAATCCGTTTGTACATTTTGTCTATTTGTGCTACAATTATTATCTATAGCTGGTGAAATCTAATGCCAGATTAAGAAAATCTGCAAATGCCACAAGGAATTGTAGGATATGTTTCTATGTTTACCTTTCAGCTCTGCTCTCATTATCATTGTTTTCGGGGTTTTTTTCAGAATTATCACACCAGCTGCGATCGACAAATCATTTGGTTATCGTCTCCAAAATATTTGGCAAAAAAAAAAAAAAAAAATCAGCCACATATTTTAAGTAAAAAAAATTAAAGAACTGCACAAGTTTAAGACAAGTTTAAGCCACTGACTGGGAAACCCGGAAATTATAGCCCAGATTTTTTAACACCAAGCAGTACCCTAAAGTTTAGAGGAAAACCTGGAATTTTTCAGATTCATTTTTTACTTTTGTGGAAGATTTTATCTAAATTCCCATAAAAAGTAATCTTTTTTGGGAAGTAAAATCAACTATTTTGATGAACACTCGTCTATTTCGAACAGCTAGTTCGATCTTTTAGATTAAAAATTCGCGTTTTAATTTGAAATTTTTAAAATTAAATTCCGCGTTCAGAATTGATATCTTTTATTTAAAAACTCAACTATTTTGTTGAACATTATTACATTTTCGACAGAAACTTTCATCTTTTGAATTAAAAACTCTACTTTCAATTTGAAAATTTTTTCTATAAAATTCTGGGTTAAGAATTAATCTCTTTCTTTAAATTCAACAAAGTAGTTGAATTTGTAAACAAAAGAAATTAATTCTTAACCCAGAATTTAATAGTAACAATTTTCAAATTAAAATCGAGTTTTTAATTCAAAAGATTAAAGTTTCTGACGAAAATGGAATAATGTTCAACAAAATGGTTAAATTTTTAAACAACAAGTTAATTTTTCATCCAAAAAGCTGAATTGTATACTAAAAGAAGCCATTTTAAATACAATATATGAACTTTGCATAAAAGAAATTTATATTCCTATAAGTCTAATTTTCTAGAAAAAATATTAATGTTTAATCATAGTTACATTTTCGACAAGAAAGATTAATTTTCTTGTAGTGATAAAAAATTACTTTTTAAACAATAACAAAAAAAATCCTAAAAATAGTTGAATTTTGAGAAAACAAATTTTTTCAACTGTATTGATGTTTCATCAATAAAAAAAATAGATTTTGAACGGATTAGTTCCACTTTCAACCAGAAAAGTTGAAAAAAATGGTTAAAATTCTTTGAAATTGCTTCAAATTATCATAATGAATTGAAAATTCGTTGAAATATTATTAAACAACATTAAATTTTACAATCCTTAAAATTCTTTTGAAGTCTCTTGAAAATTTTCAAAGCTCTTGAACATTTCTTGGAATTAAAAAAAACCTAAATATTTCAAATCTTTTACTTTCTCATATTACATTATTTAAATAATTTGAACATTCCTTGAAAACTATTGAAATATCATAAAATATATCAAATCCTTTAAAATCTCATATTAAATTACCGTAATCAATTGAAAATTCTTTGTAATCTTTTAAAATTCACTCAGATTTTTCAAATCCTTGAAAATCTTTTGAAACACCCAGAACTTTTTTAAAGATTTAAAAAGTAATATGGAATTTCTTTAAATAACCCTTGTAAAATTTGTTCAATTCTTAGAAATTCCTTTAGATTATAAAAATAAATTGAAAATTTCTAGACATCTTTCAAAACATCCTCATATATTTAAAATCTTTTGAAATCTCTTGAAATTTTTTAAAGCTTCAGATTGAAATTTAGAAAATAGAAAAGTTTCAAAACGCTAAATATTGAAATGTTAGTAGATTAAAGTTTTTGAAAGGGGATCAATAAAAATGCGAAGCTTTCGAAACTTAATTTTCAAAAATTTTCAATGATGAAATATGAATAATTTTTAAATCGATGGGATTTAAGTCTTCAAAATTTGATTTGTAAACTTGGAAGTTTATTTACAAACAATTAGTAATCATAACTAAATTGAAAGATTTTTGAAATTTTTCTCTTTTCTTAATTACAATCTGAAGCTTTAAAAAATTTCAAGATATTTCAAAAGATTTTAAATATTTGAGTATGTTTCGAAAGTTATTGAAGAATGTTCATTTTATTTTTATAATTCAAAGTTATTTCAAACAATTAAAAGAAAGTAAGAAGGGTTATTTAAAAAATTCGAAAGTAGTATAAAAATCTTTTAAAAAAGTTCAAGGTATGTCAAAATACTTTAAAGGAATTGCAATATTTGAGAGTGTTTAAGAATTTTCCAAGTAATTTTTAATTGGATACGGGAATTTAATATGAGGTTTTGAAAGATCTAATATATTTTAGTGTATTTTAATAGATTCCAAGGAATTTTCAATTGATTTGAATAATGTAGTATAAGATTTTAAAGGATTTGAAATATTTAGGGTATTTTTAAAATTTCAAGGAATTTTCAAGAGATTTCAAAAGATTTTAAAGGATTTTAAATATTTGAGGATGTTTAAAAAGATGTCAATGAACTTTCAATTCATTTTTATAATTTAAAGCTATTTTAAAGAATTCTAACAATTTTAGCAGCTATTTAAAAAAATTCCTTGCAATTATAAAAATACACTGAAATATTTCAAATCCTTTAAAATCTTATATTAAATTGTGGAATTCAATAGAAAATTCCTTGGAATTTATTAAACTATCCTGAGATATAACAAATGCTTTAAAATCTCATATTAAATTACTGTAATCAAATAAAAATTCCTTGGAACCTTTTAAAATACTCTCATATGTTTTAAAACCTTCAAAATCTTTTGAAACACCTTGACACCTTTTAAAGATTTATAAAGTACCTTGGAATTTCTTTTTAATAACTCCTAAAATTGTAAAAAATCTTTGAAATACCTTTAAATTATACAAATAAACTGAAAATTCCTCGATATCTTTTAAAATATTCTCAAATATTTTAAATCTTTTAAATCTTTTGTTTGTAAATGAACTTCTAAGTTTACAAACCAAATTTTGAATTTGAGTTGAATTAAGTTACGAAAGCTTTGCATTTCATTGATCCCAATTTCAATTTCAATTTCTGTTTTCTAAATTCCAATCTAAAGCTTCAAAAAATTTCAAGAGATTTCAAAAGATTTTAAATAGATGAGGATGTTTTAAAAGATGTCAAGAAATTTTCAATTTATTTTTATAATCTAAAGGAATTTCTAAGATTTAAAATAATGTTAGAAGGGTTATTTTAAAAAATTCCAAAGTACTTTTCAAATCTTTAAAAAAAAGTTCTAGGTATTTTAAAAGATTTTGAGGTATTTGCAAAATTTGAGCGAATTTTAAAAGCTTCCAAAGAATTTTCAATTGATTACGGTAATTTAATATGAGATTTTGAAGGATTTGATATATTTTAGGATATTTTAATAGATTGCAAGGAATTTTCAAATTATTTAAATAATGTAATATGAGATTGTAAAAGATTTGAAATATTTTAGGTTTTTTTTTTTTTATTTCAAGGAATTTTCAAGAGCTTTGAACATTTTTAAGAGACTTCAAAAGAATTTGAGGGATTTTAAAATTTGAGGCTGCTTAATAAGATTTCAACGAATTTTCAATTATTTTTGATAATTTGAAGCAATTTCAAAGAATTTTAACGATTTTTTTTAACTTTTCTGGTTGAAAGTGGAACTACTTTGTTTAAAATCTAGTTTTTTTCGATGATTCATCAATATAGTTGAAAAAATTTGTTTTCTGAAAATTTAACTATTTTGTAGGATTTTTGTTGTTATTGTTTAAAAAGTAATTTTTTTATAAGTACAAGAAAATGAATCTTTTTTCTCGAAAATGAAACTATGATTAAACATTAATTTTTTGTGTAGAAAATTAGACTTGTAGGAAAATAAATTTCTTTTATGCAAAGTTCATATATTTTATTTCAAATGCCTTTTTCAGTATACAATTAAGCTTTTTGGATAAAAATTTTAATTATTGTTTAAAAATTAACTATTTTTTTTAACATTATTCCATTTTCGACAGAAACTTCAATCTTTTGAATTAAAAACTCGATTTTAATTTGAAAATTGTTACTATCAAATTCTGAGTTAAGAATTAATCTCTTTTGTTCACAAATTCAACTACTTTGTTGAATTTTAAAAAAAGAGATTAATTCTTAACCTAGAATTTGATAGCAAAAATTTTCAAATTAAAAGTCGAGTTTTTAATTTAAAAGATGAAAGTTTCTGTCGAAAATGGAATAATCTTCAACAAAATAGTTGTGTTTAAAAAAAAAGAGATTAATTCTGAACGCGGAATTTAATAGAAAAATTTTCAAATTAAAATGCGAATTTTTAATTTAAAAGATCAAACTAGCTGTTCGAAATAGACGAGTGTTCATCAAAATAGTTGATTTTACTAACCAAAAAAGACGACTTTTTATCGAAATTTAGATAAAATCTTCCACAAAAGTAAAAGATGAATCTGAAAAATTCCCGGCTTTCCTCTAAACTTTAGGGTACTTCTTGGTCTTAAAAAATCTGGGCTATAATTCCGGGTTTCCCAGTCAGTGGCCACCCGACTTGAACTTGTGCAGTTCTTTCATTTTTTTCACTTAAAATATGTGGCTGATTTTCTTTTTTTTTTTAGTCAAATATTTAGGAGTTGATAATTCAATGATTTGTGGATCGCAGCTGGTGTGATAATTCTGAAAAAAAACCCGAAACCAATGATGATGAGAGTAGAGCTGAAAGGTAAACATAGAAACATAACCTACATTTCCTTGTGGCATTTGTAAAAAATTGCTTGTTTCGCGATCAAACAGTTCAACTGGGCGTAAAATGCCAAATTAATATATTATTAGGAAAATAATAAGAAATTTTGACAGTTTGTGACACTTTATCAACAAAAACTAGCACTGTTTCCGAGAGGTCGCAGCCAAGCACTATCAGAATACTTCAAGTTGTGACGTCAACTGGCAAGATATCTGCACGCCGAGGGCCAAGCAATGAATTACAATTACTTGGGAAAACTTGATTTTTTTAATGTTTTGGATAAAAAAATTTCACTATAAACTTTTTTAGTTTAAAAAATTTCATTATAGGCTCTGTGACTTTTTGAAATCTAAGAAAAAATTTACTGTATGGAACTTAGATTTTTTTCTTGGCTCGCTGATCAGCGCCAGGCCTGGCCCAGACTAGACTGTCAAGATGGCTAGAAAGATACATTAAAAAAAACTTGGTGATGGAACTTAAGATGTTTTTTCTTGGCTCGCTGTTCAGCGCCAGGCCTCGGCCTGACCATATTCTCAAGATAAAAAGAAAGAAAGTTGTGTTTTCATAGTTTGAATTTCTTATTTTATATAATTTTAGACACCTTGTACCGTTTTCAAAGAACGTCAAAAAAAATTTGGTGATGGAACTTAAGATTCTTTTTTCTATTAGTTCGCTAATCAGCGCCAGGCCTGGATCGGATCAGACTTTCAAGATTATAAGAAAGAAAGTCGTGTTTTCATAGTTTAAATTTCTTATTTTCTATCATTTTAGACACCTTGTAACGTTTTCAAAGTACGTCAAAAAAAATTTGGTGATGGAACTTAAGATTTTTTTTCTATTTGCTCGCTGATCAGCGCCAGACCTAGGCTAGACTGTCAAGGTGATAGAAAAAAAGGCTTGTTTTTATACTGTGAATTTCTAATTTTCCATTATTTTAGACACCCTGTAATATTTGTGAAGTATGTCAAAAAAAATTTGCTGTCAGACCTGAGCCAGATCAGTTCTTCCAGACTAGACAGTCTAGATAAATCCAGACATGGGCCACACCTGTAACCAGACTGCTCGAAAATTTTTCCACACGGGCTGTCGTTAATTCTGCGAGTAATCAGAAGGAATTTCGGAAACAGCGAGGCTGAACAAGATCCAGGCTAAAACCCAAGAGATCGCTTTCAGAAAACTAGCCAAAAAGTTAACAAACTTTCCAAAAAGTCTAATTTTTGACCTGAAAGGATGACTTCTTAACAAAATTGTTTAATTCCCCATCAAATAGTTTTCTTTTTATCAAACAAAAAATTAAATTTCTCTCAAAACAGATCAATTTTTATTTAAAAAAAAAACTAATATTCAAAAGAAATTGTTGAATTTTCATCTAAAAAAAGTTCGAGATAATTTTTCAAGATAAAAATATGAATTTCCAACCAAAATTAAGTTTCTACAAAAAGAATTAAATTTTCAATCCAACAAGACGAATTTTCAAAACCAAAAAGTATGAATTTTTATCAAAATAGTTAAATTTTATACCAACTAGTTTCATTTTCATCCAAAAAAGATGAAATTTGAGCTAAAAAGAGACAGGAGTCTTTTTTAAGTTAAACTTTCATCGAGAAAATATTTCAGTTCATTTTTCAATCAAAATATAAAGTTAAACTTTCATCGAGAAAATATTTCAGTTCATTTTTCAATCAAAATATAAATGCTGAAAAAAAGTAAATTTTCAATGAAATAGTCAATTTCTCAACTAAATAGTAGAACTTTCAACCTAAAAGTATGACGTTTTAACAAAATAGTTTAATTTGTAACCAAACAGTTGCATTTTCATTCAAAATAGAAGAGATTACTTTTAGAATAGATGAATTTTTAATTTAACGAAAGAGTAGAATTTTTATCCAAGAAAGATGTAATTTCTGCTAAGGCAGGTGAATTTGAAATAAAAAAGACAATTTTTAAATAGATTGGCTATTTTTCGACATATTTGAAAGTTTCAAGTTAAAAAAATCACCCTGAATATATATATTTTTTGTTTAGAAAATGCATTTATACATTTGAGAATCTTTGAAAGGCTGTAAAATTCTTGAGTGAAAATTGTAATTTTTGGATTTTCAATTATTTTGTCCCTTATTTGGCTTAGAAGGTTCATTTTTGTGTACTTTTTGGAATTTTGTAAATGCTATAACTCTGGTAATTTTTTTTTGTATGAAAAAATAATCAGAGTAAATTTGTTAAATTTTTTAATAATATATACATCCGAACAGAAAATTTTTTAATTTTGTATTTTTAATGTTTTTTATGAATAAAGCAAAAACTGCGTGTCATATAAAAACTTGATTAATAACAAATTTGTAGATATTTTTGGTGTACAATGCTTGTCTCATAATTTTTTTTCCTTTCTTGCACAGTTTGACCTCAAAATGTAATGTTTGATTTTTGATTATTTTTTATGCGGTCAAAATTTAAGTTTTTAATTTTTCGAAAAAATTCAAAAAGTTGTTAGGATAACCTTGTAGCGCTCTCGAAAATTAAAATTGTTCTTTTTAAGCACTATTAACAAGTGTACAGAGATTTTTTAATCATGAAAAAATGCGTTCTCAAAAATATTCAAAATCTGCCTTCTTTTTGAAATTTTTTCCAAACTGGCCGGCTAACGAACTTGACATTTAGCTTAGGACACAAAAAGAGCGTGTCAAAGGATAATCTAATAAATTAATTTTTTCATAAGTTATTGTGGAAACAGACATACATACAGACAGATAGACCGGCACATTCGTGAATTCAGCGTATATTCTGGAATTTTCGATTTATGTACAAAAGTTTAAAATGTGAAATTTAGCCATATAAATAAAAAAATATTAAATAAATAATTAGGCTTTTATTTTAAAAATTTAAAATTAAGAAGACTGCTACTTTGAGTGATTTATTTTCAGAATTGTTTTTATTACTAAAAATAATAAAACGTCAGTCCCACCCAACATCGATCAAATGCATACACTAATGTACTGCAGTTACCATAAAAATCTGCTGGTTTCAGAAGTTACTTGTCCATTTTTTTTAAAAGACGACTTCTGTATAATAATAATAATTAAAGGGAAGTAAATTCAACAGTATAAAAAATATTCAATAATTTGCATAACTAAAATCAAAGCATGCGATCTAATACATCCATGATTTACAACTAATTATTTATCTTGCCAATGCGTAAAAACAGGTTTTAGTTTCTCTAAATTGAATGTAGTGATGTCATATATTTGAAGTACTATATTTACGCTCTCAGTGTGGCAAAGAAAAGAGCTGTCAGAGCAAAAAAATGAGAACCTTAATTTATATTCTCATTTTTACGGTACTGAATTCCAGTAACTTTTTTGGTACGTAAAATAATTTCTATAATATTAAGTATATTATAATTTTGCAGTAATGTATTTTTATGTGTTCTTCGAGATTGTAGGAATTAAAATAAATCTTTGTTTCCTAAAGCACTTTGCTAATTCTATAAATTAGAGAATATTGAATAATTTCTAGTGAATTTCTAATCATTAAAGAATACGGAGCCACAAAAAAACAATAAAAATCTACTAATTATTCGGTGTCCACATTCCATATGGTGCCACGTCGCGGTTTAGGCAGTATACAATACCACGTTACACAATGGGGAAAAAATTAGTTTTTTGGTTTAAAATAACGTACAGCCCAGGCATTAACCAATTTGGAAAAAAGATTGAAAAAAAGCGAATAAGATTTCTAAGAGACTTGCTGAGCCTAATTTTCGAAATGAGCTTTCGATTTTTTTTTTTAAATAAACAAATATGATGAAACAAATGGCCATTTTATGTATTTGACGTTTCCAGTGCTCGCCAATAAAATGGCAATGGTTGAAATCGCCTAAGTTTCATAGACTAACATTAGTTTGAGATATTCCAATATTATATAATAAGCAAACAAATTGTGTATAAACAAATTATTTCCTGAAAGAAAGTTTTTTATGATTTTCAATCATTTTACGTTTTATTAAGTTATATTTTATGAAATTTAGATAAAAGCCATATAATGAGAAATAAATTATTTCTTGAAATTATTGTTAATATTATAAATAAACTAAGAAAGAACAATTCAATAATCAGCCATTTTTGACAGAAAAATTAGGTTTTTTTCGATGTGATTTTTTAAAATTAGGACCCTTATGATAATTTTCGAAAAATTCATAATTTGTTGATAAATCTTATGATTATTTGAAACAAAGTTAATAAACAAAATCATAGATAAGGCACTTTTTGAAAGAAAAATTTGTTTTCTTATGCCAACTTTTTTAATCAGGAACTTCATTAAAATTTCCAAAAAAATTCATAATTTCATCTAAGGCTTTTTAATTGGGATATTTATAGTAAATTCAGCAACATTCATGGTTAGTTGATAAATTTGATGATTTTTGAAACGAATTTAACAAACAAAAGCAATTTGAGTATCTTTCGATGGCAAGTTAAAAAAAATTGCATTCTTTTTAATTGAGAATTTAATGGCAATTTTATTAACACTCATTCTTAGTGATAAAGTCTATGATGCTCTAAACAATTTAAATGAGCATATGCATTATTTGGGCATTTGTCGACAAAAAAGTTTTTTTAAAGTATCAGTCTTTTCTGTTTGCGGTTCTCATTACTTTGATTCTTTCGATAAGGCTGCAACTTCAGGATAATGCGATTCTTTATAAAATTTGTAATTTGAAAATACAAATTATCAATTAATTATTAATTTTACTGCAATTACGTCGATAGATTTCCCAATAATGCATTTGTTTATTAAAACTTTTTTAAAAGCAATAAAATTGATACATAAATAAAGAATTTTTTCAAATTCTCATAAAGTTCCTAATTAAAAAAATTGTCATCGCAAAAAATGAATTTTTCTTTTGCAACTGACTTATCTGTGCATTTGTTTTTTAAGTTTGTTTAAAAACGGCATAAAATTCATTAACTATTTATGAGTGTTGCTGAACTTGTCATGAAGTTCCAAACTAAAAGGACTGGTGTTAAAAAAAACGAATTCTTACGTCGACAGATGCCTCAATAATGTATTTGTTTATTGACAATTTATAAAAAAATTATGAAATTTATCAACTATTTAGGAATTTTTCTGGAATTATCATTAATTTCCCCCTTACGAAGACCGACATTGAAAAGAATAATTTTTTTATCGAAAGATGCCCAAATAATGCATTTGCTTATTAAAATTGTTTAAAAGAGTCAAAAATTGATTCATGAATTATTAATTTTTTCTGTATTTATCATTAGGTTCCTAATTTAAAAAGTTGTCATCCAAAAAAAAACGATTGTTACTTTCCACAAATGCCTTACTTATGCATTTGTTTATTGAATTTGTTTGAAATCATTATAAAATTTATCGACAAATTATAAATGTTGCTGAAATTATAATGAATTTCCTCATTAAAAAGTTACAAAAAAAATTTTCCCGTAGACAAATGCCCCAATAATGCATTCGCTTATTCAAATTGTTTAAAAAAGTAATAAAATTGGTCCATGAATTATGAATTTGTCTCAAATTCTCTTAAAGTCCCGAATTTAAAATGTTGCCATCGAAAAAAACGATTTTTTTACAAATTCCTTATCTATGTATTTGCTTACTAAATTTGTTTAAAAACACCACGAAATTTATTAACTATTTATGAATATTGCTAAAATTGTCATGAAGATCCCAACTGAAAGAACAGGCATTGAAAAAAATGGATTTCTTTGCCAACAAATGCCCGCATAATGAATTTGTTTATTAAATTTTGTTGAAAAGTAATAAGATTAATAAAAAAATGATAAAAATCTCTAAAACTAAGATAAAATGTCGAATTAAAAAAATTGTATAGAAAAAAACAATATTTCGATTGAAAAATGCTTGATTAATGCAGTTTTTCATTAAATTTGTTTAAATTATTGACAATAATAATCTCAAGAAGTAATTCCTTCATTATTATATTGTTTTTCTCCCAAATTTCTGGCAATATAACTAAAAAAACGTAAAATAATAAAAAAATCGTAAAAAACATTCTTTCAGCAAATAATTTGTTTATAAAATTTTGTTTATTATAAAATATTGGGATATCTTTCACTAATGTTAAGCTATGAAACTTGGGCGATTTCAACAATTTTTATGTTAATGACGGGCACCGTGAACGTAACATTGAATAAATGGCCATTTTTTCGTCATATTTGTTTTTTTATTGAAAAAATTTAAAAGCCTATCACAAAATTAAGTCTATTCTTTTACATGGACGTTTTTTAACTTAAATAATTTAAAATTTTAAAAGGTCTATTTCTCTAAATTATAAAAAAATTTACTAAATTTTTCATTTAATATGAAAGTTGACGTTATATATTTTCTGTAATTTTTCAGGGGTAGAATTAAAAAAAGATTTTTTAGATGCAATTAACAAGATCTTTCATGGGTGCTAAAATTTTGGATAGGATTGCCAATTTTTACAAATGCTATTTGGCAATTTTTTATATAAATTCTATAAAAAATTCTCAATTTGGTCATTTTTTACTCGCAAACAGGATCCCAAATCTTTCAGAACTTTAAGAATATTTTAGGTAAAAAAATAACGTCCAAATCGAATAAATAGTGTGGGCCAAAAGTCGAATTGTCTACATAAACTTTCTTGGCATTCGGTGCGCAAGGAATTTTGCTTATTTTTTAAATGTTAATTATAAACTGAAAACTCTTTCGAAGCAGATTTTTTATTTTTACAATAACCGTAATTTTTTGAAAACACAAGAAATTTATTTAAACAAATGAAAATAAATATAACTTCTGTATTAAATTTTTTATTTTTAATCATTGACTATCAATCTTAATTTCATAACGCATTACATGAAAAAATAAAAATATTGAAACTTTAATTTTTATGAACAAATTAATCAACAAAAGTTAGATGTTTAGTAAAAATGATATATAGCTACTTCCAGATTTTCAAATAGATGTTTTTTCAACAGAAAGGACAATAAATATCTTACGTAAAGCTTTCTTTTGCAATTCTTTAATCTTAAAAAATTTATTTTATTTGTTCAAACACAATTAATTAACAAATTCATAATATTGTTATTTTTCATTAAGAGAATTTCGTATATTTTTGAAATCAAATATGATAAGAATACCTTTTGATATAATACTTAGTCATAATAAAAATAATTTCTATTTGTTCAAACAAATTAAATAAACAAATTAATTGTTTTGCTACTTTTCAACAAATGGATTTCGTTTTTTTAGAGACAGAAATTCCTAATGTCTTGCTAGTAGCTCTCTATAGTTATTTTTATTAATACCAAACAATTAGTGATTGTTCTTAAAAAATGTAATAAGCAAATGCATAATTTGGGCCTGTTTTAGTTGATAAATTTAATGTCTTTAACACAATCAAATAAATGTGCATAGTCAATAGGCGTTTACTGTGATATTTTACTGTTTGGTAATAATGTGTACTTTTTAAACAAATTACTCTGAAGCCATTTTCTAATAGATGAACGAACTGAGTTTTTAATACATACATTGTTTATAATTTCTACTGATTTTTGTAAATAATGGTGAAAAAATAAACATCTTCTGCCTTACTAAAAAATTGTACTCAATTTCACAAAAAACAATCTGGTTTTTACATTTAAAAAGACCTCAAAGTAATTTTTTATTGTATTTGTTTAAAAATAAGGAATTGTTTTCTAACATCAAAATATCACAGTAAAGTCCAATTGGACATGAGGGTCGCCCAAAAATACGTGGCAAAATTTGTTTGCATGCTGAAGGGCAAGGATCCCCCCCATTTTATTTCAAATCCGAAAAAAGAAATTCTGTAATTTTTTATTTTTTCATTTTTTTATTTCAACAGGTGCCAGCGTTGACTTGAAGTTTCCTATGTAAAATGCATTGAAAAAAATCACTTTTTTGAGTTTTTAGAATAATTTTTTTGGGTTTGAAAAAATTTGACAAGAAAGTATGGGGGCCTGTAGAAAAATCCAAGGAAAAATTTCATCTATCATACATATGGGTTTGACACACCTATCTCATCATCACGAGTGACTGAAAGCTACCCTTAAAACAAAAAATTCAATTCTTCATGAAATTGACCTTTTGAACAGTGTATTCTCGTTTTTTTTTTACTTCAAATGGTTAATTTGTTTCGGATGGAATATATATTATTATTAGTTAGTTAATTTTTAGTTATCTAAGCAAATGGAATTAGTTTAAATATTTTTTTTCTCGAAAATTCCTCTTTCCTCCTTAAAATTATTACTATTAGTCTAGTGGAATATTGATTAACATTGGTTTAATAATTGTTTATTATTTAAGCAAATGGAATTTGTTTGAACAATTTCTTTCGAAAATTCGTTTGTTTACTCAAAAGTGATTATTATTGATATAGTGGATTATTTATTAACATTATTTCATTTATTTTCAATTTTTTAATCAAATGGAATCTGTTTGAATTAAAAAAAATTAAAATTATTAATATTTCGTCAGTGGAATATTTCTCAACATTGTTTGATTAATTTTATTTTTAAAAAATTCTTTTGAATGAAAATGATCACTTGAATATGAAATTATTTCTTGAAAAAAAAAGATCCTACTCCTTCTTCACTCCATTGGGAAACGAACCAAAAAACTTTTGATTTCCGGTCAGGTGCTTTTCCAATGAAGCTATACGCGGGATCAGAATAAGAACCCTCAATTAAAGAAAATAACGCTAATTTTTAACTAGGTGTTAATGGTACAAGTACTTCTTTTTAAGGAATTTGTTATATCATCTGAGATGGAACTTTACCGACCGTAGACAACCCTCCAAACCATGAAGGCAGAAAATCCAAACAACATCGATCAAGTTAAGAATCTCCAATAACAGAAAATGCTTAACGTCTAATCAGATTAGATGGAAAATAATATTTGGAATAAAAATAAAAATTATTTCTTGAAAAAAAGATCCTACTCCTTCTTCACTACATTCGGAAGGAGTAAAGAAGCAAGGACAAGCACTCATTAAAATGAAGAAGGAGTAGGATCTTTTTTTCTTTTGTTATTGAAGATTCTTAACTTGATCGATATTGTGTAGATTTTCTGCCTTCATGGTTTAAAGGGTTGTCAACGGTCGGTAAAGTACCATCTCTGATGATATAACAGATTCCTTTAAAATACTTAAATATAACTGAAAATTAATTTATGAAACTTGTACTCGGGTGAACCTGGTTATGCATCATAGCCACGGACTAAGTCAAGTGACTGATGAGATTAGAATGGTATGAGTTAATTCAACTAATTTAACAGCCACAGTAATAATTTTTATTTAGAAAAAATTCGGAACGAAATTATTCAAACAAATTGAATTTGTTTAAATAATTGAAAATAAAATGAACTATTGTCAATAAATATTTAAGTAGACCAATAGTGATAATTTTTAGGGCAAAAACAAATTTAAAAAAATCATTCAAATGAATCGCATTTGTTTAAGCAATTACAAATTAATTAAACAAAGTTATTGAATATTCCACTAGACTAATAGTAATAATTTTTAGATGGGGGACAAATTTTATTAAAAAAACAACTTATTTAAAAAAATTCCATTTGTTTAAATAATTCATATTTATTAAACAATTCATTTTGTTTATAAACTTTGTTTAAATAATTTTAAAATGTCCTATATATTTTTATAAGTTATATCGAATTTTTTTTCTTTAGATTTCCACTTGAAAACACACATCTGAAGCAGCTGTATATCATTTTGATTAAAAATCTAACTTTTGTTGATTAATACCTTCATAAAAATTATAAACAATTTAAAAAATATCTAATACTGCCGGACATTGTTGAAGATAAGTTTCGTATGTACTTTCGCATAATTTGGATAAATTTCCACAAAATGGCATGTTCGTATTTTTTGTTTTAATGAATTTTCATTGTTAAATAAAGAAAAATTGAACAAATTTTTTAAACTATGCCTCGAAAACTTTGTTAGAAATTTCATAGACTTTAATTTTTTTTTAAAGAACTAAAAATCGGTCGAATGACCAAATTCATGCAGAAAAATTTTATTAACAATAAGTTTGTTAAAACTTTGAATTTAACCAAAAGGATTAATTTGTATTTTTAATTTAACCTGGGAACCAAATAATGTAATTTCCGTGAAAAAAGCTCAAGTATTCAAAAACAGGTGGCTCACTTGGCTACATGTTTGGCCTAATTGAATTATTCCGTTAGGCGATATATTTACCAATGCACTAATGGGAAACTACTAATTTCTCTGTAAAGCTATTTGAATTTACTCAGGGACTGGTACACCCATTAGAAGATGGTTATAAAAATGGAAATATATATTGTTATAATAATTTTTTTTAACTATAACTATTATTTATTAAATTATTTTAATGGTTACTACAATAAATCATTTCTGATCTATACTTTATTTTTGCAGCATTCGCTAAGAAAACATATCGAAGATGCATAGAGCCTCTTCCTCATATTAAAGTTTGGAATGTTCATCATTATCAAACGGCTGGATGTCGAGCTCGTGTTTTACCTTTAAAAACACCTATATTAGGCTATCACGACGTAGTGACAGATCTGAATCACGAGTTTATCCTTGGAGTAATCGTATCTCGTGTTTTCTGTCCATTAGTGATTCCTAAAGGTCCTATTCTTCCTGATCAGTTCAAAAATTATCGGCATTATGAAAAAGTTATAGTACGGATAGATCCTGTTGAGCAAGTAGGATATAATCTTTGTTTAGGTATAGCCAACGTGACCCTACCAATATCGACTGAGCATCCTCTAAAAAAAAAGTTTTTCAAACCAGTTAGACGAGAACAGATAGTACGTGCCAGAATACTACCTTAGGATGGTTCATTTTTCGAGATAAGAAAACAAACTACTTCTGTATTTCAATAATTTTTCTTTCTTAAATTATTTAGCAGTTTGATATTTTTAGGCAGTCATATTACATTCTAAAAGAAATCAAATCAACTTTAATTTTGAAATCTTGCATCTGTATTTGTATCATTTGTTGATAGCTGATGGCGCAAAATAAATTGTCATTTCATGTTTGAAAGGACACATATTATTGTGATTTATATTGTGCTTCGATGATAGCTTATTGAGCCAAGTAAAATACAACAGAGGTAATTTTTGCAAAAAATGTTTACTTATTTCTCTAAACCCTGTATTCAATGTCTTGGTGTACCGAGGGTGGCTGATTTTACTAAAACTGTGTATCAGCTTTCTGGTTCTATTTCCTTTTTTATATTTAGCCAAGCTAACCAATTTGAACCTTACTTTGCTCACTTTCATATCCAACCTTAACTTCTATGGTGGATCTCGATTTCTTCCTGGGGCAAAGACTGCAATTTTAGGCCTAGTTCTCCAAACAGGCGTTCCAATGGTTGCCACATCCCTGTCTCTTTCCACAATACAAAGTGAGCAGCTGTCCTCATACGCTTTATTTATATCTTTCTGTATAATATCGAGAGTAAAATGCATTTGTTCCATGCTCTTGTAAAAAATCCATTCCATTGATTTAGGATTCCTATAACTTTAAGGTACAGAGCTATCGGCTTTCAAGGAGCAGCACATCTGTCTATGGACCGATCGTTGGTGTATTTTGTGAGCAACAGCTATTCTTAAACACAGCAGTAGCCCAACAGATTTCTTCACTCCACAAATGGTGATGGATCCTGTTAGTTAAATGGTAGGTACGTTGAGCAAATAACCAAAGGTTGGCTTTTCCATCTGAATCATGCACTATCTTAATACCACCAAGCCTCTAAATCGAAACGTTTATGACCCAATAAATGTTATATCACTTCTAACGTTAAGTGTTGTCCTAAGGGTTTGTACAGAACAATAATAAATTACTGATTTGGTCTTATCACTTAGGTCTCTATGTTCCGACCTGTATAGTCAAAATTTTTGTAATAATGCTAAAACTGTTTGCTCCTCTTTCACAGATCTGTCTAAGATAGAAGACGCTCCTTTAGCAAGGCAAGGATTAATCTGAATAAAATGGAGACCATTTCAACTCACAGTTGCATTTCAACTCACAGTTGTCTTCTTCAAATCTTCTGAAAAATACTAGCAGCTCTGCCATTATGGGTCATTTTGGTTTTTGAGAGGATCTTATTGTTGATCTTATTCAATCTATAGCAAAACTTGCAGCAACTTGATAGTCTCGAACACTCTTGACTTTCCAGTTATCACAAGTCGGTAAGCTTAACCGTCTACACACCAGTATTGAAGGTCAGATTTTGGACTGCTCACCTGTTAAGTACTGACATTATTTCCACCAATACAACAGGAATGTAGCCAACAGTTTTATTAAACTTGGTCGGTATTTTGTGTCGATCACTTTGATCTTAGCTTTCGCCAAGGATTTTCATCTGCCAATAGCTTTAATGTGCCAAGCTTGGATCATTTCTGCTAATCAGATGACGATAAAAGCATCATTTTTAAAGCAATGATCCTCAAATCTTGGAATGAGTTCTCTAGGTTGCACCTCATCGGTTTTATTTTCTAATGCCGTTTCAATCGCCGTGACCCGCTCATCCTCCAGTTTGGCTGTCGAAAGTTTCTCGTCGACTGTATCCATTTACAGGTGAGTCTGAAGGGCCTAGGTATAAGAGTCTGTTGAATCTCTCAGCCACACCTTTTTCTGTTTCCTGATTTTATTCTGTGTAATAATATCAGAATGTGGCCTCTTTGGAGTCCACTGCTTTAGAACAACAGTCGCATACCCTTGAACGCAATTTTGACTTCACAAAAACTTAAATCATAAGTAAAAACGGGTATTATGGAAAACATAGCTGTAAACACATTTTCAGTTTTAGAAAACACAATTATACTGCAAAAAAATTAGAAACTGACAATACCGTTGCAACCCTTCAGCAGTACAGTTCGGAACTCGTATTGGGATCACTGCCCTAGTCAAGCACCTTGGATACGTGATGTGTTGCCCATAATTGTTTAAGTTTCTTTAATGATGAATTAAGACAACTTTTTTCGGAATGGGGACAACTGTGCACGTAGCAACTTTGCACGTGCCCAACTGTACACGTCGATGGCCAGACAGACAACTGTGCACGTGTCAACTGGGCATGTGGAAATGTGGCCGTGCACATTTGATTAAGCACCATCTGTGCACGTGCACAGATGGTACTTGGACAACTGTGCAGTTTTATATTCCGACATTAGGGTCTATGCGAGGGTTTTCCTTTATATTTCCATATAATAAATGTTTAAAAGATAAAATAATTAAATCCTGAAGGATTCAAGGAATTACGACAACTCAAAGGCTTCAGAGAATTTAAAGAATTCAAGAAATTCAAGGAATTTGAAAATTAAAGAAATTGATAGAGTTAAAATGATTCAGAGGATTCGATGCATTTAGCACATTCAATTCAATTCCTGAATTTAAGGAATTTAGATAATTTAAGGAATTCAGGGAATTTAGAGTTCAAGAAATTCAGAGAATCCAGAATGAAGGAAATTCCAGGCAATCCGAGAATTCAGCGAAGGCAGAGAATTCACGAAAATCAGAGAATTCAAGGAATTGAAGCAATTTATCGAAACTCAAGAAATATAAAGAATTCAAGGAATTTGGAGAACTGAAGTAATTGATTGAATTCAAGGAATTCAGAGAGTTTAAGGAATTCAGAAACTTTAAGGAATTTAGATAATTCAAGGAAGTCAGAGAACTCAAAGAATTCAGAGAGTTCATGGAATGTAGAGACTTCAGGGAATTCAAAGAAATCATAGAATTTAAGACATTAAATGTATTCATCGAATTCAAGGAATTCAGGAAATTCAGTGGTTTTAGGGAATTCAAAGGAATTCAAAGAATTTAGGGAATGAAAAAAAATTCAAGGAATTAAGATAATTCAAGAACTCAAGAGAGTTCAAGCCATTTGAAGAATTCAAGGATTTCAGAGAACACAAGATATTGAGATAATTGAAGGAATTCACAGAGAAGGAACTCAGAGAATTCAAGGAATTTAGAAAACTTAAGGAATTCAGAGAAATGAAGGAATTTAGAAAATTCAAGAACCCCAGAGAACTCAAGGAATTCAGAGAATTCAACGAATTTGGGGACTTCAAAGAATTCAGAAAATTCAAGGGATTTAGAGAATTTAAGGAAATGAGCGAATTTAACAGATTTAGAGAATTCGAGGCCATCATCGAACTTAAGGCATTTCGTTACTTTAAGGAATTTAGGAAATTCAGAGGATTGACGAAATTCAGCGAATTTGAGAACTGCAGAGAATTCAAAGGGTTGAGAGAATTGGAGCTATTTAGAAAATTCAAGGGATTCCGTGAAATCATGGAATTTATCGAATTTAAGGAATTCAGGGAATTCAATATACTTAGAGAATTCAAGGATTTCAAGAAGTTCAAGGAATTTAAGTAATTCAAGTAATTCAAAGAATTCAGAAATTCAGAGAAAAATAAGACTATCTTCGTATAAAGTTGCCACTTCATTGTATTTAAACTCTTATCGCTGTTTTCGCTTTTATTTTCATCTTTGTACTTGACCTCGTTCTGCTTAATGATTCACAAAACATTATTCATCTTCTCATTGCATTAAAACATGTTCTAGAACCTCTGAATTGTACCTAATGATGATAAATATTTAAAGCATTTTTACGATCAAAGTGTGGCAAAGAGCAGAACTGGCAAAGACAAACAATTTATTGTGACAAATGAAACAGCGATTTGTATTAGTTGCATTAGAACAATGTGAAGACTAATCACGAGTTAAATTCTTATCAAATTTCCTAATGTGTGGGCTACCTTTATTTAAAAAAAAAATGAGAAACTTGATTTACATTATGAGTTTCACAGTACCGATTTTTAGCAACTTTTTTGGTAAGTACAATAACATCTATATTTTTAAGTTAATTATTAATTACAGTAATGCATACTTGCATGCTCTTCGAGATCGTTCGATTTCAAATAAAAGTTTTTATCCCAAAATACAGTGCTGTCTAATTCTAGAAATTAGGGAATATTGTGTAATTTAATATTTAAAAAAAGTTTTTTTCTATAAATTGTAAAAATATTTGATTTTATGAGTCTATGGAATTAATAGTAATCTTTGATACATCCAGAGAAAATTAATGTTAAAGCGTAAGAAATAATTTATTTTTTCTGATTTTTTAAATCAGAATATTATCTTGGTTCTAAATCTGAATACGAGAATTATTTAGACACCTGATCAATTTCACCTTCCTCTATCCACTTTTTAAATAGTCTCTTTTCTGCTTATCATGCATCCACAGAAATTTAGTAGTTGACAATTTCATTGAATCAAAACTTAAAAACTTATGGAAATAATAAGAAACTAGACTCAAGGTAGCGTTTACAATTTGTATGCAATGATTTTCAAGTTATCCTTAAAATAAATTTAACAACTTTTTCTGTTAGATATTCTAAATTTTTTAAAAGTCATTTCCGACCTTAATACTATAATCAAAAAATCAGCAGTGATTTTTATTATTCAAAAATGTTGACTAACTTGCTTGAATCCGTAAACAAAGCTAAAACACCCCTAAAATAATTTCAAACACATTTTCCGCCAGAATATTTTTTCCACGTTTATTTTGAACTGATTTTTGAATTTTTGAATTTAGTACTGTTGTCGGAAAACAATTCACAATAAACGGGGAAAAATATCCAAGCGGGAAAATTGTTTCAAACTATTCACGTACACATATGGTACCTACCCAACTGTGCAGGCTTATATTCCTATATCAGGGTCTATATGATTGGGTTTCTTAATATCTAAGTAAAATGAATTTTCAAAAGATTCCTGAATTCCTTGAATTTCTTAAATTCTCTGAGTTCCTGGAACTTTTTAAATTCCATGAATTCTCTGCAATAACTGAGTTCGATAAATTCCTTGAATTCACGGAATGCTTTGAAATTGCTCAATGAATTCAATTCTCTAAACCCCTCGAATTCTCTGAATTCCTTGAACAATCTGAACTTTTAAAATTCTCTGAATGCCTTGAATTGTCGGAAGTCATTGAATTCATGGCATGCCTTGAATTTTCAGAATAACTTGAATTTTTTGAATCCCTTGAATTCTTTCAATCTCCTGAATTCTTCTAATTTCCTGAATTCTCCGAAATCCTGAAATTTTCTGGATTTCTTGAATTTGTTGTTAAGTTTAATGAATAACTTGAATTCCTTCAATCCCCTGATTCCTTTAAATTTCCCTAATTTCTTGAATTCCCTGATATAGTTGAATTCCCTGAATTCTTTGAATTCTCTAAATTCCTTGAATTCCTTGATTTTTTGGAATTTCTTGAATTCTATGATTTTCACGAATTCTCTGAAGTCCTTGAATTCTCTCGATTTCTGGAATTTCCCGCATTTTTTGAATTCTTTGAATTCATTGAATTCCTTAAATTCCTCAAATTCTCTGAATTTCTTGATGTCTTTGAAATCCTTGAATTATCTGATTTTCTCTAAATTCCTTAAATTCTTTGAATTTATTTAATTTTCCGAAATCCTGAAATAATTATAATTTCCTGGATTCTCTTCATTTCTTGTATTCTTTTAATTTCTGGGATTCTCTACATTCCATAATTTTCTTGAATTCTATGAATTCCTTCATTTCCCTAAATTCCTTGAGTGCAAAGTTGTAAAGTTGTCCACATTTCTACCTAATAACCAAAACCACGGAAATTTCTTTATATTCTGATCCTAATGAAAGGGTACTATTTTAATGTAAACTTTCACTTAGTCAGTTTTTATTGAAGTTCCATGTTTTAAAAAGCTCCCAGACCTAAATGAAAGAACAATTTTGCTAGTTAACTTTTTTGGATAAAATTTGGAAAAGTTATAGCATTTTGGAAATTTTTGGACACTTTTTACGAGATTTACATAATCCAAGTAGGTCCATTTCTAGTAGTCGAAAAGTCAAACAATGACTCTCTTCGATAAATTGAAAATTAACAGATATAGTACTAGCCAACTTTAAAAAAAAATCCTAAGCCAAAGAACGCACTATATGAAAAAAGTCAGGAGAAGAAAAACGCAAATTTTTGAAAGCTCAACAAGATTTTCACAACAACTTTTGAAATCTGTTAAAACATCGAATATTCCAATTTTCACCTCTCAAAACACAATAAAAAATAAAAAATGCCATTTTGCGATCAAACTATGCAAGAGACGAAAAGAGATGATTATAGAAAAATTATTCACCCATAAAAGATCTACACATTTTTTGTTAATACATTTTTTATCGGAGACGTTGTTTTCGTTTTATTCTTAAAATAATTAATTAAAATAAAGAAATTATATTGTTGGAAAAACGATAACCTACGAAAAAAATTAATCGATCAAAGTTATTCAGAAAAAAGGAGTTACATTTTTTTTCAGAATAATTTGGACATTATGCGTAGATTTTGTTTTATTCGTGAAAAATAAAATGAAAAATAATAAAATTAATGTTTTGGAAAACGGCGTGAGGTACGAGGAAAAATCAATAATCAAAAAATGCAGACATAGAACAAGTTTATAAATTTGTCATGAATCATATTATGACTAAAAGCGTATCTTCTGTTTTAATTGCAAAAAA
>NC_046666.1:19695365-19702446 GCF_010883055.1 Belonocnema kinseyi | reverse complement strand
TTAATTAGTAGAAGTTAATAGAAATGAAAATATATGCTTGATCCAATAATTTTTTTCAGATTCAGCATTCGCTAAGAATACATGTCCAGGGTACATAGAGGCCCGTGATCACATTAAAGTTTGGAATGTTCATTATTATCAAACGGCAGGGAGACGAGGTCGTGTTTTGCCTATCGTAAGATCAAAAACAAGCTATGACGATGTAGTAACAGATCTGAATCACGATTACGTGACTGGAATAATGCGGGATAAAGTATTTTGTCCATTCGTGATTCCTAAAGGTCCTATTCAACCAAAGCAGGAGAAAAACCCTCAGCACTATTATAAAGTAATTTTACGGCTAGATCCTTTACAAATAAAGGACTATTGTCTATGCATTGGTAGAGCGAACACGACTATAGCAATATCAACTGACCATTATCTGAATAAAAAGTTCTTCAAACCTGTTAGTCCAGTACAGATAGAATGTGCCATGATACAATTTTAGGATGGCCCATTTTTATATTAAGAAAGCAAAATATCTTTGTATTTCCCTAAATTTCCTTTCTTGAATTATTTATCAGTTTCAAATGTTCAGGGAGACATACTACATTATAAATAGTACCAAATCCACTTTAATTTTATAATTTTGTGTATATATTTGTATCATTTACTGTGACGTGATGGCGCAGGATAAATTGTCATTAAATGTTCAAAAGGACTCATATTATCATGATTTACATTGTATTCCGGTGATACGTTATCGAGAAAAATAAAATACAACGAAACAAACTTTTGTCAAAAATGTTTATTTTTTTCTATTTTTCGAAATCCACGGATACGTTTTAACTAATTGCACAGCAAAGCTTAATAAGCTAAACACAATTTTTATTACGTTAAACTTTTAGTATGGACCCAAAGTACAATTAATCTTTAATTAATGGGCACCAGTAGAAAGGTTTTAAAAAAATTATTATCTGTAGAGTTAAGTATTTTTCTTCATTCGTAACTCTTTTACATTTTTGGTAGTGTCTAAAGTCTCTATGATTTTTGCCGGATTTTGTTCAAGGTCGGTGTTCTACTATTTTGTGAGCCCAAATAAGTAGATGAGGACACAGATGGCGTAGGTGTTACTGCTTTGACCTAGTTTGATGAGTTAGGAGAAGTCTTCTGTCATGTAGCGCAAGTAGTCATTACGATTTTTGAAATATCTTACACTGAATACCTTAAAATTTATTAATACCCAGGTAATTATATGGCTAGCCCTCATCCATTGCCTCAAGGTCATTCTTGAAATCGTTCTCTAGGTGGATCTAGATTCCTTCTTGGGGCAAAGAATGCAATTTTAGACCTAGTTCTGCGACTCGATATTCCAATGGCTGTCAAAGCTACATAGTTAACAAGAGTTTGCACCTCTACAAAAGTTTCTGTTGTGTTCAAATCCGGTTCTACATGTATTAACTCTAGTAAAACATGATCAAAATGCCGGTCAAGGTACTGCAGCTTTTTGGGGGGATTTTACTGTTTGCATCATGGCTATTAAAATCTGGACGTATAGTCTTTTTTAGTCCTTAAGTTTAGAATTCCATCAGGGGGAATTCCTGTCTGTATTCGCAATAAGAATTGGGCAATTGTCCTAATACGCTCTATTGTTATCTTTCCGCATAATTTCGACAGTAAATTCTATTTGCTTGATAGGTTTCATTCTTGTTCAGTATAGTTCCAGTAAGCTAAGATGTCTCGGCTGTTAAGTAGAAGCACATATGTATAGGAACCGATAGAAACGCATACGACGATACATGCCATCCCTTAAACATTTTGCTAATACTTATCGAACAAAATATCAAATGCAGACAATCGTCCACCAGATTTCTTGACTTCGCAAATAGTGATAGCTTCTGTTAGTCGAAAAGAAGATACGTGGATCAAATTAGGTTGGCTTCTACCATCTGAATCATGCTCTATCTTTATTACTACCAAGCCTCTAAATCGAAATCTTTATAAGCCAATAAATATAATATCACCTCTAACGTTGAAAAGCTGCCTTAGCTGTCTGCACAGGCCTATAATAAATTACTGATCTGCTATTATTACTTAGGTCTCTAAATTTTGACCTGTATAGTCAAGGTTTTTTATTAATTCTAAAGCCGTTTGCTTCGGCGTCAAAGGTCTGCCTAAGATAGCAGACGCTCATCTATCATGGTAAAGGTTATTCCGAATAAACTCACAGTTGTCTCCTCCACATCTTCCAAAAATAGACGCGGAACTTTGCTATTTGTTGTAACTTTGGTTTTTGAGAGGATCTCCATGTAGATACTATTCCATCTATAGCAAGACTTACAGCAACTTGATACTCTTGAGCACACATGTATTAAAAGTCGGATTTTGGATTGCTCTTCTTCTAAGTACTGATATGATTTCCACCAATAAAACAGAAATGTAGCCCACAGTTTTAATGAACTTGAAAGTTCTTTTCTGTCGATCACTTTGATCTTAGCTTTGACCCAAGGATTTTAATTCATCAATGGCTTTGTTAAGCCAAGCTTGTAGCACTCCTACGAAACAGATGTCGACGAGAGCATCATTTATGATGCGGTATTCCTTAAATGTTGAAATAAGTTCTTAACGTTGCACCTCATCGCTTTTTTTCTAATGCCGCTTCAATTGGCTTGACCTATCGCCCTCAAGATTGGTCTTCGAAAACTTTTCGTCGACTGTTACCATTCTCAGGTGACTTTGAAGATCCTGGTTATAAGATTCTGTTGCATCTGTCAGCCGCGACTTTTTTTATTTCCCTGGTTTAATTTGGTTTGTTGATATCAAAATAAGGCCTCTTTAGAGTCCAGTACTTTAGATTAACAGTCACATTTCCTTGAACGCAATATTGACTTCACCAAAGCTGAAATCAAAAGTACAGAGGGATGTTAAAAAAAGCATACATATAAAGAAATCTTTTGTCTCATACACTTTTACGTACGTTAACGTCGTACCCACAATGCAATTGGATGTTCATCGGAAGTTTATTTGAAATGATTGTGTAGCCAAATCAATTTTTTACAATCTATAATAATTTGTATGTATAAGAAAGTATTAATAATCATTTGAAATTCACATGGGTGAAAAAGGTATTCCTGCATTTGAAAGTAAAATCAATAATTTCTTTTTTTAAGAGTGAAATTTTATAATCAATTTACCTTATCTTTCAAAACACTATCTTGTAATCCGAAAATCAAATTTAATCACTTCTAAATTAAGGATTTATTACAAAAATTACCGTTGCGACGCATGCGCAGTACAATCGGGGAGCCGTATTAGAATCACTGGCCTGGCCAGGCACCCTAGGTACGTCATGTGCTGCCAGAAATTGCTTAAGTTTATTGAATAAGATGCTTCTGTCTGCTTAGAAGTGGAATAAAAAATACAAATTAAACAATCATTTCCAATGAGAGCATTCATAAGGAAAACTTTTTGGGGGATAGGGCTAACTTTGCACGTAGAAACTTTGCACGTTTTAAAGTATTCAGAGAATTCAAGGAATTCAGAGACTTCAAGGTATTAAGGGAATGCAGAAAATTCAGGGAATCAAAGGCATCAGAAAACTGAAGGAATTAAAGTTATTTATACAATTCAAGGAATTAAAAAAATTCCAAGAATTAAGAGAATTCAAGGAATTCAGATACTTAATGGAAATTAGAAAATTGAAGAAATTAAGAGAATTAACGAAACTTAGAGAATTGAAGAAATTCAGAAAATTCGAAAAATTCAGGGAATTAAAAGGAATTGTGAGAATTCAAGAAATTCAGAAAATTTAAGGAATTCAAGGAATTCAGAAAATGCAGGGAATTCAGGGAATTCAAAGTAATCAGGAAACTGATAAAGTTGAAAGTATTCATAGAATTCAAGGAATTCAGGAAATTCAAAGGTATTCAAAGAATTTAGCGAATTAAATCATACAAAAAATGAAAAGAATTCAAGAAATAAAGAGAGTGCGAGCAATTTCAAGAATTTAGGAATTGCAGAGAATTCAAGACATTTAGAGAATTAACAAAATTAAGAGAATTTAGGGAATGCAGAAATTAGGGTACCTAGAGAATTGAACGAATTTAGGGAATTGAAGGAATTCAAAGAATTCAACGAATTCAGGAAATGCAGGGGATACAGGAATACACATCTCTGCAATTTTTAGAATTTAAGAAGTACAGGGAACTCAAGACATTTAGAGAATTAAAAAAATTAAGAGAATTGAGCGAATTTATAAATTGGGGTACTCAGAGAATTGAAGGAATTCAGAGAATGGAAGGAATTCAAATAATTTAAGAAATTCAGGAAATGCAGGGAATATAGATTATGCAAGAAATTCAGAGAATTGAAAGGAATCAGGGAACTGATGAAATTCAAGGCATTAATAGAATTCAAGGAATTCAGGTAATTCAAAGGTATTCAGAGAATGTAACGAATTAAGATAAAAAAGAATGTAAAGAATTTAAGAAATGAAGAGAGCTTAAGCAATTTCAAGTGTTTAAGAATTGCAGAGAATGCAAGACATTTAGAGAATTAAAAAATTAAGAGAATTTAGGAAATTCAGAAATTAGGGTACCTAGAGAATTGAACGAATTTAGAGAATTGGAGGAATTCAAAGAATTCAACGAATTCAACGAATTCAGGAAATGCAGGGGATACAGGAATACACATCTCTGCAATTTGGAGAATATAAGAATTGCAGAGAAGTCAAGACATTTAAAGAATTAAAAAAATTAAGAGAAATGAGGAAATTCAGGAATTAGGGTACTTAGAGAATGAAAGGAATTCAAAGAATTTAAAGAATTCAGGAAATGCAGGGAATACAGATAATGCAAGGTATTCAGAGAATTAAAAGGAATCAGGGAACTAATAATATTCAAGGCATTAATAGAATTCAAGGAATTCAGGGCATTCAAAGGTATTCAGGTAATTTAACGAATTAAGATAATACAAGAATGAAAAGAATTCAGGGAATTAAGAGAGTTCGAGTAATTTGGAGAATTCCAGGATTTTAGAGAATTTAGTAAATTTAGAAAATTCAAGAAATTTAAAGAATTCAAGAAAATCAGAGAATTCAAGAAATTTAGAGAATAGAGGGCATTCAGAAATTAGGGTATTCAGAGAATTTAAGGAATTCGGGGTAATCAAGGGATTTAAAGAATTTAAGGCATTTTGTGAATTCAAGGCATTCCGCGAATTCAAAGAGTTGAGCAAATTCAAGGAATTCAGAGAATTCAAAAGATTTATAAAATTTAAAGAATTCAGAGAATTCAAGGAATTAAGAGAATTATGAGAATTCCATAAAGTGAGAGAATTAAAGGGATTCAGAGAATTCGACGCTTTTAGAATACTGAAGTCATTCCGGGAATTCAACGAATTTAGCGAATTCGAGTAATTTAGAGAATTCAAGGAATTTAACAAATTCAAGGAAATTTATAAAATTGTTAGATATTATGATGTGTAGATATAAATGATCACCCTCTTATACAGCTTCGCGTGAAGTCACTCACGTGCACAGTTAGGAAACTTTCAATGTGCACATTTGTCACTTGGACGACTCCGCATGTGCACATATGGTACTTGGACAACTGTGCATGTGCACATATGGTACTTGGGCCACTGTGCATGTGCACATATGGTACTTGGGCAACTGTGCATGTACACAGATGGGCTCCAGTGGCTTTGGGCGTGCAGAGATGGACGTGAATAGTTGTCCGTCCGACCATTGAAGCGCACAGTTAGGTACGTGCAAAGTTGCTAAGTGAAAAATTGTCCATCACCCCTTTTTGAAATTGTATTGGTAATTTTCTCTATTTATTTCGCTTATGGAGGACTACTGCTACTATTATTTTTGTATGTATTGTAAATAAATTCTTATCTCTATTTTCGTTTATATTTTCATTTTCGTACTTGACCTTATTCTGCTCATTCATTGACAGAAGATTATTTATCGCTTCACTGCGTAAAAAGACCTGCTAGGATTCATAGTTGTACCTAATGGTGTGCAATATTGAAATTAGTTTTACGATCTTAGTGTGGCAAAGAACAGAGAAAGCATAGGCAAACATTTTAGAAGAACAAATTAAACAGTGACTTGCATCAGTCATACTGAAACAACGGAAAGAATACTCACGAGTTAAATTCCTATCAAATTTCTTAATGAGGGGGCTACTTTTATAAAAAAAAAATGAAAACCTTGATTTATATCCTGAGTTTCACGGTACTAATTTTCAGTAACTTTTTTGGTAAGTACAATAACTTCTATGAATTAAAGTGAACATTTTAACCCAAAGCACAGTGCTGTCTAATTCTATAAATTGTGGGATGTTGTGTAATTTTTAGTCAATTTCTAATAGTTAAATCTCTGAAGACTGAGCTCTGCATAGAGGAAGCTTTATAATGATAATATTTTCGAATTTTTGGAATTTAAATAAGTTTTTAGTAATTTTTTAACCATTAGCCCTAAATTAAAAATTTAATTTTCACGGCTTGTGAAGTTAATAGCAAACTCTGATACATCCAGAGTTAATGTTAAAGTGTTAGAAATTATTTATTAATTCTGATGTTTTTTTCAAATCAGAATAATTGATTCTTAATCAAATAAAAGTTATTTTTAATGTACTATTACCACAATATTTCATTTAATCTACTGAATAAACATTTTGAAAATTTCGTGGTTCGACATCAAAATACGAGAATCATTTAGACACTTGGTCAATTTCACTTTTCTCTATCTACTTTTCAAACAATCTCTTTTTTGCTTATCATGTACCACAGCAATTCAGTAATTTTCAATATTATTTCAATCAACATTAAAAAAAATCGAGAAAATCATGAAAAAGTAGTCAATGTAGCGTTTAAAATTTGTCTACAATAATTTTAGAGCAACCCTCCAAATAAATTGAATGACTTCTTCTGTTAGGATTTTGTATTCCAAATTTATTTTAAAACGATTTCCGACATTAATCGTATCATAAAAAAATCTAATTTTGAATAGTTTTCCCGCTGGACGATATTTTCCACTTTCATTTTGAATATTATTAGCATAATTTATTTCAAGGGTTGTTTTAACGTCCTTTAG
>NC_046666.1:19694019-19695265 GCF_010883055.1 Belonocnema kinseyi | reverse complement strand
AATCTAATTTTGAATAGTTTTCCCGCTGGACGATATTTTCCACTTTCATTTTGAATATTATTAGCATAATTTATTTCAAGGGTTGTTTTAACGTCCTTTAGAGATGTAAGCAATGACACTAACATTTGCCAAAAACCAAAAGTACTGGAGATTTTCTGATTATGTGGCCGGAAATCAACTTAAAATAAACGTAGGAAAAGTAACATAGCGGGAAAAGTTTTCGAAATTATTCAATATAAACGTGGAAAAAATATTTAACCGGGAAATTTGTTTGAAACTATTTTCAGGGTTGTTTTCACATCCCTTAGAGATTGCCTGTCTGTCTGTTATTCTGTAGTCTGTAATCTGTAGGCATGATAACTTTCGGAAAAATGGTCAGGTTGGGTTGAGCTTTGGCAAGCTTTTTTAAGACCTAAAAGGAAAGAAGAATTATATAAAATTATTATTTAGTTAAAAAGTCTATTCAAAATTGCAATTTTTAAATTGTTACTTAATTAAAAAATTTAATTTTTAAATTCAAATAGTTCAAAATTCAAGTATTCAAAGAAAATAATACATTTTTGTTTAAAAGTTGATATTTTTGATAACTAAGGATTTAACTAAATTTGCTGTACATTTTGTTTTTAAAAATTTAATCCTCTTGGTTGAGAATTCATTTGTTCGGTTTAAAATCAAACTGTTAGAGTTTCCTAATCTCTTATTAAAGAATCTAGGGTTTGTAATCAAGACTTGCAATAGGTCAGTTACACTTAATTTTTGGGACATCTGTAGTCCACTGAATTGCGCCACAAATGCGCTCAAATGCGCCACCGATTAAATTTTTTGCGGCACAAAAGCAGCGTATTCAAAAAATCAAAATTTAAATTACATGATCTTGAAAATCTTCAAATGTGCTCATATGCGCCATAGATAAAAAATTTTGCGCCATATCGATAACTGAGTTATCAGCGATCGAAATGAAGAGGGGGGCTGGCATGATTTTTCTAAACTAATAACATTTTTCAAAATTCACCATACCTATCTTTCATAACATAAATGCGAAATTTTTTAAAAAAATTTTTAAATTTTCTAAGATATAGAGGTAACAAAACGTTACGATGCTATGACCAACCAAATTAAAAGATTGCAATGCGCAATGAGGAAGGGAGTTTTCTATGGAGATTCAAATGCGCTCATATGCGCTATAAAGAAAAAATTTTGCGCCACGTTAATAATCGAGTTATCAACGATCAAAATGGGCGGGGGG
>NC_046666.1:19693774-19694005 GCF_010883055.1 Belonocnema kinseyi | reverse complement strand
TGGCGTTATTTTTCTAAACTAATTAAATTGTTTCAAATTCATCATACCTATCTTTTATAACTTCAAATATGCTCAAATGCGCCACCACTAAAAAATTTTGCGCTAGCTAATTAAAAAAGGTATCATATTTTGCAAAAAACACCGTTTTTTGCTATATTTGAGGTTACATAGCATCTTGAATAAATTTTTTTTTCAAAAACGGGCGAAAGCATCACAAAGGAGCACCCTTGC
>NC_046666.1:19676448-19693674 GCF_010883055.1 Belonocnema kinseyi | reverse complement strand
AATCTAATTTTGAATAGTTTTCCCGCTGGACGATATTTTCCACTTTCATTTTGAATATTATTAGCATAATTTATTTCAAGGGTTGTTTTAACGTCCTTTAGAAATCTAAGCAATGACACTAACATTTGCCAAAAACCAAAAGTGCTGGAGATTTTCTGATTATATGGCCGGAAATCAACTTAAAATAAACGTAGGAAAAGTAACATAGCGGGAAAAGTTTTCGAAATTATTCAGTATAAACGTGGAGTTTATACTTTCTTAAGTTTCTTAATCTCTTATTAAAAAATCTAGGGTTTGTAATCAAGACTTGCAATAGGTCAGTTACACCAGCCCCCTCTTAATTTTTGGGATATCTGTAGTCCACTGAATTGCGCCACAAATGCGCTCAAATGCGCCACCGATTAAATTTTTGGTGCCACAAAACTGTAGGAGTTATGTCAGGTGTTACGCGCGGGAAGGGGGCAGCGTAATGGTATCCCCCCATTCAAAAAATCAAAATTTAAATTACATGATCTTGAAAATCTTCAAATGCGCTCATATGCGCTATAAATAAAAAATTTTGCGCCATATCGATAACTGAGATACCAGCGATCGAAATGTAGAGGGGGGCTGGCGTGATTTTTCTAAACTAATAACATTTTTCAAAATTCACCATACCTATCCTTCATAACTTAAATGCGAAATTTTTTTGAAAATTTTAAAAATTTTCTAAGATATAGAGGTAACAAAACGTTACGATGTTATGACCAACCAAATTAAAAGATTGCAATGCGCAATGAGGAAGGGAGTTTTCTATGGGGATTCAAATGCGCTCATATGCGCTATAAAGAAAAATTTTTGCGCCACGTTAATAATCGAGTTATCAACGATCAAAATGGACATGGATTCTTTCGTCTTCAAATGCGCTTATTTGCGCCATATTTTTTTTAAATATTGAAAATTGCCCACTATACGGAGGTAACAAAATTTTACGAATGATGACCAACAAAATAAATATTTTCAATCCACACTGATAACGCGACTTTCCTATGGGATATCAAATGCGCTCAGATGCGCCACTTTCAAAATGAACAAAAATAATAATCAACCCCCCAATTAACACTTGCCACCGATAAACTACCCAATGATATATCTACATAACCTAAATTGCAATACAAAATTTTATAATGATCTCTTCAGACATAATTTCAAATGCGCTCATACGCGCTACTTTCAAAATTAAAAAAAACCATAAACAACCCCATCATTTCCAGTTGTTGTCGATCCACCAGCCGATGATATCTCTAAATAACTTAAATTCCAGTATACAAATTTATAATGATCTCTTCGAATAGGATTTCAAATGCGCTCATATGCGCCATTTTCAAAATTGACGAAAACAACAATCAATCCCCTCAATTCCAATTGTAAATGATAAATTTTTATTTTGCAATTTAATTTATTTGGAGACATCATTGAATAGTGGATCTTAACAACTGGTCGTAAGGGGGTTGATTGTGGGTTTTTATCAATTTCCAAAGTGTCGTAATAGGCGCATCTGAAATCCTAGACAAAGAGATGATTATAAATTTTTTATTATTTAGAGATATCATCGGGTGGTGGATCGATAACAATTAGAAATGAGGGGGTTGTTTATGGTTCTTTTCAGTTTTGAAAGTGGCGCTTATGAGCGCATTTGAAATCATATACGAAAAGATCATTATAAATTTGTATTTTGCAATTAAATTTATTTTGATTATCATTTTTGTCAATTTTGAAAGTGGCGCATATGGACACATTTGAAATTCTATACGAAAACATATTATAAATTTTTACTTTTCTATTCAATTTATTCAGAGATAGTACCGGGTGGTGGATCAATAACAACTGCAAATGAGGGGGTTGATTGTTTTTTGTTTATAAATTTCAAATGTAGCGCATATAAGCGCATTTGAAATGCTCTACGAAGAGACAATTCTAAATTTTTATACTGCAATTTAATTTATTTGGAGATATCATCGGATAGTGGATCATAACAATTGGTAATGATGGAGTTGACTATGTTTTTTGGTCAAATTTTGAAAGTAGCGTTATCAATGTGAATTGAAAACTTTTTATTTTGTAAGTCATTATTCTTAAAATTTTGTTACCTCCGTATAGTGGGCAATTTTCAAAATTAAAAAAAAAATGTAGCGCATATGAGCGCATTAGAAGGTGAAAGAATCCATGTCCTTTGCTTTATATTTCACATCACTGTTGAGGATTTAACACCTGCGCTACACTGCCCCCCCCCCTCCAAAATATGATATCTTTATTAATTAGCTAGCGAAATTTTTTTATTTGTGGCGCATTTGAGCGCATTTGAAGTTATGAAAGATAGGTATGATGAATTTTGAAAAATGTTATTAGTTTAGAAAAATCAAGCCAGGTCTCTCCCCCCCCCCCCCTATTTCGATCGCTGATAACTCGGCTATCAATGTAGCGCAAAATTCTGTCTCTATGGCGCATTTGAGCGCATTTAGGGCGCAATTCAGTGGGCTATCGAAAACCAAAAAATTAAGAGTGGGTGGGGGCTGGTGTAACTGACCTGTTTGCAATTCTATTCTTAAATGACAAACCCGACGGTTTTAAATTAGAGGCTTAGAAACTCTAGGGATCGTAAAATAGTTTCTAAGTCTTTTATTATTTGTAAACTGCTTTACAAATGTTAGAGTTTCCAAGACTCTTATTACAAGCCCTAATATTTGTAATAATAAAATTGAATTGCAAGTTTTGAAATAGAAACTCTATGGATTTTAATAAGAGGCTGGGAAACTCCAGGGTTGTAAATTAGATCGAATGTCTACTATTATTTGGAAACTACTTAACAAACCTTAGGGTTTGTAATAAGAAGCTTCAAACACTCCAGGGTTGTAAAGTAGTTTCCAAGTCTATTATAACTTGGAAACTACTCTACACACCCTTAAGTTTTCAAGTTATTTATTAAAAACTATAGGGTTTGTAAGCAAGACTTGAAACCCAAGTCTTGAATTGCATGCCTCTGGGTTTTTCATAAAAGGCTCGAAAAGTATAAGGTTTTAAAGTGGTTTCCAAGTCTACCATCATTTGGATACCTTAAAGTTTCCAAGTTTCTTATTACACACCCTAGGGATTGTAATAAGAGAATTGGATTGCAAGTCTTGAATTACAAACCGTTGGGATTTTATTACGATGCTTTATAACTCTAGGGTTCTTCAAGTAGTATCCAAGTCTCTTATCACAAACACTAGGGGTTTGTAATTAGAACTTTTGTAAAATCCAGGGTTGCAGAGTTATTTTCAAGTCTCTAATTACAAACCCTAAGGTTTGTAATAAGGGACCTGAAAACTCCAGGTGTTGTGATGTAATTTGTTGTAGTAAGAGACTTGGATTGCCAGTCTTAAAGTATAAACCCTAGGGATTTTAAAGAGAGGCTCGGAAATTCTAGGGTTTGTTAAGTAGTTTCCAAGTCTCGGAAGACAAACCCTAGGGGTTATTAATAAGAGGCCTAAAACTTTCAGGGTTTATAAAGTAGTTTCCAAGTCACTTAATACAAACTTTAGGCGTAAGAAATAGGGGGCTTAAAATTTTAAGGGATTAAAGTAGTTTACAATCTATTATTACTTGGAAACTACTGTACAAACTCTAGGGTTTGTAATGAGAGACTTGCATTGCAACTCTTGAATTACAAAATCCTAGGGATTTCAATACGAAGCTTATAAACTCTAGGGTTGGTAATATAGTTTCCAAGTCCCTTATAATTTGTAAACTATTCGACAAATTATAGAGTATCCAAGCCTCTTATTACATACCCTAAAGTTTGTAATAAGATACTTAGGTTGCAAGTCTTGAGGCTCGGAAATTCTAGGGTATGTAAAGTTTTTTCCAAGTCTCTGATTATATTACAAACCCTAATGGGTTTATAATAAGAGGCTAAAATTTTCTAGAGTTTTAAAGTAGTTTTCAAGTCTATGATTATTTGGAAAATACTTCACAAACACTAGGTTTTGTGATTACTATTACATTACTTTAATGGTTACTAAAATGAATAATTTATAAATTATACTTTTTTTGTGCAGTATTCGCTAAGCACGGGCCTACAAGGTTCATACCGGCCCGTACTCACATTGAAGTTTGGAATGTTCATCATTATCTAACGGCTGGGAAACGAGGTCGTATTTTACCTATAGTCAGATCAAAAGCAGACTATGACAAGGTAGTAACAGATCGGAACCACGAATACGTCGTTGGAGTGATGCAGCATAATGTATTTTGTCCATTGATGATTCCTAAAGGCCCTATTCAGCCTAAACAAAAGGAAAACCCTCAGCATTATCAAAAAGTTATTCTACGATTAGATCCTTTACAACCTATTGCCCCTTGTGTACGTATGGGCAGAGCTAACGAGACTATGGCAATATCGACGGACAATTATCTAAATAATAAGTTCTTCAAACCAGTTAGTTCAGGACAGATACAACGTGCCATAATATTATTTTAGGACGGTCCATTTTTTTAATAAGAAAATAAAGTTTTTTTATATTTCTTTAACTTTTCTTTCTAGAATTATTTAAAATTAAACATTTTAAGGAAGAACTATTGAATTATGAACGCTACCAAATCCGCTTTAATTTTCTAATCTTCCACCTGTATTTGTGTCATTGATTGTTACGTGAGAGCGTAAAGCGCAATGTCATTGAATATTTAAAAGAATCCGCATAATTGTGATTTATATTAAATTCCGATGATACCTTATTATGAAAAATAAAATACAACAAAAAAATTGTTACAAAGCATTTTTTTACGTTTTTTCAATTCCACAATGTTAGTAAAAAAGATACAAAAATGATATTCAGCAATGAAATTTTAAACAGAGTTGCAAAATGGTAAATAATTGGCAAATACTTGGAAAAAACATCAAGGAAAATTGTTTAAATTGCAAACAAACTTGAACAATGGCGTTGTGAAAACAGTGTTGATCACAATGTGTATTAGGATGAGTCCAAAGCAATTAGTTTCAGAAATTGCACACAATATCATTTTAAAACTAGTGCATTGAGAACAATTTCAGCTTAGGTAATACACGCGGAAAATTTTTTGTCAGATTTTTGGTGGTGTCTTTCTAATGTTTGCCAGATTAAAACATAATTATTCCGTTCAGAATAGTTTCCTAAGACCTAGAAACATTGGTAAGGCTCTAGATAACTCAAGTGATTAATCAGATGCTCCAAAATTATCAAGACAAATGATCAAGATATTTAGTGCACCTTGCGTGCATATTGTCTGAAGCCGTAATGACAATAGGACGAAAAGATGCATGTTTGACATCCCTTTATATTGTCTTTACTTCATTCCTTAACTAGCTATACCTATGGATCTTGGTTGTATAGTTTGCCTGAAAATGTCGGTTATTTGAACAAGGAATCTCGCTGATGTAGGCTGTTCCACCTTTTTTTATAAAGATGTCGGGTTGATTGGATCGGAAGACAACTTTACTTTAAACCACAATAACGAATTATTCTGTTTTTAGAAACAGGACACCATTTTTTAGCCAATTGTCAGATGCTTCATTATCCACTTGATACTGTTATAAATTTTTATGGCGCTCACCGTGGATAGTTTTTTTATCTACATTGTGGTTCTACTTCCTCTATAATATATCTGCGACGCCCTTAGCACTACTATGTTGTGGTAGAACTACTCTTTCAGTAGCCAAATTACAAATACAATCCCTAATTCTTCTTTGGTTAAATGCACTGTTCTGCATTTATCTAGAACGAATTCCATCTCGATATCAATGGGAAACTGTTTGTGACTTTATTCAGTTAATGCAGTTTCTGGTACGAACAAGCGTATAGCTTCAGTTTATCTATTTACATATAGGTCAGAAGTTGTGCACCGTGTTTGGAGCTTTCCAGTTACTTGCCCTTTTCTAAGCCGTTAAAACATTTAAAACTATGATGTTAATCAGCTCGATCCTAGAGTTATTGCTTGCTTTTGCTTTTTCTAGCTGGATCTATTCAGTGACTTCGATGACATTTTGGTTACTCTGCCTTACACGCAGTTCACGAAAGAACCTGATTTATCTGTCTAAAAGTTTTGATTTTGTTGCCTTCTTGCACTACTTGTATTGTACCGGCGCAGTCTAGCAGTAAAAACATCACGTCTATGTCATTATGAGTCTATAATCTTATTTAATATTGCTGGTTCTGATATCTGGATGTACCAAGGTTTGGATGATTTCACTAACATGGTGCACCAGCTTCCTTGTTCTATTTGCATCTTTATATAGAGTCAATAGACCCAATTTGCACCTTACTTTGCTGACTTTTACATCCAATCTTAGTTTTCATGGTGGATCTCGATTTCTTCCTGGGGCAAGGACTGCAATTGTAGGCCTACTGTTTTTGGCCTTAAGATGTCACGACTGTTTCAGATGCACAGTGTACAAGAGTTTAAAACTTTAACGCAGTTCGTATTGCATCGAAATGCATAGGTAAAACCTTGCCGTTCAGGATATCTATAAGAATATACAGATCATTTGTGATGTTCACTTGGATAGATAATGCCTTTGTGTTTGCTCTACATGTCTAACCTCTAGTAAAGAATGACCAAAATTCCAGCCAAGATGGACTGTCTGTAAGCATCTTACTCTAATTTTACCTTCTCTTTATTGCCACGTAGCGAAGTTGGTATTTTTCTGGCTTTCAGCATGGTTCAATTACCCACAATTTTCTATGGAGTCTAGAAGTGATAGTTATATGTAAACGCCCGCGAAGAAGAGAACCTAATACGGAAAAAATCAAATTTAAGTTTTCTACACCAATCGATTGTTTTTTATTTGCTCTTTCATAATAAAAAAATTTCTATATCTGTAAAATTCCAATTGTTATTAAGTTTCTGTGTTGGACGGTCTTTTCAATCAATCCTCCTCTAAAAGGAAGCAAACATGCGATAAGTCCCTTTCCTCGCGGAAATGTATATATTCCAGGCTCCCTGACAATATAATCTCTATGAGTCGATTATAGAAATTTGTATCTCATTATATCTTAAATAGGTTGTCCAGTGCAAGTCTAAATTCTCTTTTCTTTAAGCCCTGTTAAAAATAAGTGTAGTATCCTTTTTCAAGCCGTTGATTTAATGATTCCACCAGGGTGCATGACTGTCTGTTTTTATGAATCAAAATAAACAATTTTATTACACGCTTAATTTATCCCTTCTTGTAAGCTGTCATCAGCAAATTACATTCGCACGATAGACTTTGTTCTGCTTCGTGTAGCGCCCAATAAACTGCTTAAACGTTACTGTAAGAAACCCAGGCGATTGATTTAGGATTTTATACCTTGGAGCCTCAGATCTTTTACCTATAATGGAAAAGCACATCTGTATATGAACTGATGCGGACGTATCCGTAGATAGATGATATGCCTCGGACATTTCGCTAATGATCTACCACATTTCTCCACTTCTCAGATGGTAGTATGTCCTAATATTCAAATGGTAGGTACGTCGAGTAAGTCAACATAGGCTGGCTTCTGCCTACTAAATGATGCTCGGTCTTTATTGCTACCAAGAGTTTAAATCAAAATCCTTATGATCCAACGAATGAAATATTACCTCTATCGTTAAGTGCTGCCCTAGCTGTTCGTACATAACTATTCAAAGCAAAATGCGATTGCTCCACTGTCGAACGTTTGTCTAACATAGCAGATGCTCTTTTTGCACAGTTGAGATTAACCTGAGTAAAATGCAGACTGGAAAGGCAATATTTGGTGTTTAATTTCAACTTACAGTTGTCTCCTATCTTTCGGAACTAGACTCTCAGCTCTCTCGTCAGGTGTAACTGTGGTTTCTGAGCGAATCTTCTTTTCGATGCTATTTAACCTATATTAGGACCTGCAGCTTCTTGATACTATCGAACACTCCTGACTTACAGGTATAACAAGTTGGGTAGCTTGCGGTAATTTTCAAAATTTGAAATAAGTGTTCCAGGTTCCAACACACAGGTTTTCTCCTCTAATGCCGCTTCGATTGCTATTACCTGGTATGTCGAGTTTATTCTATCTCTCAGTTGCATATTTTTAAATTCCCTGATTTCATTCGGTACAGCAGAATGGGGCCTCTTTCATTGGATATTCATTGGGCGCTTATTTGGAATTATTATATTAGGAGCGTGCCTTAATTTTGAGGGATTTGTAAGGCATGGCCCTATTTGTACTATATTGCATCGAGTCATATCGTTACTAAATGCATGTGTCATTTACTTTTCTTTTTCAACACCAAGAAAAGAACTGTCAAAAGTCATCGATTGCTTTTGGAAACTTGAGTGGATTATGTTCCATCGAATAAAACGTGTGAGTACTAGTTTCGAAAATTTAAAAGCGATGATTTTAACATGGAGGACATAGAGTCTCCAGTCCGTTCGAAAAAGATCAAGCATTAGGAATTCGAGACGTTACTCGATTAAGACCTGTGTCAAATGCAAGATGAGCTTGCAGAATAATTGGGAATTGCTAATTGAACCATTTTTAGAAACACTGGGAATGGTTCAAAAGCAAGGAATTTGGGTGCCGCATGAACTGAAGCCAAGCTAAATGGAAAGAAGATTCTTTACTTGTAAACAGCTACTCCAACGGCAAAATCGAAAAGGGTGTCTGCAGTGTTTGTCCGCTGGTGATAAAAAGTGGAATTGTTACAAGTCGAAGCGTTCTCAATCGTAAGTAAAGCCCAGCCCACCATCAAAATCAACACCAAAACCGAAGATCCACTGGTCGTAGCTCATGATTTGTATTTCGTGGAATCCGTAGGGTGTAGTTTGCTATTAGCTGTTTTAACATAAAGAAACAATCACGGGCGATGTTTATCGGCAAAAAAGAATGTGAATAAACCGAGCATTAAAGGAAAAAAGGTCCTGATACCAGCAGAGAAACGATAATGTTATTATTCTGTATAACAAGGTTCAGTCCACGTTACATAATCTGTCAAAATATACTTCAAAATGTTAATATTGGAATTCTTATCCCACCCGTCTTATTCTCCAAGTAGCGTGCCATTTGTATACTACCTCTTTCAATTAATGACTCACTCTCTGCTTGAGCAACGATTCACTTCTCATAAAAATTCCCAAAAATGGGTCGATTCGTCGATAGCTTCAACAGATGAGTCCTTTTTTCGACCTGCTATCCGTATGCTGCTAATTCTTGTAATAATTAATGTGAAGTGAATTCACCAATTTTAAAAATTATTTGTTGTTAATAAAATTATGATCAAAGCATTTGATGTAATACATTCATAATTCAAAGCAAATAATTTATCTTCTTTTGCGTAAAAACACGATCTAGAATCTCTAAAGTGCACCCGATGATGTAACATATTAAAAGTAAATTTACGATTCCCAACGGCTGGAAAACGAGGTCGTATTTTACCTATAGTCAGATCAAAAACAGACTTTGACAAGGTAGTAACAGATCTGAACCACGACTACGTCGTTGGAGTAATGCAGCATGATGTATTTTGTCCATTGATGATTCCTAAAGGCCATATTTAACCTAAACAAAAGGAAAACCCTCAGCATTAAGACTAGTTTAAGACAAAATAAAATAATAAAAAAATTAATATTTACGAAAAAAAATCTACTCGTCCTATCGAAAAATGATTGATAATAAATTCATAGATCTTTTTAGGAGAACAACTTTTGTCCGTTGATTTTAGTGTATACCGTGTCTCGTTTTTTCAAAAAAATTCAACACTCTCATTTGGGCGCAACGATTTCCGGAGGTGTCTACTCTAAATTTATCTACATTTATTAAATTTATTAAATTTATTTTATCTACACTCTACTCCTAGAAATTTGAAGCAAAACCCTTAAAATTTCATTATAGTCGTCACAAGAGACTTCCAGAAAGAACGGAGCCAGCAGAGACAAATAATTTAGAAGGACAAATGAGATAGCGATTTGTATCAGTTATAGTGGAACAGCGCGTATAATAACCACGAGTTAAATTCTTATCAACATTTTCGATAAATCGCCTGCTTTCATTTAAAAAAAAATGAGAACCTTGATTTATATTCTGAGTTTCACTGTATTGATTTCCAGCAACCTTTTTGGTAAGTGCAATAACATATATATTTAAATTAGAGAAGGCTAAGCCACTAAGGAATTAATAATAAAAAACTACTGATTATTTGATGCCTCTATTACATATGGTGCCACGTTACATCGCGCATTAGGTGTTGTACATTGCTGCTTCTCAGTAGAGTCCGAAACAGTTTCTGTGGACAAATACATTTTTAGCCTGCGTTATTCTCTGAATATGGACGTTTTTTAAACTCGAAGAACTTGAGATTTAAAAAAATATTTTCTTCTTTAAATTATGAAAAAATTTGATCAATTTCGCTTCCTCATAGCGGAAGCTTAGTAATCGGGTCAAACAACTCATAGGCGCTACTAGAGAAAAACAAAGTGTCATTTAATGCATATTTTTTGCTATTTTTCAGAAAAAATATTGTTTTTTCTCTATTAATTCTCGAGAAAATAGGGTAACGCTAGCTTTCCGTCTACTCAGCGGCGCTCTCTACAAAAATCATTTAAAAATCATTAAATTTAAAAAAATGACTAAGTTAGATTTTTTGCTATTTTTTTTCTTTACAATGTTCCGCAAATCGCTTTTGTAAAATCAACACTTATTTTTAAAAAATACTCTCAGTAATGAAAAATTACTTTTAAAAATTATTTAAAAAATGACTGGTCTAGAATTTTTGTCTTTTTTTTTCTTTCAATGTGATATGAAGAACTTTTGTAAAATAAAACATTGTTTTAAAAAGCAGCCCCCTGTGCTACAAAAATGTGTTTAAAAAAAAAGAAAATATCAAGATGGGAAATACTTACAAAATATTTACACGGTAATTCTAAAGCATAACTAGCCTGCAGATTTTTGCCAAAAATTGAAAACATTAACTGTTAGAATTTTTGTGTGCTCTTGCTTTATTCTGCAATGTTACATCAATCGCTTTTGTAAAATTAACCCGTATATAAAAAGCAACTTTGTACATTCTAGGTCACCTACCTTAGCAAAACCTACACAAGTTCGACAGACTGTGCAGCTTTCCTAACCGATCCTAAATTTTTATTTTTACACAGATTGATATATTTTGTACCCGAAGAAGTATCTTGCTATCTAACAAATGAATCCGTTTTCCAAAAATTTACAAAGTCTACCAGCAGTCAAAATCAGACCAATTTCACGAGAAGGTTATTTTTTTGGGGATGTTCGAAATTCATACTTTAGGGCATTGAGTCTGTCGTAAAACCGGGTGACTGATCTACTGGGATCAGTTCAAAATTTGAGGAGTTTCGATAGTAGCAGATTCGATTTTTGGCATCAGTCTGCAGTTTTGTATTCGGATACAAATACGGGGGTTGCTTTTGTAACAATTAGGGGTGAACAATAATTTTACCCCTTATTTATGCTTTAAAAATAATATTTTGAAATTTTATAGGTATTTTCCATCTTGATAGTTTCTTTTATTAAAATACATTTTTGGAGCACAAACAACTTTTTAAAATAAGGGATGATTTTCCGAAAATTTTGCATATTATATTGAAAAGCAAAAAAATACCAAAGAAATCTATCCTAGTCATTTGTTTAATAATTTTTTCAATATTTTTTTATGACAGGGGGTGATTTTATAAATAAGGGTTGAGTTTACAAAAGCGATTCATAGCACGCTGTGAATAAAAAAAGTGAACAATGTAACCCAGTCATTTTTTTAAATTTAATGATTTTTTATTGATTTTTTAGAGGTCGCCGTTGAGGTGACGGCAAGCTAACCCCGCCCTGTTTTCTCGAAGACTAATAGAGCAAAATTGTTCTTTTCTTAATAAAAAATAGCAAAAAATAACAAAAAAATAAATATGCACTTGTTTCAAAAATAATCTTTTTGCAGCAAACATTATCAATTTGCGAAAAAATTTTCGAATCTTTCAGCCGAATAATTCTGATTGTATAAAGTAGATGTTCAGTTGGTACAAAACAAAACAGGCAAGAGGATGGTGTTTCTGTTTCCTTGAATCTGACTGAAGGATTTATAAAATATTTATTGCATTTTTTAGCTTTTCATAATGTATTAAAAATTGGTTTTTTGTAGTAAAACTTTTTTCATTTTCAAAGTTGATGCAAGAATATGAGAGATTCCTCGGTTGGAGACGAATTTATTGTCCTATAATATTAATACATTTCATTAAAGAGTGAGGTAGTTGTCATAATTTATATTATATTTTAAATCGATTTTTATAGTAAAAATTCTTTTATCCTTATAATTTGAATGATTTAATAGTAAAATAGCTATAATATTTAAAACATCTCTTTTGAACAGAAAATCTTATTTAATTGACCTTATTTAAAGTTTATGTATAAATAAAAAATACTCATTTATCTTTGTATTTAAAGAATTATTTTTCTTCTTTTGCAATTTGTTATTTTTCGTAAATTTATATTTTTAAATTGATCAAAATAAAAATTTTAGCTTCTCTAATTTGTGAAAATTAAAAAATGGTTTCTATACAGGGAAGAAAATACATTTGTTAACCGGAAGACAAATGCTTGTGAAATGACCAACATATGATTATAAATACCAACAAAGTGGAAACACTCGAGATTAAATTTAAATCTGGTTTCATTCAACATCAAAGTTGACATTATATATATTTTTTAACCTTTTAGAAGAACCATTTTTATTTGGTTGGGATTAGCAATGATTAGCTCATTCAAATTCAAAGGTTCGATTTAAAATGTGGAAGAAATTATTGTTTTATGACGATTCTATTTAAATAGATGTTATTTGACAAATGTTTATACATATTCTATAAACAAACTCACAGATTGTCTTTTTTACTTGGCTGCAGGTTCACAAATCTTTGTGAAACTTAAAAGTAGGCTAGATAAGAAAAATGAAATTGAAATCGAATGAATCGCCATGCATCAAGTGTGGCGCAATTGAACTATTTAGTGAGGCGAAATATTGAATAATTCACTAATGGGAAAATTGTAATTCATCAGTGAAACAACAAGAATTTCATGGTTACTACAATTAATAAATTGTAACTTATACTTTCTTTTTGCAGCATTCGCTAAGAACCCATTTCCAATGTTCATAGAGCTTCTCCCCCACATTGAAGTTTGGAATGTTAAGCATTATCAAACGGCTGGAAGACGAGGTCGTGTTTTACCTTTGGTAAAATCAAGAACAAGTTATCACGATGTAGTAACAGATCTGAATCACGAGTTCGTCATTGGAGTAATCGTATCTCGTGTTTTCTGTCCATTTGTGATTCCTAAAGGTCCTATTCAACCTGAACAGAAGGAAAACCCTCAGCATTATGAAAAAGTTATTCTACGTCTAGATCCTTTAGAACAAACAGGCAGTGGTTTTTGTCTTGGTTCAGCCAACTTGACTATTCCGATATCAACTGACAATCCTCTGAATAATCAGTTCTTCAATCCAGTTGATCCAGGACAGATAGAACGTGCCAGAATATTGTTTCTTAAATAAGGAAACAAAATATTTTATTTATTTTCCTAACTATTCTTCCTTGAATTATTTAGCAGTTTAACATTTTCAGGGGGACACATTATATTATGAACGGTCATTTATTGTTACTTAGTAGCACAGAATAGAATGTCATTAAATGTTTAAAGGGATTCATGTTATTGTGATTGATGTTGTATGTCGATGATACTTTATTGAGAAAAATAAAATAAAACAAAAAATTTTTCATACATGTGTTTTCATTTTTAAAATCGACGATAAACATTTTGCTTACTTGAGCCGAAATGCTTCATAAGTAAAATACAATTTTCATTACGTTAAAATTTTATCTGCGCAATGTTATGTAAATGTATACAGAAACAATATTCAGCTGTGAAGATGAGGAGAAAGTTGAAAAATGGTGCAAAGATTTTAATAACTTTGAAAAAACAACAGTGAAAATTATTTAAACTGCAAAAAAAAATTGATCAATAATTTTTTGACATCAGTGTTGCTTATAATGTGCATAGCCAAGTGATGATGTAGGCTGTTCCGCCTTTTTTTGCATCAGGATGTCGCACAGGGAGAGAAAAAGAGCTTTCAGGTATAAAATTTAACTGTGCAATTTTTATTTTGAGTTAACGGAAATTTGTTATTTAACAACAAACTTACAACTTTTTGTTGCTAAACTTTTTCAAGATACTATTTTTTCTAAGGCTTAGAAATTCATTAAAATGTTCATAAATCTATGTGAAAACTAACTACAAATAATTTATCAGTGGGTTAGAGAACAACAATTCTTTTAATAATGTTATAAACAAATTAATTAACAAGTCATTTTTTCGTTATTTGCGATGATTAGCTAATTTTGACCCACAGCTTTTGTATGATGTATCTTCTATAATGAACCAAGTTAAAATTTTTTGCCTAAGACTTCCTGTTATCATATTTTTCATAGTGACCAAAAAATGTTTATTATTTACACAATTTTTATAAATAAATGCAGATTTTGACCATTTTTTCATCAAAAGGCATTTTTCCCTGTTCGATAGAAAAAAAGGTCAGGACTTACAGGCTGAGAGTTTTTGGGTTTACATTCGATTATTTTGGGCTTCATTTCAGCGTTTACGATTTCAGGATTTATTAAATTGTGAGTTTCCGTTTAATAGGTACACTGGTTCGAAGGCATGTATTTCAGGTCTTGTTTTAAAAGGGCCAGTATATCTAGAATTTATGACCTAAAGATTTAGTACCTTATGACTTACAGGTTTGTAGATAAATGATTTAGGTCTATAGGTTTGTAGGTTTTGACTTGATAAATTAAAAGATTTGAGGTTTTAAGTTTACAGGTTTGAGGTTAATGCGTTATGAAATGTATGGGTCATTTGTTCAACATTTGACCGAATTATCGGACGATTGGACTTCATTTGTTTCAGGTTGAACTGATTTTGGCTCAGGAGTTTTGGTTTTGGGGATTATAGATGTGGGATTTACGGGAACATGGATGAATTTGCATCGTGTGAACTTCTGCCAGAAGTTTTTTCAAATATTAAAAAAAATTACGATTCACGAAGAATTGGGAGGTCACTAGAATTTGGTCCATTTTCAGCAAAAAAATGCTTGCTGTCATATATCAGGTCACTATAAAAAACATGACAGCAAGGATTTTTTTTCAAGATATTTCGCATTTATTCCGAAAAAATTAAACCTATTCCTGAAAAAATGGTTAAGATGTGCATTTGTTTATAGAAATTGTTTAAATAATTAACATTTTTTGGTCACTATGAAAAGTATGATAGCAAGGACTCTTAGGAAAAACATTTTAAGTTATATTATGAGTTATTGCTTGCTGTTGATTTTTATACCTGGGAGCAATTGAGTGACTTTAGAGACTTGCTGTTAATTCTGCCTTACACTCAGTTAACGATAGAACCTTCTTTATCTGACTAAAAGGTTTCTATTTTGTTGCCTACTTGCACTATTTGCGTTGTGCCGACGCTCTCTAGTAGTATGAGCATCAACTCCCTGTTGTTGTGAGTCTATAATCCCACCTAATATTGCTGGTGTTAATATCTCTATGTATCAAAGGTGAATAATTTTATCAACATGGTGTATAATGTGATGTTCATCGTGGGAAGACAAGGCTTCTGCTTCAATTAGTTCTTCGCTGTCCACATCTTCCTAGGGGAGTTCATAATCAGGAAGCCGCTGCTCCACTGCTACTCTGACGGCACCTATTTGAACAGCGTTTCAAAATCTCTTCACAGATATGTTCTGCTAGATTATGCTCATTTATTCTTGTGGCTAGCTCTGGGTAATCAAGTGATAAGAGTTGATTACGTTCTTTTCTCACACTTTTTTGACCTATTATCTGCCAAAAAGTACGGATGCGTCACATTTCTTTTCATACCGTTTGTCCATTTGATGTGCCTTATTGGTGTCTGATCTTCTGCTCTTGCCTCTGCTAGTATCAGCTTATCTGCCGTTGGATAATGCTCGGTCTTCTCATATGTACAGATTAATTCTAATTTGTTTCACCTCACAGATAACATGTCCAAATAACAAGGTGCCATCTCGTCAGGACCAAAAATAAAAAGGTTCTCTACTTCAGAGGGCCTTGATGTTCCCAATACTATTTATATGGGATTCTTAAGCTTCCATGTTTGGCCACTCCAGATGGCATCTTTTTATTTTTACATGCCGAGATGGCACCTTGCCCTTCAGACACGCCGATAAGTTTTCTTAGAGCGGCTTTCTCTATATGAGGATACTCTTCAATAAACCTCATCCTGAAGTTTTATCGTTTTTCGCGTTGGTTTTCAACTTCGCACTTTAATAGTAGAGACGGACTTATTTATCTTTCATTGTACGAGGGTAGTTCAATAAGTCCTTAGAATGAAGTACAAAAACAATTTTTTTTTGGTAATTTTTTTTTTATTTTTCAACATAATCTCCTTGGAGCTCTAAACACTTGGTCAATCGCTTTTCAAGTTTTTTTAATCCTTCAGAAAAGTGCTTTTTCGGAAGTTCCTCAAAATAATCACTTACAGAGGCAATGACGTCTTCGTTGTCTGGAAATCTCTGTCCACCGAGCCATTTTTTCAAGTTTGGAAATAAGAAAAAGTCACTGGGAGCTAAATCTGGTGAATACGGTGGGTGTTCGACCAATTCGAATTTTAGTTCTTCAATTTTAGCCATTGAAACGAAGCATGTGTGAACTCGGGCGTTGTCGTGATGAAAGAGAATTTTTTTTCTCGCCAAATGTGGTCGTTTATTTTAAATTTCTTTTTTTTAAGCTGCTCTAATAATGATGCATAATATTCACCAGTGATTGTTTTACCCTTTTCCGAGTAGTCAATAAGTATAATTCCACGTGCATCCCAAAAAACTGTAGCCATAACCTTACCAGCTGACTTTACGGTCTTTGCCTTCTTTGGAGCTGGTTTGCCTGTGGAAATCCACTGTTTGGATTGTTCCTTTGTCTCAGGAGTGTAATGGTGTATCCGTGTTTCAGCCACAGTCACAAATCGACGAAAAAATTCCTCACGATTCCGACTTATGCGCGCCAAAAGAGCCTCAGAGGCGAACACTCTACTGCGCTTATTCTCAGCTGAGAGCAAACGCGGCACCCATCTTGCCGATAGCTTTTTTATGCCTAATTTTTCATGTAGAATTGAAACAACTGCACCTATAGATATCCTT